>NW_025335591.1:33211-128013 GCF_004798865.1 Varanus komodoensis | reverse complement strand
GCAAGAGGCCCACTGCTCATAACCATCCTTTGTCCTTCCCCCACTCTGTATCCAGTGGGTGACGCCAAACAGTTCATCCCTCGAGAGGTTTGGGACACCCTGGCGTACGAAGGTGAGCCTCAGAATGGCTGGTGTGGTAGACGCTCTCCCCTTAGTGTCCATGTTCCCTGTATTTGTGCAGTTGCCAGGATCTGAGCCTCTCGTGGCAGCTGCGCAGGCCCCATCCCTCTTCCATGCTGTGATTTGCAGGCTTTGTAATGGAAGGAGGTCTCAGGTTGCACAACGGAGGGTCCATGAGCATTCATGGGCCTATTCTTGACTCAGGTTGCTTTCTGAGACATGGCTGAGCATCTGAAGAGGGATTGTCCTGACAGGACCATAGCACAACAATGTGGGAGCAGGGCAAGACAGGAAACATTGCTCTCCATTGCGATGTCCTCCTTGTAATGAATGAAACCTCCCTCTCTCTCTTCATTGATACCATGGGTCTACAAATTTTGGGCAATGATCGACCTCTAAGACAAAATGTGCTAATTCTTACATATTTGGATTAGATGAATTAGAAAACAGGTGATAAAGGTGCTGGTTGGCTACAGTTTTCAAGATATTTCACAATAACAATTTATACACAGGTGAGTATATTTGTCTACAAGGGAGGCAGGTGTCTGAGGCTCATGATGCCTCATAACTTCTTGGCAAACTACGGTAGAGCCACCCCACTGCAGGGGACAATCGATTATTGTGTCTTGGCATGCAAATGATGGTGATTGCAGTGCTGTTAACCTGGCAGCCTGATCAGCCCTCACTGATCTGAGGGCTTGTTGCAAAGGACGACATAGAAATATTTAAATTAAATTAAATTATTAAATTAAATTAAATCTACAAAAAGAACACCACTGGCAGCTTCTTGGGGAAGCCATCAGGTCCCACTTCTTAAAGTAACAACAAATGGCGAACAGTAACCTGGCTTGGAATTTTAGGGTGCTTCCTGAGAAAGAGGAGCAGGCATTTTATAACACAAAGGCACGTAAGCAACTCTTTTCTGCCAGGATTTAGCTGAATTTTCCCATCACCAACAATTCTGATGATTAATATTGTGTATTTACCTCAATAATTGATGTATTATTAAAATTTACTCACTAATATGATTAAATAATCATGTTTATTATTCACTCCAACTTCTGAAAGAGCCATCCCTAAAGGAAGGGAAGGGATGGCAATTAGAAGGGTGATGCTCTGGGCAGGGGGTGCTCCAGTCGGCCCTCCGGTCTCTCCCAGCCTGGCCACTCCTGGTCCTGACAGAATCCCTGTGACCCCTCACAGCGCAGTCTGATTAGTGTTAATGTGAGTCTCACCTGGCCAGGACTGAAGACCCTGCAGGAGCCAGCACTGGAAGGAGCCCCCAGGAGACCCCCAGGTCCGGTTGAGAGGGCCTGTGGAGGGGTTCTTCTGCAGAACAGCCTTCCCAGTGGGTTTAGTGCCAAATAAAGAGCTTTCCTCTGTGTCAGCAAACCTCTGCCTGCCACACGGCATTCCTGGAAATCCTAAAATCCTTCAACCCATGGCCGGGCACTCTGCAGTCTCGGCATGCATGGAATGGGAAGAATTTGGGGCCAGATTAGGAAAGGGCAGGGAGGACAGCAGTTTACAAAGATTATGGTGGGGAGGGAACTAAAGCTGGGGGGGGAGTTGCCTACCCAGCCAAGCTCTGGGCTCCCTCCCACCCTCTCTCCTGCATCTGAAGTCTTTGGTGCTTTGTAACCATTCTGAAATGGGACTCTGCTGAATTTTGGTAGTCCAGCTGAGGCTGAGTTCCATCCCCTTGAAAGGGGGAGTTGTATGTTGCCAGGACCAGAACTTTCCAAACTTCAGACATTTGTGCCCACTACCTGCAGCATGTGTATACCCTGCCTTCTCAAGGCCCAGCAACAACCAAGGGGGTTGGGAGGATGCTGGCAAAGGCCCCCAGGCAGGAAAAGCCAGCAAGACATCCCTGCCAGAGCTCGACTCTGGTTTCCCCCTGCAGAAAGGGGCAAATGAGCTGCTCCACAGTGAGCAACAGTTTCCCCACCAGTCCAGCAGAGCGGCACCAAAGATAATTGGGGGCAGTCTAGATGATCTTTCTAGCCCATTTCCCTCCCAAAGGGAAACCTCCTGCAGGGCTCAGCTGAAGAGGAGGGTGCGGAGCAAGGGCAGCCCTCACAGCTTCATCATCTCCAGGAAGTGATTCACTTGCCATGCCAATTCCCCTGGGCACCCCAATTTCCCAAGAGGACATGTGGGACCCCAGATACAGTGGGGGAGGGCCCAGTTGGGCAAGGCTGCAAAGGACACAGAGAGCAGCATTTGGACTGCGCCAGACCTGGCTCCATCCATCCCACCTCCAACACAGACTGGCAGCCACTTCACACAGTCACGGGTTGGAGATGCTGTTGGGGATGGAATCCAGGACCTTCGGCAAACCCAGCAGAGGCTCTACCGCAGCAGTACAGCCACTCTCCCAATAGAGAAACCTTCATTTGCTCATGTCATCAAAGAACATTTTCTGATTTTTCACCATTCAAGCAAGAACAGAATTTATTAGCCCTCCATCGAATTGGAGCCAAGTGAGCCTGCATGAGTGAGTGAAGATTTCAGAGCTCCAAGGCCCAGAATTGCAGCAGCTCCAGGAAAAGAAGAAGCTGGCCAGGAGCGACTCTCAGCACTGTCCCATCAGGGGGCATCTGTGGGGTCCTGTGGGTGAGGAAGGGGATTTGGCCTCCCTCAGCCCTTAATCAGAAACCTGGGACTCCACAGGATAGGTCCCAACTGAGCCACACAGTCTGGCTCTTGAGCCAAATTCCAGGGAAGATGGGCAAACATGTTCTCAGCAACTGGCAGGATGAGTCCCATCCCCCACTCACCAAAGCAAAAGCAGGCAGAAAATCAGGGAAAGCCAGGTGGTCTTTGCAGGAGCAGCATCAGCTGCAGTTCTTCTCCTCGTGCCAAACTGCAGCTTTCCAGCCCATTTGTCTTTGACACTCCCAAGGACAGAATAGAAAAGCTGAGCTCCAGCAGGAAGTATTGGGGTATCATCTGTTTTGCCTGCACCTTGGAGGACTAGCTGATGTGCACTGCAAGGAAGGGGTGGGAAAGGAGACAGGGAAATTGCAGGGGGAAATAAAAATAGGAAAAGGAAAATCCACGCTTGGAAAGGGCAGGAGGGAAAGAGGGTGGGGCCTGATGACTCCTTCTGGGGCTTCTACACCCAGCCCCCTCCACTTGCAGCCCCTCATGAACACCCCACCCCAAGCTGATGGCCCTCCAAGACAGCTTGCACATCAGCTAGGGGGCTACTGCCAAAGTGGGGTGGAAGCTGCCCACTCACACCCCAACCCTGCGATCTTCTGCTGCCCCCCAAAACCACCCCTTTTCCACAGACAGACCCCAAGGGAGGCCCAGAAAGAGTCTCTCGCAGGTTTATGCCTCCGCATTGAGGGTTCAATTTGGAGAGTTTGACAGGAGCAGGGCAAAACCAATAAGGGTAGAGCAGGCCAGTCCCACCTGGGACAATTTGGCTGCACTTCTCCTCCTCTCAATGGCCAAGCTCAGGCCTCTTTCCCATCCTTGCCCCCCACTGCAGCATCCCCCTACTGAAGGTAGACCAGACATATCTCTACAAACATGCAAAAAGTGCACCAGGACACTAGGGGAGCCCCCTTCAGATACGCATCCCCCACTCTAGACAAGGTTCTTTGGAAAGGCAGGAAAGAAATGTGTCCCAGCAATGGGGGAGAAGGAAGAGAGAGGCTGTACCTGCAGGTTGTTGGACAGGAGACTTTGGAGAGAATGAGAGAGAGAGAGGGAGGGAGAGAGGGAGGGAGGGAGAGAGAGAGAGTTGAATGCATGGCGGGAGGGGCTCATTCCTCAGCACCACAGTGACACCCTCCCCTCCTGGACCCCAAATGGCTCCTGAAAACAAAAAGCTGCCAAAGTCTTTCCTTGCCTCAGCCCAAATTTCTCATTTTTGAAAAACACAAACTACCTTCCCAGGAAAGCTGCTGGGCTGAGACAGCCACTGAATGGGAGGGGGAATTCTAGCCTAGCCACTCACAGAGGCCTCCTGGTCTTTGGGGAGACAGGAGGGCAGTGCAGCTGCGGACCCCCATCCTTTGTCCCTCGATGCCCCCAGGAACCTGCCTCAGATTTGGGGAGGGTACAACTTCTTGAGTCAAGATTCCCCCCCCCCCTTCATTGAAAGGAACCAAACTGAACCCCAGCAACATCTCTAAGGGGGCTGGACATGCATCTCTTTCCCTGGGCCTGCCCCCACAAGGTGCCCTCCCGGGCCCCTAACTTTCTTGCTCCACAGGTAGCAGTAGAGCCCCAAGGCCACAAAGACCACACCCAGCAGTGCCCCCACGACCCCCGTCCACACTTTGCTCCTGGCCAACTCAAATGTCTGTGGCTGTGGGGAAAGAGGAGGGGAGTCTCATGTGAGAGCTGAATCAGGCCAGGCTCAGCCTCTCATCCCCATGGACTGACCGGGAACCTCAGTCCATGCACAGCAGATGGGGATGGGGACATTCCAGCCCCAAAGCTGATATCTAGGTACTGGCTCAGTCTGCGAGGTCCACATGGCTGAGTTTCTGTTTCCGTCCCTTACAAGCTAGGCAGTCCCAGACTGGAGTATTGTGAAAAGGCAAGTGGGGGGCTGGATGCAGCTGCTGACTGAACAAAAAGGGGGGGGGTGAAGTGGGGCTGCCAACATCTCTTCCTGGAGGGAGGCCTTCAGTCACCTACCGATCTCTGCTGCTCCCTCCTAAGAGGGCACCCCTCCCCCTGCCCACATTAGGCCCCTCCTTTCCTTCCCCCAAATCCACGCACAAACCCACCCAGTTCCCAGGAGTGCCCCCAAAGAGGGAAGGGGGGAGGAGGGCCATACCCCACTGCACGGTGATGGGCGTCTGCAGTCTGGCATGCTCCACCTGGCAGGCATAGACATCTCCGTGCTGGGGGGTGTCCTCCAGCATCACCTGGGTCTGGTATGTCCAGTCCCCATTGTGCAGCTCCTCCCCATATAAGACCCCCTCTGTCGCCCGTCACCCATTCTTCAGCCAGCGGACCTCGATCTCCCGGGGGTAGAAGCTGGCCGCGGTGCAGAGCAGCAGGGTGCGGGGGGAGAGGGGGTCGTCCTTGGTGGGGGAGATGGTGATTGTGGGCTGGACTGGAGGAGAGGAGGGGGAGGTGTGAGACATGAGGAGGATGAGAGGGGAGGGAAGAGGATGGCGGAGTGGGATGGAGAAAAGCAGGAGAACCCCTGGGGCAGAGTAATGGGTGGGAATCCTGGGTGGGGACACACAAGACTGTAAACTTCAAACCCGGGTTCATCTCATGAAGATGATGTGTGGAAGATTCAGGACAGGGAAAAGGAAGTCCTTCCTCAGACAGTGTGCGGTTAAACTGTGGGATTTGCTGCCACTGGGATAGTTTAAGGGGACTTGACGGATTCATGAGGGTGGCTGCTCCCAGGGGCTGCTCCCAGGGCAGGAGGGGAGTGAAGAGGAAGAGCAGAGAGGGATGGGGAAGAGGAGGGGGACCCCTGGGACAGAGCGAAGGGTGCGGAATAGGGAGGGGGAGTCATTCTTCTCCCTCTCCCATAACAGTGTCTTCCTATCAAGCTGATTGGAGGCAGTCGTGGGGCATTGGGGAGCTGGTGTGAAGGGAAGGGGCTTGATCTGCCATTGTTCAGGGAGGGGGCACCAGTAAATGCTAAGCACCAAAAGAGGGAGCAGAAGAAAAAGGCCGCTATCTCCCCACTCCCAATTCCCATGTTTTCAGATTAATATAAGTGCAATATAAATGGAGTGAGGAATACTAGCAACACAGTGCCTGGAGTGCCTTGCGGACGACCCGGTTGAGGAGAAGGTGAAGATGGGACTTTTGGCTGGCAAATTGCCAGCACTTCAGGGAGGCGTAATGTCCTCTTTGCAGGGCACTTTGATTTCCCCGATATCTGCTCAAAAGAATTTCTGCCAAGCAGCCTCTCCATGAGGGTTCCAACCTGTGCAGCTCATCACACCACCCTTTGAATTGAGATCTTTGAGTTGTGGTGCTGGAGGAGACTCTCAGAGTCGCCTGGACTGCAAGGCCATCAAATTGGTCAGTTCTAGAGGAGATCAACCCGGACTACTCTGTAGAAGGTCAGATCCTGAAGATGAAACTCAAATACTTTGGCCACCTAATGAGATGGAAGGGCTCCCTGGAGAAGAGCCTGATGCTGGGAACAATAGATGGCAAAATAAGAAGGGGACAGCAGAGGATGAGGTGGCTGGATGGAGTCACGGAAGCAGATATTGTGAGCTTAAGCAGATTCTGGGGGATGGTGGAGGACAAGAAGGCCTGGAGGAATGTTGTCCATGGGGTCGTGATGGGTCGGACATCCACATGAGTCTAAAATGAGTAAATGTAAGATGGAGATGCTCTTACATGATGTGCAAAAGTGACCGATAATATGAAATGGAAATGCACATTTAAATTAACGAAATTGATTTAAGTAAGATGCTTAACACACTTATAAAATAAATTAGATGGAGGTGCGTGTTCAGTAGTAAGGATTAATAGTATGGATTCTGAAAAATCCAGGAAGGACAATCAATTATCAGCATTGATATCTGACTTTCCTGTAGAACCACTGGCAGCTGCACCAAGAGAGAAGGATGAGCATAATAAATGCTAAGCAACAGAACATTAATTTGTTCATCGATGATGGGCGTCTTTTTCTTAGAAACCCAATTAAGACATTAGGCATCTAAAACAAGTATTAGAAACATTCAAGGGCTATAGAAATGAAAATTAATTATGAAAAATATAAATTATTATTTATACATATTGAACCTAATGGCACAGGTTCAATTTATTTATGTCCGGCAGTCTTGAAATACTAAGTCTTTATATATTACCAAAATGCTTCCTGTTGTTCAAAATATTACTTTGAATCCAGATGTTAGGGAAATAAAATTTTGCCCCCAAAATGGAAAGCTTTATAGCTGAGAATATTAAGGAGACTGGCAGGCCCAAATTGAGTAAAATACCCTAAATACTCTTATTGGAAGGGACTGTTTGTTGGACTTGGAGAAATGAGGGATCCCCCGAAGGGACTTGGAGGGAGGCATTGGAGGACAGGCGCTTCTTGCCCCCTTTTTAATCAAAATTTTCTAGAAGGAGAATTTAAAGGCATCTTCCTTCGCGCCAGTGAATTGGCCCATTTACAGGAAGTACTGCAGGGCCCCCCAGTATGTCTTGGCCCCCGCTGGTCTCCCGTGTGCCTCTTTTGGGTCCCCCAAATTCCCCGGATGGAGAGCCACGTGCAGGGGCAATGTGGAAGGAAGTGCCCCACGCAGGACAAGCGCCCCCCATTGTCAGAGGGAGGCCCGCCAAGGCGCAGCACAGGCACCCCTGCAGGGCTGCGGGCCCCGCACTTGCGTTGGGGCACCTGAGGGGGAAGGGGGCCATGCTCCACCGGGACCCCACTCACCGCACCACCTGTGCACGGAAGGGCCAGAGGATCTTGGCTTGCTGGCAGGTTTGGGAGGAGATGAGGCAGGATTGAGGGGGAAAGGCCCCTCACCCCCCAGGGACTCACCTCTCCTGCCCACCACGCGCCCGGCCGCAGCCACGCCGTAGTTGTGCCAGCAGAAGATGTCCACCTTGTTCCGCCTGTCCCCCATCCCCTCCTTGCGGCTGTTGAGGTCTTTGGCTAAGGGCTCCACCAGCGGCGTGAGGGCCTCGTACCGGCCCTGGGCGCTGTCGAAGCACACGATCTCTGCCCGTTCATAGATGTAGCTCTCCAGGTAGCGCACCTGCTCTTGCCCCGTCGCGTTGGAGAAGCGGCACTCGAATGTCAACTGCTACAAGAAACGCCACGGGGCTGCGGGGGGAGGAGAGACCCCGCCGGGCTCCATTAACAAGCACCGTCAGAGGGCCAATCGATCGGCCGAATGGCGCCTGTGCCCGCCTCCTTGGACCCGCAGCCAATCAGAGGGAAGCACCTGCCCCACCAGCCACCATGGCCTCGTGCAAACATGCACAGACTCTCCCTTCCCAGCATGTCACCAACAGCCCTGCGAGGTAGGCTGAGCGGAGAGTCAGTGGCTGGCCCAGAGTCACGCAGGGAGCTGCGTGCTTGCGTCAGAATGGGAACCCGGGTTGCCACAATCACAGCCTGGCGCTGCAACCATTGCACCTCACAGCCTGCCCAAATGGGCAGCCCATGAATCTGATCAGAGAGATTCGGGACACGGCAAAGGAGGGAGTTAACCTGAGGGATTCATCTCCCCAAGAGGCACAGGGGGCTTGGAAAGGGGGTTGGACAAATTCATGCAGGAGCAGAAGGCTATCGCAAGCTGCTAGTCCTCATGGCTCCATGCTACCCCCCCACTGCTCCAGGAGCACCAGCTGCCAGGGAACATGGGTGCTGTTGCTCTCATGCACTGCTTGTGGGTTTTCCAGTTTAGGAGACCTGGGCTCCTGGTCTCAATTAACTCTCCCCTCCGCCCCCTGCTGAACCAACATCTTGGTTCTTCTCATCATGCCTTTCCGCCACCCTTCCCAATGGGCTTCCCTCTGGATCTCTTGGCCTGTAACTCCCACCATGCTCTGCCAGGTAGAAATTCCACAGGTCAAGATGCCCCTCCTCACTGCTGAGTATCTTGCATCCCAGTTGAACTACTGTCTGACATCCTGGACATTGGAAGAGTTCTTGCCAATGGCCTCTTGGAAGACATGATCCAGGGTCAAACATTCCTCCATAGGGGCTGCGGGGCCAGGAAAGGAGGGCAGCTTCTCCCCACTCTCACCCCCCATCCCTAACTTTCTTTGGGGGGGGGGCTCCTCCCCCTTCAGAAGGAGCAAGTGGTCTAGCATTGGAGGAGGGACTCTTTCCCTGTTGAACCTCCACCTGCAGTGCACCTGCAGAGAGCACCAAGCACCCAAAAGCTCCTCACCCTGCATCGCATCACTCCCTCCAAAGCATCCGGGGAGCAGCCAATTCAGCCCCTGGCAAAGAACCCCAAGCCATGGATGGGGACCACCTTCCCCGGGTCCCTGAGCAAGGATGGAATGGCGGGGAGGGGGGGATCCCAGGGTTCCCACCTCTGTTTTCCAACCAGCCCTCCCCCGTCCCCAAATCCCTCTTGCCCCTTTCCCCCCACTGGGGACCCACAGATTCCTTCTCAGGGCAAAGTAGGGGAAGCAGAAGGAGGTGAGGAAGAACAGCGAGAGGCAGAGGGACTGTGCGAAGGGCGCTGCAGCCCGGAATTTGGGGCTGCCACAGACAGGCCATCCTGGGGGCTTCCAGGGGTTGGAGATGCCGAAAGGCATAGAAAGGTGCTCCCCTCGGGTGGACATAGACAAAGATGGTCCCTCCCCAAGCCCCTCACCCGGCACCCAGCCCCCTCCTCACCTGGGGGCTCCTGCTTCCCTCTCATTCCCGGGATCAGTGGTGGCCCCAGCAGAAGCACCAGCGTCGCTGGAAGGATCCACGCAGGCCCCATGGCTGCAGCTGCCCCACAAGTGGATGAGTGGAAAAGTTGCCTCAGCCCCAGAAATGAAACTTTTTCTTTTATGAAGTGGGGGGGGGGGCAAATCCCATAGGAGGGTGCAGAAAAGCACCAATGAGAATTTTCCCTGGTGCAGCGTCATCAGTCTCCAGGCAGAGAGAGCCTGGCTCTGTTCCTACGAAGGAGACTGGTTTTGGCTGCGAAGGGAGGCAGCGCAAGCTCTGTGTTTATGTGGGGGAGGGTGAAGAGCAGAGGGTTAATACTTGTAGCGCCATGAAGAATGAAGCGACTGGGTCAAAGCCTAAAGGACACTCAGTTGCGGATGTATCTGGGGGTGAAAGGAGAGTCCAGTGCTGTAAAGATCTGTACTCCATAGGAATCTGGAATGTAAGATCCATGAATCAAGGCAAGCTGGACGTGGTCAAACAAGAGATGACAAGACTGAACATCGACATCTTAGGAATCAGTGAACTAAAATGTACAGGAATGGGTGAATTCATTTCAGATGACCATCAGGTATCCTACTGAGGGCAAGAATCCCTGAGAAGAAATGGAGTAGCCTTCATAGTCAATAAAAGAGTAGGAAAAGCAGTACTGGGATACAATCTCCAAAATGACAGAATGATCTCAGACCGAATCTCAGTTTTATAAGGAGTTAACAACTTTCGACCAAGTGATCTTAAAATCAGATGAGAAAATCATTAAAAGACTGTATAATTTTCTTTTGGATATGATAATGGAAGATGAACAAGTTGAGGAAACTATTATTATTATTATTATTATTATTATTATTATTATTACATTTCTATGCCGCCCCTTGCCGAAGCCTTGGGGCGGCTTACAACAGAATAAGATACATTGAAATACAATAGAACTTAATAAATTACCAATAAATACAGAAATACAAAAAATACACTGAGCTACAATAATATAACATGGGAACAAAATTTTGGATATAATATTGAGTTACAGAAATGGCAACAGTATCAAGGTAACTTTAGCAACCTCATATAAAGAAAATAATTATAAAATATTTATAGATGGTACTTATCACTAAATAGACTAGAAAGGTGTTTCCATATATGTGAAATGGATTTTGGAAATGCAAACATCAATCGGGTACTTTTTATCATATGCGGTGGACTTGTGATAAGGAAAAAAAATGGGCTAAAATACATAAATGGCTTGAGGAAATGTTACAAATATTTAAACCTGAAGTCCTCTTACTAGGCATTGCATCTGATGATGTCGATAAGAAATGTATTTGAAGTGGAGTGAAGAACAACCCACTGATGAACTGAATTTAAAAATGATTCTGGATTGTGCTGAAGTGGACATACAGACTTTGTCTCTGAAGGAGAAAGAGGAGACATACTTCTATCAAATTTGGAACTCTTTGTATTATTGGCTAGAGAAACGGGACTATGCGTAGATTTGAATATGTATACAGATGTGTATTAAAAAAAGAAAAAATAGGGAGCTGACCCAGTAGGTCTGATGTTTCTGATGATTGATGTTTTTTACTTTCTTTTTTTTAGTTTGTAGAAAATAATAATAAAACTAACTTAAAAATAGAAATACTTTAAATAAAGTAAATACTTTAGGTAAAGTTAAAAAAAAGAAAAAAGAAAAAGAAAGTAGGGAAAACCTACTGTGGAACATGGGTGCTGTTGCTCTCATGCACTGCTTGTGGGTTTCCCAGGGGAGGAGACCTGGGCCCCTGGTCTCAATTAACTCTCCACTCAGCCCCCTGCTGAGCCAGCATCTTGGTTCTTCTCTTCATGCCTTTCCGCCACCCCCTCACTGCTGAATATCTTGCATCCCAGTTGAACTTCTGCCTGACATCAGGGATGTTGGAAGAGTTCTTGCCAACGGCCACTTGGAGGATGTGAGCATGGGGCAAAGATTCCTCCAGAGGGGCTGCAGGGGCAGGAGAGCAGGGGCAGCTTCTCCCCACTCTCACCCCACAAAAAAAAAAAAAGAAAGAAAGAAAGAAAGAAAGAAATGCAGAAAGCAAAATTAATTTTAATTTTTTGACATACTCCAATTCCTTCTATCTTTATATCATTTCTAATTGCATTGGCCACTACTTCTATCATTAATGCAAACAATAATGGGGATAAAAGGCAACCCTGTCTTGTTCCTTGGCTTAGGGTTATTGTCTCTGTAATACCATTGTTCACAATTATTTTTGCCATATTTTCTGAATATGCTTGATTTATTACTTTCTTAAATTTTATTCCAAATCCCATCCTGTCAGTTAGAAGCTTCATTGTTGGCCTTTCCACACTATCGAAGGTCTTATTTATAACTAATGCAAATATAGTTGGCTTTAAATTTTACTTCTTTATGTAATAGTTAATATTCAATACTCTCACTACATCTGACATTTGTCAACCTTTTATAAACCCACATTGATCATTCTTAATATAATCATCTATGAATCATTTAATCTATTTACCAATATCCCAGTTAACACCTTAGATCTTGATTAAAGAGGGTTATCGGTCTATAAGATTCAGGGTCTTTAAGATCTTGATTAGGTTTTGCTATCAATAGTAGCATAGATTGTTTCCAAGAATTTGGAACTTTTCCCTTTCCATTATTTTATTAAACATGATTTTCATCTTAGGGACTAACAATTTTTTAAAATTTTTATACTATTCAACACCCAATCCATCCGATTCTGGTGCTTTAGCTATGTCCAATTTATTCAAAACTTCCAATATCTCTTCTTCTTCTATTCAGTTTTCCATGCTTTATCCTCTTCTCGAATTTTACACTTTAAATTCCTTCCTATATATATTTCTATTTATAAAAATATTTGTAGGCCATCCATCACTGTCTTCTCTGGACAGCTTATAACAATATTTCAATCCTGAATAAAATAAGTTGACTATTCCACACTGAGCATAAAACTAATCCATTTAAAATAAATTAAATAAATGTAGCACAATTAAAATCACTATATGTCAAAACATAGGTCAAATAAAAAGGTCTTCAGCTGGCACCAAGAAGCATATAATGATGGCACTAGGCAGACCTCTCGAGGGAGCGCATTCCATAGTCGAGGCACCACCGTAGAGAAGGCTCTCCCCTGAGTACTCTGCCTCTGAGTGTATTTGACTTTCTTGCTAATCTTTTTCATTTCCCATATCAGACTTTATAAAAATATTTTGAAAAATAAACGGTTTTTTCCTCTCCTTGTTACATCTTTCCCCTTTTTCATTCTTAATTACTCCAATTAAACTTTTTGCTTTTTTACCTTGTGTGATCTGGCCAGCACTTTTATTACTACATTAATAAAATTGCCTTTTCAAGTAAATTAGGTTTCTTTGAACTTGTTCTATTTCAATATTTTGTCATTTGTATCTTTTGGCTGTTCATTCTAGCATAATTTTGTTTTCTCTACATTTTATATACTTTTTCTCTAATTCTTTAATTCCCTCTTCAAATCTTGTTGCTTTTTTAATATTATATGAATATTTTATTCCTAGCCCTCTTGCCACTGCTTTCATTGTATCCCACATTACACTTGTATTACTACCTCCTGTTTCATTTATTTCCCATATTTCTTTCAATTCTTTTCCCATTTTTTCTAAAATCCTCTCATTTTTAAAGATCCTTAGATCTATCCTCTTTTATAGCTCCCCTCAGATTTCCACTTAATCCTTTTGTCAGCATAATCCGTTCACTTTTCTTTCTTGTCAACACAATATCTTCCTCCCCTAAGGCCGGAGTCCATGTGCCCTGTGCATGATTTGCTTCCTTGATTTTAACTATGCCAGCTGTTAACTTTGATTGTTTCTATGATTCACTTGGTTAGTTTCAAATCTATTGCAAAAGCAGCATTTTATTTTCCAAATTTATCTCAATTCCCCCTCTTTTTCATTTTACTCTTTGCTATCTTTCGCATTACTTTGTCTGGCTTTCAAACCTAGCTAGCATGTCCTCTGCTCTTAGTAACTCCTCTTGTTCATTAACTGGAAATCCATATGACATCCCTTTTAGTAACTCACATTACTCCTAAAAATAAGCTCTTTAACCATCCCAAATTTGGTAACCATTCTGTTAACCATGCAAATGGATCCCATCCCTTTTCTATATGAGGTACTTTCCCCACCTCCTCTATTTGGGCAATGTGATCCTCAATTTCCTTCCCACAATCTGGTACATATGCACAGCACTCCTTCCCAATCATCTTACAGGTCTCATCTTGGGCTGCCAGAATTATACTTCAATAAGCAACACTCACACTATTATTGCAACTACCAACATGGTTCGTATGGGCTGAGAAATCTATGGAACTTTTCCACATTCAATATCTTTCCTCCTGTTTTGATTAGGACAGAATATGTTGTAATATTGTGATCTAATCCGTGGGAAATCATATCATCCTATGCATAGAACCGGTATCTCCAGAACCATTCAGGTAAGTCTTGGTGGTGCTGAAAATAAAAGTATGTATTCCACTAGCTACAAGTACAGGCTTCCTAGGTTGAATGACTCCCCAACACTCTATTTCCTTTGTCCACAGTGGAATACTTCCAGAATGCCAGACCCGGTACCACGTCCACAGGCACAAATGTCTGCGGTCGGTCACGTTAAGCCCATATGGTGTATCTGAAGGATCCACAAATTCTCACCCAAAAATATCCCACCTTTGCTGGCGCTGAGCAGCGGCTCTGCATCTGCCAGGAGAAACTTGGTATTTTCTCAGTCAAACGACTCAGGGGGGAGATCTGCTCCCTGCAAGCCTTCGATGGCTGCCTACAGCAAAGAATTAAAGCTTGAAATGCATCAGACCTGCTGGGTAAGCATTTCTACTTTTCAAAATATTACCCGTGAAAGAACGTGTGAAGCAAATATTAATCTTGTTGTATGGCGCGGTTTTACGAATGAGACCAGAGACTAGTTGGAATTTTCCAGAGGGGATTTATTTACCT
This sequence comes from Varanus komodoensis, assembly GCF_004798865.1. Classification (NCBI taxonomy): domain Eukaryota; kingdom Metazoa; phylum Chordata; class Lepidosauria; order Squamata; family Varanidae; genus Varanus; species Varanus komodoensis. Next base: position 113,528 of record NW_025335591.1, on the reverse strand, counting down.
GCAGGGACCACACTCGTTGGAGTGCGGTCTCGAGCAGAAGAATGCAGCTTTTTTACACTCTTTTACAACTATGCAGGTGCTTGAATAACAGCGAACAACAGGGGAACCCCACTGAGCTACATTTGCACATTTTTCATGCTGAAGCAAGCAAGCGAGGGTACAAGGGCGTGACATCTGCGGTTATGCTTGAGCGTAGCCTGCTTTGTTTTCATCCTTGCGTAGCGTGCACATTCATTGGGGGTTCTTGTTCTTAAGTGCACAGGACACCCTGATCATGCTTTTTACCCATGACGAGCCATGCCCTGGCTGCATGTTTCGATCATGGGGGGGGGGGTTACAACAAATCTGAATTTAAAAAAAGAAAGGACCTTTTGACAGAGGGAGGAATCCCCCCACCCCGCACATGGAGTTTAAGTGGCATCTAATCTAGGGGAGATGGACCTGTGATCTGGGAAATCTGAGGCTTGGAAAAGAAAAGCTCTTTAACCTCTCCAAGGGCAAAGAATCAAAAGAGAAATTCTTGCAGATTAAGTGATAGAAAAGTCTTTCTTCTTCCTCACTGGTTACACTGATTTCGGAGACATTTTCTTTCTGACTATGTCACATCAACACACAAACAACTCCGCTGCCACCCCGTGGTCATTCTACCTATTACAGATTCAATGTGTATTAAGCAAGCCTTTTCCTTTTCCTTTTTTTCTTTCTCTTTCTGGAAGGTTTTTTGCTGTTATTATGTAGCTACCCAGCAAAAATCACTATCACTATGAAAAAAACACACCCCTCCTCCTCGGCACCCACATTGGCTACCCAGAGTCCAACTCACCAGTCCAAAAGTGTAGATGTCAAAAAATACAAAAAAGACCTACAAGTGACACGTTTGGCAATACAATCATCTCTAACAGCTGTGCAAGCATCTCAAGAGGCCATGCAAAACTCTATTTTAAAATTGACTTTAGAACAAAAGAATATGGCTGCGATAGATTAGGTAAGATGTTTCCAAATATGTCAAATGGATGTTGGAAATGTAAACATAATTTGGGTACTTTCTATCATAAACGGTGGACTTGTGATAATGCAAAAAAGTATTGGATTAAAATGTTGCAAAAATCCTTAGCTTTTAAACCTGAAGTTTTCTTATTAGGCATTATACCAGTTGATATTAGTAAACAAGAAATGTGCTTGATTTTACATGTAATTACTGCGGCGAGGATTGCATTTGCTCAATACTGGAAAAGTGAAGAACCACCCACTGACGAACTGATCCTAAAAAAGATCTTGGACTGTGCAGAAATGGATAGATTGACTTTGTCATTGAAGGAGAAAGAAGATACTGATTTCTATCAAACTTGAGACTCTTTTTATTGTTGGCTAGAGAAATGGGACTTTGTATAGATTTAAATATGTATTTAAGTTATCATAAATAGAAAAAAAATTGGGGGCTGACTTCAGAATAAAAGAAGATGGCTGCGGAACAAAAGAACATGGCTTCGGAACAAAGAGAAAGAATGGATAAATTGGACTGCTCTGTTAGGGATGTGTTTAATCAACTGACAGATGTTCAACTTAAAACTGGACAGAATACACAAAAAAATCAATAAGTCCATGCAAAAATTGCAACAGTAGACAAAGAAACACAACTACTAAAACAAACAAATAAGTTATTACGGGATTCAGTCGCTATACTAGAGATGGAGAAGGCATCCGATTACTTAAGATTCCAGAACATACCTGAGGTAAAGAATGAAGATCTAAGGGAATTAATAATTACCATGCTGGCAGATGTGTTGTATTTGGAAAATGAACAGGTGGATGGAAATATTGATCTGGTCTACAGAGTTAGCTCCAGCTATGTTAGAAGACACAAACTACCCAGGGAAGTTCATGTCCAATTTGCAAAAAGGTCTGTAAGAGATAATGTTTTGAGGGCTGTACATGATAAACCTTTAAAAATCGACGATCACCATGAGGTGACTGTTCCGAAACAAATACCATGGAGGATCAGAGAAAGACGAAAGAAATATCAATTTCTTACCACGAAACTGACAAAGGGGATTATGTTTAGGAGGTTAACACCAGAAGGAATATTCTTCACCTGGAACTCTGCAAGATATAAGTTGGATTCATTTTTCAAGGCACAAGAGTTTTATGAAAAATTCAGAAGCTCCTTTGAAGATGAAGAATCGGCCGTACAAAAAGAAGGAGGGAAAGGCGCTGAAGCAATGGAAGTAACAACGTATCACTCTGAAGAAGAACAAATAGTGAATACAGACTTACAAGAAGATGAACAGACATCAGAACCAAAAGAAAAGAGAAAAGATAGAAGTGAAAAGGCTAAGCATAAGTAGATAAATATATACTCTTCAAATATGGCTCTTAAAATGGAAGGAAGACTTGAACTGCTCTCTTTAAATCTAAATGGACTAAATGGACCCTCTAAGAGGAGGACCTTCTCTCAACTCCAAAAATTGAAGTTAGATATAATTTGTCTACAGGAAACATACATTAAGAAACAGCATAGTAAACTCTTGGAATGCCCAAAGCTTGGAAAGCTATTTATATCCTCTGCTCTTCAAAAGAAAACAGGTTTAGCATTATACACCAAGGAAAAATTAGACCCCAAATATTTGTTAGCTGACGAAGATGGTAGGATTCTGATGGTTGAAGTTACAATGAAATTTAAAAAGGTGCTTTTGGCGGCGATCTATACCCCAAATGATCACCAGAAAATGTTCTATCAAAAACTACATACTTTATTGTGGCAATTGGATTATCAGACTTTGTGCTTAATGGGAGACTTCAATGCAATTGTGGACAAAAAAAAAAAAAAAAGGACCATAAGAGTGAGATTAAGGAGAAGAAAGGCAGGAGGATACTTCCAAAGTCTTGCTTTAATATAATTGAAGAATTTATATTGACAGATGTTTGGAGACATAAAAACCCATCCTCCGCTAAGTATACTTTCTATTCAAATAGACATAGGTTGTGGTCCAGAACTGATATGATTTGGATAACCCCAGACTTAGTACCAGATCTCGTATAAGCTGAAATAGAGACAAATGTCTGGGCAGATCATAATCCTGTAACTATGACATTGAAAGGGACACTAAAAATGCCCAGATGGATGTTAAACAAAGTCTTATTAAAAGATAAAAAGTTCAAAGAAGAGATAAACAAGGAAATGGAACTATTTTTTCAAATCAATAAAATTGAAGAAACCTCTTTGCAAAATGTTTGGGATACAGCTAAAGCCTATGTCAGAGGGCTGATAATAACATACTCAGAAAATATAAATAAAATGAGAAAGCAGGAATGATCTAAATTAGTAGAGGAATTGACGAAGCTTGAACAGGAGCTACAGGAAGATCCATCCAAAAAAGACTTTAAGGTACAAATGAATATTCTAAAACACAAACTGAACTTTTGGATACAAATGAACTTACCAAGCAAATGAAATTGACTAAACAGATTTTTTTTTCAAAAATGCTAATAAACCAGGGAGATGGTTAGCTTATAAAGTAAAGAAAGAAAGAGAGAAGAGACTAATATATAAATTGAAGGCTGCAGAAGGATGACTGCAAGTACAAAGTACACAAATTAAGAAAATAGTGGAAGACTTCTTTGCAAAGTTGAACCAAATTAAAGAAACCTCAACTGAGAAATATGTCCACTTGCAGGGAGTTTATTTGCTCTGACGCATGTGCAGATCCCGCCTGGTGGTGAAGGGCACCCCCTGGTCTCAGTGCTGGGGAACTGCATGGGGAAGGCTTTGAAAATACCACTGATCCAAACCGCTTTTCTGCCAGATGCGAGGGGAGGGAAGGCACTCCTTTTCCCCACTGCACACGCATGCTTGTCCCCAGTGTAGGCACCCCCATCCCTCTGTTTCCGGCTTTCTGTCTGCAGGGGCAGGACCACTGGGCCCAGAGACTCCACTCTCCTGGTAGCAAGTAGAATGTGGCCAGGGGCTCAAGTTTTGCTTCCTGATGCACCAGGCAGAGTCAGCGTTAACCCTAACCCCAACCCTAACCCAAAGCCTCCATCTGGCACGTGGCATTACGGGTGATTCCAAAATCCTTCAGCCCACAGCCAGGTGCTACACAGTCTCAGCATGCCTGGAATGGAAAGAATTCAGGACTGCCCAGGAATTTGAGGCTAGATCAGGACAGGACAAAACAGGACAGGGAGGTCAGCAACTTGTAGAGATTATGGGGCAAGGTGAAAAGCTGCAGGGCAGGGGGAGAGTCAGGGAGGAACTCTTGCCCCCCCCCCCATGACCTCTGAGCTCCCTCCTACCCCCTCTTCTGCATGTGAAGGCCTTGGCCATTTGCAACTTTTCTGAGATTAGAACCCACTGAATTTCATTGATCTGGCTGCCTCCATGTTTTGCTCTCTTCCAAGGGGCAGCTGCAAATTGCCAGGACCACAAGATCCCACTCTGGTGCCACCAGGGGACATCCACGAGTTTCATGGCAACAAATCAGACTTCGGAAAGGACAAAACATTTCCCGGGGTGCTTCCACCAGTCCGGGATGTTGGACATTTGTGCTCACGACTTGCAGTGTGTGTCCATCCCATTTGCACAAGGCAAATTCTCAGGGCCCCACGTCACATGAGGGAGTTGGGGGGACTCTGTCAATGGCCCCCAGGCAGGACAAGCCAGCAAGACATCCCTGCCAGAGCTTGACTCTGCTTCACCCCTGCAAAAAGGGGCCACTCAGTCACTCCACAGCCAGCAGCATCTTGCCATTGGTCCAGCAGAGCAAGGCTGAGGATAACTCGAGGTAGATGATCTTTACAACCCCACTGCCCTCCCAAGGGGAACCCTCCTGCAGGGCTCGGCTGAAGAGGAGTGTGCGGGACCAGAGTAACCCTCACAACTTCATTATCTCCAGGAAGGGATTCACTTGCCACCCCAATTTCCGTGGGCACCCCAATTTCTCAAGAGGACCTGCAGGACTGCCAGATGCAGTGGGGGAGGGCCCATTAGGGAAGGCTGCAAAGGACACAGAGAGCGGCCTTCGGGCAGCGCCAGACCCAGCTCCATCCACCCCACCTCCAGCAATGACTGGCAGCCACTCCACTTTGCTCATCTCATCAAAGGGGATTTTCTGATTTTTCACCATTCCAGCAAGAACAGAATTTATTAGCCCTCCATTGAATCACAGCACAGCCAGCCTGCAAGTGTGAGTGAAGCTTTCAGATCTCCAAGCCCCGGAATTGCAGCAGCTCTGGGGAAAACAGAAACTGGCCAGAAGCGACTCTCAGCGCTGTCCCATCAGGGGGCACCTGTCAGGTCCTTTGGGTGAGGAAGGGAACATGGCCTCTCCCAGGGCTTAACTGGGAACCAGGGACTCTGCAGGATGAGTCCCAACCAAGCCAAACAGTCTGGCTATGCAACCGAAATCCAGGGATGATGGGCAACCATGTTCTCAGCAGCAGTCAGGATGAATCCTCTCCCATCACCCCCCCACCCACCCAAGCAAAAGCAGACAGGAAATTAAGAAAAGCCAGCTAGTCTTTGCAGGAGTGGCTTCAGCTGTGGTTATCCTCATTGTGTCACTCTGCAACTTTCCAGCCCCTTTGCCTTTGCATCTCTCAAGGACAGAATCGAAAGGCTGAGCTCCAGCAGGAAGTACCGAAGTATCTTCTTTTCTGCCGCCCCAATGAGGAGGACTACCCAACCAGTGCTGCAGGGCAAGGGGTGGGAAAGATGACAGGAAAATTGCAGGGGGAAATAAAAATAGGAAATGGTAAATTCATGTTTGGAAAGTGCAGGGTAGAAAGAGGGTGGGGGTTGCTGACTTGTTTGGGGGCTTTTGCACCCAGCTACCCCTCCAGTTCCAGCCCCTCAAGCCACCCCCAGGCTGAGGGTCTTTCTGGAAGGCCTGTGAATGCAGCCATTCGAAATGCAAATTGAGGGCTCAATTTGGAGGGTGTGACAGGAGCAGACCAAGAGCAAGAAGGGTGGAGTAGGCCAGTCCCTGCTGGAACAAAGTCTGGCTGTGCTTCTCCTCCCTGTTTCTGAGCATGGCTAAAAACTCCCCTGTCACTGGCCAGTTTTTTTTTTTTTTTTTTTTTTTTTGCAGCTCAGGCCTCATTCCCACCCTCATCCCATCTGCAGCCACCCGCCCCCAAGGCCAGACATGTCTCTGCAAACATGCAAAAAGTGCCCCAAGACACTGGGTGGGCCCCCTTCAGACACACGTCCCCCACTCTGGACAAGCTTCATTGGAAAGGCCGGACAGAAATGGGGACCAGCGAATGGGAGAGGCCGTACCTGCAGGTTGCTGAATGGGAGATGCTAGAGAGAGAGAGAGAGAGAGAGAGAGAGAGAGAGAGAGAGAGAGAGATCAATACATGGAGGGAGGGGCTGATTCCTGAGCACCAAAGTTCACTTATTTCTCCCCCAGGCAACCACTCCTTCCTTCATCCTGCCCCCTCCTTGGTCTCTTGAACGAGTTGGGAGCTTTCTACCTCCTTTGACCCTTCCATTGTCAAGGAGAAATAAACGCCACTTCATGGGAAGGAATCAAGATGCAATATAAAGGGAGCAAGGAATGGAAGAAAAAGTTGCTGGAGCATATTACTGCCTTCCCAGTCGATGGAAACCTGAAGATGGAATTTTTGTCAGGCAAATAGTCACCATTTCAAGGATGCATGATGTCCTCATTATGGGCTTTTCAATTTCCTTGGTATCTGCTCAAAAGAAATTCTTCCAAACAGCCCCTCCATGTTGTTCCCAACATGTGCTGCTCATCACTTCACCCTACAAAAAGTAGGGCTCTCCTGGGCTTGAAACTAACCAGCTGGGAAGGCTTAGTGGACAGAGAGGCCACTAGGGGAACAATGGGGGGAAGTGACCGTGCCATACTTCAACCCTTAAGTATAAGGGAAGCAAAGTCAAGTGTAGCCTAACACGTACCCTGGACTTCAAGAAAGATGATTTAAATACACTCAGAACAGGGATAAGTGAAGTCCCATGGCAAGCAACTCTACTGGCGGAAGGATTCTGAAATGGGTGGAAATTTAAAAAAGGAAATTCCAAAGGAACAATCACAAATAATTCTGACCAAAAAGAGGGTAGAAGAGAAATGAAGAAGCCCATGTGGGCTTAAGGATGATCTGAAAACAAAAAGGGACTTGCACGGGAAGTGGAAGGAAGGAGGAATCATGGAGGAGGGGAAGAGCCCGAAGGATGGAGAAAGGCTAACGTTGTCCCTGTCTTCAAGAAGGGAAAGAAGAGCCTGAGAAGTTCAGCCCAGTCAGTCCAAATCAATCCATGGGAAATTCTGGAGAAGATCCTAAAGCAGTCAGTCTGCAAACACCCTGAAAGCATCACAGTGATGGCATCTCCGAATTATTTCTCGCAGACAGGTTTTGTGGAGAGCCACTCTTCCATTGATCACTGTTTGGTCCTACAGTATCTCCTGGACAAATTTGTCTAAAATAAAACAACCTCACTCTTTGCAGCCTTTGTACATCTCAAGGCTGACTTTGATTCCACCCGGAGCGTTAAACTGCAGAAGTTGGAGGCTCCACCACTGACCAGCACCTCCTCCGACTCGCTCAGACCTGCGTGGAGATGCTTCACTTCAGACAAGATGCGCTGCACACGGCCGGCTTTCAGGCACTGTTCCAATGCAAGGAGGGGGCAAATGAGGCCACGTCCTGGCCCCAATTTTCTTTAACTTCTACTTTAGCTCAGTGGTAGAGGAGTTAAACTGCATCGATTTTCACCCTTCAAAAACTGAAGGAACAAAACAATTTTTCTACATGCAGACAATGCAGCTCTTATCCAAGACTGACTCCAAGTGGGATCAGAATAGCATAACAGAAGGTGATTTCCTCCTGTGAGCAAGCAGTCCAGAGACTGATGATCAAAAAAGAAAAATCATGGCCTTTGCAAAAAGTCCAAAAGCCCAATTAGGGATGATAAATCGGCCTCACTCCAATGCCTCCCCACACAGGTGAGGGCTGTACCGGGGGAGCGGGCACGGATGGGGGGGGTGGGCGCAGCAGTGTCTTCTTCTTGTCAGCCACAGCCAGAGCCTATAGCTGAATGATGAGGGTCCAAAGGTGCAGAGCCATTTGGGGCCGTGAGGGGCCATGAGGGGCAGGGCTGGGCCAGGGATTCTGCCCTGGTTTTGGTTTTTGTTTTGTTTTGTTTTGTTTTTTGTGACAGTTTTGTATTATTTTAGATTTTAATTTAAAATTGGAGTGCCTGGGGAGCATGTGGGAGCCACCATTGGGGTGGTGATGGGCAGGGGAAGATATGGTGTTGGGGGTCCAACACGTCAGTATAGAAGGAGGAGGGACACATTTTTGATATCTGTCCCCTCTTCTGGTTATTCCCCCAAACAAAAGGTTCCTAGGTGTAATAACCATCCCCTGGGCCTGACAGTGCTGCTATTGAATGCCAGGTCAGTCCATAATAAAAACATCCCTCATTCACAACTTAATAATGGATGAAGGGCCAACCTGGTATGTATTACAGAGACCTGGGCAGAAGAAGAGGGAGATGTTCCCCCTCCCCCAATTATGTTCCCCTTCCCCCAATTATGCCCACCCAGGTATCTGATGCAGCACCAGCCATGCACAAAAGGAACGGGAGTGGGGGTGGTCATGGTTTGAGACCCAATTCCCCTTACAGGGCTTCCTGTTCCTTCGAAACCTGGCCTAGAGTGTTTGTACCTGGTGTTCGATGACTGAGACAGATTAGGGATTCTGCTGGTGTACAACTCACCCTTCTGCCCATCAGACTCTCCTGAGCTGACTGAGATTGTCTCGGACCTGTTTAAGACCCCAGGATGTTGGCCCTGGGGGACTTTAATTTCCATCCTGAGGCTGTTCTGACTGGGGAAGCTCTGTACTTCATGGAAGCCATGGGACTGTCTCAACATGTCTGCACAACCTATGAAAGAGGTCATACTCTGGACCTGGTTTTCTCAACAGGGCAGGAAGATGGTGATCTGGAAGTGAGGAATCTGATTCTAACTCCTTTGTCATGGTCAGATCACTTCCTCATGAGATTTGAGCTCGGGTTGACCTGTCTCTCTGTAAGGGTCGGACCACATTAAGATGGTCCACCCCCCAGAGTGTTATGGAACCAGAGGGATTCCTGAGGGCTCTGGGGGATTTTCAGGTTGATAAAGTTGTCTCTTCTGTTGATGCTCTGGTTGATTTTTGGAACGGGGAAATGACCAGGGCAATTGACATGATTTTTCACCAAAATTGACCCTGCAGCTAAGAGACAAAGAAGAGAGGAAACCCCTGAAAGAGATCTGCCCAATGTCTGTATGGAGGGGGACTCTCCCTCCAAACAATAACCTCCCCACCACCTAGGTTAGGGCTCTCCACTGTACTGTATTTTGTTACTTTGTTGTTCTTTGTTGTTCTTTGTTACTTTGTTTCAAATTTTTGGGGAAATAATGGGGAAATTTGACTTGCTCGCAACCAATACAGTTCATGATCAGAATCATGGAATGGATTAAGTTCATGAACCAAGGTACTCCTCTAAGTGATTTTGGCCCTCTCCTGGATGGGGTAGCACTCCCTCTAAAGGACAGGGTCTACAGCTTAGGAGTGCTCCTTGACCCAGAGCTGTCCCTGGAGGACCAGGTGACAGTGGTGGCGAGGAGCGATTTCCTTCAGCTTCGGCTGAAGTCCTTACTGACTAGCTGAGTCCTTTCCTGGACGAGCACTGCCTAGCAACAGTGACACACACTCTAGTAACCTCCCCGATGGACTCTGGCAACTCGCTGCACATGGGGCTGCCCTTGAAAATGGTCCAGATAATTCAGTTGGTACAAACTAAAGCTGTTAGATTGCTGATGGGGGCTGGTCATTATTCTCATATAAACACTGGTCCTTTACCAGGTACAATGGCTTCCAATTGAAGTCCAGGCCCAATTCAAGGTGCTGGTTCAAGTAAGACCCACAGTGAACATGTGGCTTTAAATGCCCAGAGGCGTTCTTCAGCAATAGCACAATTTATGAGGGGGGGGATTATTTATTTATTTATTTAAAACATTTCTATGCCGCCCCATCACAACAAAGCCTCGGGGCAACTCACAACACATAAATACTAAAATTATACAATAAATAATACAATAAATAACACCCCCCATCAGGGAAAAAATCAGGGCTAAAGGGAAAATGGCTGCTCTTTCCCTTTAGCCCTGCAATCACCCCATGCCAAAGTATTAGCTCAACTATTTTATGGCTCTCAACTGGGGCCCTTCCCAAATATTCATATACAGGAACGTGCACAAGGGATGTTTCCAGTGTAAGGTTTGATGGGAGCCTGGCCAGATCAAACGTGAGGCTGGGGTCTGATCACTGTCCTTGAGCACTGGCTCCAAGTTTCTGACTTTCCAGCTGGTCTCACCTCACTAATTTTGCAGGATGGCTTTAAATTGGGTGCTGTAAACTGGGCAGAAAAGAGCTTCTTTGGGCCGCTGCTGGAGGCCTCCATTAGATGTGGGTTTTGAGGAGGCAGCAGGAATCATCCAGCAGCACATTGCAGGGACTGAGAGCCAGACTGAGCTCCACAACATCTCTAAATTCGACCTCAGGGAGGACGACAGACACCTCGTGGCAGCCGTGCCCTGCCTTGCTCAGCTGGAATGGTATGAGCAGAGAGAGAGCATTGAGCTGGGCCCATCTTGATGGCCTTCCCTCAGCTGTGTTGGGGGGATGGCATAATAGGACCCCTGGCAGATTGTTCTTGCCCCTGCAGCATGGAGCAGAGGGAAAATGGATCAGATCTGCTCCAGAATATTCCCAGGGATTGTTTTCAAACTAGCCTGCCTGCAGTTTCCAGGATCTGCCCGTTTGCTCATGTTGAAGGTGGAGCGAGCATTAGCTCTTCTAAAGTCATCTTGTCCTCCACCCTCCTCCATGATTTCTCAGAGACAGATTCACAGTAAAGCAGAGCTGAAGGGGCCATAAGGCTGCTGCTATGTGCAGGACTCAAGTCACACCATCCCTCTAAGATGGATTTCCAGGTGCACTTGAGTGCCTTTTGTTTGGGAGAGCCTCCACCTCCCCAGATCAAGGCTTCCATTGTCATACTCTGGAAAGATCTCCTGATACCTAGCTGGAATCTGGCTTCCTGAAACTTGAACCTGTTGTTCTGTGTCCTGCACTATGGGATGATCAGGAAGAGATCCTTTCCTTCCCTTTGCGACAGTCTTTCAAGTACTTGCAGAGTGCCATCATGTCTCACCAACCAGTGCGGAGTAAGGGGAAACCAGCTCTTCACGGGATTTGGAAGCGCTTCTTCTTTTCATGCAGCCTAAAAGAGCATTTTCCATTTTTGCAGTTGCATCACTTTGTTGACTCATATTCAGCTTGTGATCTACAACTGGCATTGGTCCTGCTTGCCTGAGCCACCCACCTACACTCTGATTTGACTAGGGCCCTCCTGCCCCTCCTCAGCATGCCCTTCTGTGTTTCAGCTCAAGTCAAGCCTTTTCTGGAGCCAGACTCGATTCTTCTGCCATCTGCTGTATCTTTTGTTTTGGGGAAACAGCATGGAACTGGGCCTCTAACTTTTCTTTTTTTAAGTTCCCACCCACCTCTTTTCACTTGCCAGTGCATCTTTTTTTGAGTTTATTAAGATCAGTGTTCCCAAAATACAGACTACGTGCCAGCTGCACTCCACTTTCACTTCCCTTAAGATCAAGAACTCAAGTATGTTGTGGTAATTTCCCCCAAGTCCCCAAAAAGGCCCTTCATGATGGAGGAAGGTCCCTGACATGCATGTAAGAATTTATTGGGGAGATGTGGCTTGCAGGGTGAGAAAAGGCAGCATAGCCAGATCCTGCACTCCAGACATCCCAGAGTTAACACTGTAATGTGAGTCAAGCCAGCATAAAAAGTTAAAATGTTTGGATGAACTAATGCAATGAAGAGACAAAGGAGGCTGGAGGAAAATGAAGGACTGAATGCCTTTTTGGGAGCAGATAAATTCATTATCAATTATTTCAATTCTGGAGGAACAGAAACAGCATCTCAGTTCCACGAGAGCTGAAATAGAAACCCTGCTACAGAATTTAAAAAGGAGAAGCCCCAGGGTTTGAAGGTTTTACCACAGATTTGTGTAAGACATGTGAGACTGAAGTATTTCTGCATCACTAAAAAATGTTAAATTAAGGGGAGATGAAGCACCTAGCAAATTAGTGAGAAGATTAGCTATTCCAAAATCAGGAATTGATGGGGCACCCCATTTCATGTGTCAAGTAATTAGCTAGCAAAATTGTTGTCAACAGTCATGAGATTCACTCAAATAAATGACGGTACAGAAAATTACCGTTATTTTAGCCAAAAGATCAGGTACTTTTATAATAAAATACATGGGAGAAGAAATATGAAAAAGTATGCCGATTAGAATTGAGGAAAAATTTTAACTTTAATATGGAAATGGTATCTGATGACAGTAAGATTATTCTATATGGATAATTAATATGTGAGTGTATGTTTGAGATGTGGGCATAAAATGGGCACCTGTTTCCCTATGTGGTGAGAGTTTGAAAATATTAAGAAATTTTGGGGAATGGTTTTTAAGATAAGCAAGAAATTGAACATTCAAGTTGAAGCAGATTCCAAAATAGCATTGCAGTTAATATTTTACAAAAAGAAATGGAAATAAAATATCAAAAAATTAATAATTAATTTGGTATCATCAGCAAAAATGATAATAGCAAAGAATAGCAAGGAGAAATGGGATCTTCATTGAATGGTAGAAAGAAATTTGGAATATAGCTGCTAATGCGAAGTTGAAGTGGGATTAGGGTGAAAAAGACTGATGATTTTAATGATCTATGGATTTTGTTTCTTGAATGAGTACTAATAAAAAGGAAGGGTATTAAACCTTTGGTTGATTCAATAAATGCAGGTTTGGATGGAAGGGGGTATTCCTGAATGGGCAGAAAGTGAAAGCTAGAAGCAAAGAAGAAAGGAGAAATGAAGGTATAAATAGCCTCGGTCCCAGTGGCAGGATGCACAGGTTGTGTTTGCTTTTTTATATATGGGTTGTTGGGTTTTTTGTATTTTGTGTGGGGTTTTTTCTTTCAGTGTTACGATGCACAGTGGTACCTTGGCTCGTAAACTTAATCCATTCCAGGACTCTGGTCATGACCCAAATTGGTCATGAGCCAAGTCAAATTTTCCCATAAGGTTCAATGTAAATGAGGTCAATCTGTTCTGTAAATATTGTTTTTAATCACAGGGAAGACGAGCATGATCGTGGGCGTGCTCGGGGCGGGGGGAAGATGGGCACGATTGCAAGTGCGCTGGGGGAGATGGGGTGTGATCATGGTCACGCTTGTGCAGGGAAGACAGGCGTGATTTCAGCCATCACTGCCCTGAGCACGATCGCTGCCATCTCCCCCCCCCCCCCGAAAATGACCGTAATCACATCTGTGCAGGGAAGATGGGTGCAATCGTGATCTTCACCAGATGCGGAGTTCATGAGCTGAGGAAAAAATTTTCTGCAATTTCTGTTCATGACCCAATCTGGCCATGAACTGAGGTGTTCATGAGCTGAGGTACCACTGTACTTTAATCTTAATTAAAAATATTTTAATAAATAAATAAAAATAAATCTGATGTGCTTAAAGCGTCTGATCATATGGAATGGCAATACATATTTGAACTCATGACAGTGATGAATATGGGTGTGATGCTTATTACACTTATAAAATAAATTATATGGAGGTGCATATTCAGTAGTAACCATTAATGGTATGGATTCTGAAAAATTCAGGAAGGGCAATCAATTATGAGCATTGATATTTGACTTTCTCTAAGAACCACTGGCAGCTGGGCTCAGAGAAAACACTAATAAGAATAAAAGCTAAGCAACAGAACATGAATTGATGTGCGGATGATGGGCTTCCTTTTTTAGAAACCCTATTAAAACATTAGAGCATGGGTCCTCAAATTTTGGCCCGTGGGACGAATGTGGCCCACCATGGCCATTTATCCAGCCCACCTCAGAGGTTTTGGACTTGCTGCCTGCCCGGCACCTGCCTTGCCCCGTATGTGGGGAAGTGATGACTTGCTTGCACGGAGGTTGTTTTGGACTCACTTGGAGAAAACAATCTTCAAGAGAGCAAGCCACTGCCTTGCGCACCTACCTGATGGCACCTGCCTGCTCCTGCCGGTGCCTCACCTCACCTTGATGCACCTGTGCGCCCCGCCAGCACCACCTTTCCAGCCCATGCACAGCACTGGCATCTGTCAACTGGCCCCTTGGAGGAAAAGTTTGAGGATCCCTGAATTAGAACCTCTAATACAAATATTGGAAACATTCAAGGGCTACAGAGATGAAAATGAATTATGAGAAATGTAAAGCATTCTGTATAAATATGTCTGTAGAAAACAATAAGAAATTCAAAGAATGCCTATTACAGACCTTTGATACTTTATATTTGTGTAAAGGGAAACATTAAGAAAGGGCCCAGATTCAATTTATTTGTGTCAGGCAAGCTTGAAATAGTAAAATTTTAGATATTACCAAAATGCTTCATTCTATTTCAAAATATTAATTAATTAATTAGGAGAACTTATATGCTGCCCCATTCGCATAAGCCTTGGGGCGGCTTCCAAACATAACTAAATATAAATGATACAATTACATAAAATATTGGAGACATTCTGGTGAGAAATTATTAAAATCAATAAAGTTAACAATTAAAATAACATTTAAATAAAAAGGTCTTGGCCTGGCGCCAAAAAGCAAATAACGATGGTGCCAGGCGGACCTCTTTGGGGAGCGCATTCCATAAGTTGGGCGCCACCACAGAGAAAGCCCTCCTTTGGGTACTCATCCGCCTAATTTCCTTCATGGAGGGTTCCCGGAGAAGGGCCTCTGCCGCTGATCTCAAGGGGCGGGAGGGAATATATGGACGTAAGCGCTCCTTTAGGTAACCAGGTCCCAAGCCATTAAGGGCTTCATAGGTGATAAGCAGCACCTTGAATTGGGCCCAGACTTCAATGGGGAGCCATTGAAGCTGATGGAGTACTGGAGTTCTGTGAGCACAACGCCCAGTCACCGTCAGCAACCTGGCAGCTCTATTTTGCGCCATCTGAAGTATCCGGAACCTTTTCAAGGGCAGCCCCACGTAGAGAGCGTTACAGAAGTCTAATCGGGAAGTAACCAATGCATGTGTCACTGTCGCCAGGCAGTCTTTCTCCAAGTAAGGACACAGCTGATGGATCAGCCGAAGCTGAAAGAAAGCATTCTTTGCCACCGCTGTCACTTGAGCTTCCAAGTTAACTCTGGATCTAGGAGCACTCCCAAGCTGCAGACCCTGTCCTTAAGGAGTGCAAGGAGGGAGTGCAACCCCTTAAGGGAGTGCAACCCCATTCAGGACAAGGTTGAAGTCCCCCACCCCGAAGCCTGATCTGCCTACCAACAAGACCTCCATCTCATCTGGATTGAGCTTCAGTTTATTGGCCCTCATCCAGTCCATTACCTCAGCCAGGCACTGGTTCAGTACAGCTACTGCCTCACCTGGATTGGTTGCGAATGAGAGGTAGAGCTGGCTATCATCAGCGTACTGATGACTCCACAGCCCACACCTCCTTATGACCTCTCCCAGTGGTTTCATGTAGATGTTGAATAACAAAGGGGACAAAATGGACCCCTGCGGTACTCCATGGCATAACTGCCATGGCGCAGAGCCATAGTCCCCCAGCACCACCTTCTGGAATCGGCCGTTGAGATAGGAGCAGAACCACTGCAAAGCAGTACCTCCTACTCCCAATCCCACTAGCCTCTCCAGAAGGATACCATGGTCAATGGTATCAAAAGCTGCTGAGAGGTCCAGGAGAACCAACAGGGATGCACTCCCCCTGTCCTTCTCCCTGCACAGGTCGTCATACAGGGCGACCAAGGCAGATTCAGTACCATACCTAGGTCTGAAGCCGGACTGAAATGGGTCCAGAAATATTCCTTTGTATTCAGGTGTTAACAAAAAACAAAATTGCCCAAGGATCACTGCTTAATAGTAGCAGTGATCCTCCCAGGGCCAGCATTGCATGGGGGATTGTTTGGGGACTGGAAGGAGGGGCTGAGGCAGGACAGGTGGGGATGGGGAAGGGCCTCCCCCGAAAAGACTCACCTCTCCTGCCCACCATGCGCCCGGTGGCAGCCACGCCGTAGTTGTGCCAGCAGAAAGTGTCCACGGCTTCCCGTCTGTACTCCAGCCTCTCCTTCTGGCTGTTCCAGAGCTCGACATCATGCTCCCCCAGCGGTGTCACGGCCACAAACTTGTCCAGATCACTGTCAAAGTAGTTGGTCTCCTGCCGGTAGTAGAAGTGCCTCTGCAGGAAGCACACCTGCTCCTGCCCCATCACCTTGGAGAAGTGGCACTCCAACTTCTCCTGGGCCAGGAACTGCCCCGGTGCTACAGGTGGAAGAGGGACCCCCTACCCAGGCTTTAAGGGGGGTGGTGTAGCCCAGACCAGACTCCTCATGGGCACATTCACTGGTTCCTCCTGGGCCAAGCACTTGCAGAAAAAGGCCTGTGCCCTCTTCCCCATCCACCTGGCAGCCAATCATAAAGCTGTCCTTGCCACAGGGAGCCAAAACATCCACCCCTGACGCACACAGACTTCTGCCCTCCCCAATCTGTCTTCAACAACCCTGCAATGTAGGTTGAGTTGAGAGGCAGAGGCTGCTGCCGAGTCAGGTAGGGAGCTCCGTGCTCGGGTCAGAATGGGAACCTGGATCACCAGAATCCCAGCCTTGCGCTGTAGTCACTGAACCTCACAGCCTCCCTCAAAGTAGCCATCCCACGAAGCTGATCGGAGAATTCAGGACGGATCAAAGGAGGGAGGGTTAACTGTGGGATTCACCTCCTCAAGAGGCAGAGGGGGCATGAAATGGGGATGGGACAAATTCATGCAGGAGAACACTATGCCAGGCTGCTAGTCCTCATGGCTCTGGGCAACCCTCAGTGTGCCATACATAGCACCTGGAAGGGAACAGGGGTGCTGTAGCTCTCATGCACTTCTTGTGAGTTTCCCAGGGGAGGAGACCGGGAGTGCTGGTCTGCATGAACTCCCCCTCCTTACACACACACAGCAGCTGACCCAACAAGTGAAAATTTCTTCTCTTTGTGCCTTTCCACCAGCCTTCCCAATGGGCTTCCCTCCGGATCTGTTGAACAGTAACACCCACTGTGCAATGCCAGGCAGACAGGTCAGGCCTGCTTAATGCTAAGCATCTTGTGTCCCAGTTGGACTTCTGCTTGACATCATGGATGTTGGAACGATTCTTGCCTAATCCACTTGGATCACATGACACTGAGGCAAACATTCCCCACTCTCACACCTGATTGCTGCGGACACCGAGTTCTTTGTGGGATGGGGGTTCCTCTGCCTTCAGCAGCAGCAGCTTGTCCAGCATGGAGAGCAGAGAGGAGGAGAGCTCCCCCTGTTGAACTGCCACCTGCAGTTCTGTCCCCTCCCTACATCCTGTCCCTCCTTCCCTCCCCTTCAAAGCATCTAGGGAGCAGCCAATTCACCCCCCTCCCTGGAAAAGCACCCCAAGCCCTGTTGGGGACTAGCTTCTCGGAGTCCCCGTGCAAGGATAGAATGGTGGAGAACAAGTTCCGGGGGTCCCACCACTCTTCTCCACCCAGTCCTCCCTCCCCGCTTCCCAAATCCCTCTTGTCCCTTTCCCCCCACCACAGACCCAAAGTTTCACCCTCAGAGCAACAGAGGAGAAACAGAAAGAGCCAAAGAAGACCAGCGAGAGACGGAGAGACTCTGCGAAGGGCACTGCAGCCTGGAATTCGGGGTTGCCAAGGACAGGCCATCCTCGGGGCTTTGTTCAGCATCACTGGGAGAATCCACGCAGACCCCATGGCTGCTGCTGCCCCACAGGTGGATGAAGGACATCCGCTTCAGGTTCAGAAGGGAAACTTTTTCTTTTATTTAGCAGCAGCAGAGTGAGGGGATGGGAGACAGGACAAAGCCCTGAGGGGGTGTAGAAAAGCACCAATGAGAGTTTTCTCTTGTGCAGCATCATCAGTCTCCAGGCAGAGGGAGCTGGACTTTGGCAATCCTAGATGATTAGGTTTGAATTCAAAGGGAGTCAGTGGAAGCTCTGTATCTATGTGGCAGGCAGCGGGGTGGGGAGATTAATCAGGACCCCCCTGACTTCCTCCTCTTGCCAGGATGGCTGAGATGCAGGTCATGGGGGGTGGGGGAATTAGGGAGTAGGGAAGGGCCACAGTCAAAAAGATCAGGTATGAGATGGCCAGAAGCCTCATGATCTGAGAGTGGGGTCTCTGTGGGATGGAAGGCTGGCTGGGGTGGGGGATCCATGTCCCCTCCACCTTTTTCATCTACTCTTCCTGTAGGGCTGCTCCCCAGACTGCATCCTCAGTGGGTCTTCCTGGGATGGATGCAGAGCCTCTTTCACCAAGGGGGCCGGACTCTGGGGCTGGGTTCACAGAGAAAGGGAAGCCACGGAGGTTCCTGCCACAGGGTGGTCTCTTGAGGTGGCTGATCCATGGCCTTGACCTGCTGCTCAACACTTTTGCTTTTCCAGGAACTAGGGGAGGAACAAGGGCGTGTGGTGTGGATGTCGGGCTTTGCCAGGGCTTATTTGGTCATCTGAACCTGGACACAGAGTTTTTATGTGACTACCATAGAGTCCAGTAGAAGGAACAGCAAATGAAGGAGACCGTCTTGTCATGCATCCTCTATATGCTGACCAATCATAAAGAGACAGGCATGGTAGACAGTACCAGTGCACCCTGGGAATGAACAACAGCAGCAAAGGGTGCAGGGATACGTGCCACCAGCACTGGGGGGTGGGGCTCAGCTGGAGCCCTGTGGCCACTTCTGGGCACCAAGAGTAGGGGAGGGATGCAAACAAGCTGGGGAGGGTCAGGGGAGGGCACTGAAGATGATCCTGGGCTGGAAATGAAACCCTGCAAGGAAACACAGGAAGAGCTGGGCATGTTTAGCCTGGAGAAGAGAAGAGGGAAGGGAGGAAGGCCAGGATCTTTCTCCATCATCCCCAAGTGCAGGATATGGACTGAGGGGCTCCAGTTGCAGGAAGCAGATTCTGGCTACAGATCAGGAAGTACTTCTGGACTGCGAGGGCAGTACAGAAATGGAATGAAGGACCCAGGGAGGTTTAGGGCTCTCCCACAGGAGGCTTCCAAGGTGCAGCTGGACCTGAGAGGGATGGTTCAACTTGGGGTACTGAGCAGGGCATTGTCCAAGTGAGTTCTGATCCCGTCCAGCTCTGCCATCCTGTGAGCCTGTGGGAAGCCACATCCAGCCCTGCTGGGTTATGGGGCTCCCCTATGCATGCCTGGACCCAAATAAGATCCACAAGACTCCGGGAGGAGCTGAGAGGGGTTGCACCCCCAATCCCAGTATTCCCCGGCCAGCAGGACTTGCTAGAGCATGCTGGGAATTGGAGGCCTCCTTTATTGGCGTTGCCTGTTTGTTTCCTTTTCGTAACAGGATGCAGCCTCTGTTTTCATGGGGAATCTTCCTGCTTGGAGCCTGGATCAGGTCCAGAAGGGGAAATGGAAGAGCAAAGCTGTAATGCAGCAAAACCAAAGTGGCAATGAATAAAAAAAGAGTAAAAAAACTAAACCAGGAAAAGAAAAGGCATTTCCTGGTGCTCAGGTGGGACCTTGGGCATGCCAAGGTGGTGCTGGACAGCTGGCCCCAGCCCCTCCCTCGGGGTCAGGCATTCCACAACTGGGGGCCAACACAGAAAATGTCCACCAGTTACATGAATATGACCCTCCTTGGGAGCACTCTGGAGGCACATGGGTTCTTGGGCTGAGGAAAGTAGATGTGGGTGCGGGAGGCCCTGCTAGGTCTCATCCTGCACCTGGGCCCTTCCAAGTCTCTTTGCAAGCCAGCAAATTTTTGTGATGAGTCTGCAGACCCTCTCAATGTGAAATGCTACAAACAGAGATGATTATTATTATTATTATTATTATTATTATTATTATTATAACATTTCTATGCTGCCGCTTGCCGAAGCCTCGGGGTGGCTTACAACACAATAAGATACATTCAAATACAATAGAACATAATAAATTACCACTTAAATACAAAAATACAAAAAATACACTGAGATACAATAATATAAAATTAAAATTAACAGTATAAAATAAGTAAATAAAGAATATAGGAGGAGAAAAGAGAAGGAAGAAGAAGTTGCCCTGGCCAGATCATATGTTTTAACAATTAAAATGATGTTTAAATAAAAAGGTCTTTACCTGGCGCCGAAAAACCAGTAACGATGGTGCCAGGCGGACCTCTTTGGGGATTGAATTCCATAGGTTGGGTGCCACCGCAGAGAAAGCCCTCCTCCGAGTACTTACTCTCCTAATTTCTTTCATGGAGGGTTCCCGGAGAAGGGACTCTCCCGCAGATCTCAAGGGGTGGTCGGGCATATACGGATGTAAGCGCTCGTTCAGAAAACAGATTAGAAACAGAAGTGATTTTATTCATGTATTGGGACAATATGGCACCTTTTTCTTTTTTAAGGACTCATAGAATGATAGAACATTGGGGTTGGAAGGGGCCATGAAGGCAATTGGATTCAACCTGCTGCTGTTGCAGGTCACCAAGTTACACAATCCCACTCAGAGAGTGGCCTCATATCTTTTGAAAGCCTCCAATGTGGGAGAACCCACTGTCTTTCCAGGCAGCTGGTTACACTGCTGTATTGATTTGAAAGTGAGGAAACTTCTCCTGATGTCCAGCCTGAATCTGGGTTGTCGCAAGATGAATTGATTCCTTCATGTCCTAGACTCTGACATTGGCAAGATGAAATCTTGACCTTCCTCTTTTTGGCATTCTTTGAGGGACTTCTAGAAGGATCTCATGTCCCCCCTCAGTCTTCTCTTTTCAAGGCTGAAGACGCCCAGTTCTCTCAGTCTCTCCTCATAGGGCAGTGTTTCCAAACCCTGAATCATTTTTGTTATCCTCCACCGGACCCTTTCTAATTTTTCTGCATCTTCCTCAAATTTTGGTGCCCAGAAGTGGACACAGAATTTTTGATGTGCTCTGGCTAGTGCTGAGTAGAAAGGAACTATTATTTCTCATGTTTGGAAGTGATACTTCTATTAATGAATTCCGGTATAGGATTTGCCCTTTTTTAGCAGGCATGTCATATGGTTGGGTTATGTATCTTCAGAAAGTATCTTTTTAAGACTCTTCAGAAAGGCAGAGCAGAACTGGGGACAAGCAACTGGGGAGAAGGTGGGGAGGGGCCGGACCTTCAGGTTGCTGGACAGGAGATGCTAGAGAGAGAGCTAGAGAGAGAAAGAGAGTTTAATACATGGAAGGAGGGGCTGCTTCCTGAGGACCAAAGCAGCTCCTCAAAGCAAAAGCTGCTGAAGACTTTCCTTGGCTCAGCCCAAATTCCCCATTTCTGCAAAATACAAACTGCCTTCCCAGGAAAGCTGCTGGGCTGAGAGGGACACCTGTTTGGAGGGAGGATTTCTAGCCAAGCCCCTCATGGAGGCCTTCTGGTCTTCTGGGATATGGAGGGCACTTAATCTGGGGCCCCCATCCTGTGTCCCTTGATGCCCATGGGAACCTGTGCAGGCTCCATGCATGTCCTGCTGTAGATTTGGGGAGGGTCCACCTTTTGGAGTTAAGAGCGCCCCTTCCATAGAAATGGCTCCAATTCATGAACGACCAACAAGGACACAAGTTCCTAATTTGATGTGCCTAAAAGTATAGGAGTGTTACCTTTGAATGTGAAAGGCTTTGGAAATGGAATTCAATGGAAAAGAATTTTCCCTTGGCATACAGGTTGAATCCCACCAGCATCTTCAGAGGAAAGGGGACTGGAAATACATCTCTTTCCCTGGACCTGTCCCCACAAGTTCCTCAGGTGCCCTCCAGTGCCCCCTTACCTTTCTTGCTCCTCAGGTAGCAGGTGAGCCCCACAGTCACGAAGACCAGGCCCAGCAGGGCCCCCACGATCCCCATCCACACTTTCCTCCTGGCAGACTCTGATGTCCGTGGCTCTGAGGAAAGTGGAAGGGAGACTCACGTGAGAGCCAGATCAGGGCCAGGCTTGGCCTTTCAGCCCCACGGATTGGCAGGAGGGCCCATTCCATGAGCTACACATGAGGGGTCTTTTTCAGCCACACTGCTAGCCTTTTGGGGGTTGAGAGAGTCCATTCCAGTCTGCAGTGGCTGCATGGCTGAGTTCATGTTTCCAGCCCTTCCATGTGCATCTGAAGCACCACACTGGGAAGGAGGGCAAGGGAGTCCAGAGTGGAGACATAGAATTGGCGGTGAGAGACTGAAATATTCTGGGAACCCAGTGGGATTCCTGCAGCAGCTCTGGACTGGTGGTGGATGAGGGGGAGCTTCCAATTTCTCCTCCAGGAGTCCCTCAGCCACCCCATGGCTCCTACTGCTCCCCGCAGAGCCAAACCCTCAGACTGAGTTGCCTCCAGAGTGGACCCTCCCTGCCTCCCCCAAATCCAGCCAGAGACCCTTCAGGGAAGTCCATGAAGAGGACCAAAGCACAGCACACCCCCACCCCTGCCCCACATGGGGTAATTCCAAAGAAAAAGCATTCTTGTATGGGTGCTCATCACCAATGCAATCCAGCTGAAGACAGCCTCTCAGGATGGACCCCCTGATAAGGGGACTCCACTGGGAAGAGTGCAGCTGCCCTGCCCCTGGCCCAGCTCAGGGATGGGGAATATCCACCCAGCTTCCAGGAGTGCCCCCGCAGAGGGAAGGGAGGGAGGAGGGCCGTACCCCACTGCACGGTGAGGAGTGTCTCCAGGCTGGAGTGCTCCACCTGGCAGGCATAGATGTCTCCCCGCTGGGGGGTGTCCTCCAGCATCACCTGGGTCTGGTACGTCCAGTCCCCATTGTGCAGCTCCTCCCCGTAGAAGACCCCCTCCGTCGCCCGTCGCCCGTTCTTCAGCCAGCGGATCTCGATCTCCTGGGGGTAGAAGCTGGCCGCAGTGCAGAGCAGCAGGGTGTGGGGGGAGAGGGGGTCGTCCTTGGTGGGGGAGATGGTGACCGTGGGCTGGACTTGGGGGGAGGAGGGGTGAGATATGAGAGGAGTGCAAGAGCGGAGGGAAGAGTGGAGAGGGATGGGGAAGAGGAGGGGTATTTCTAGGATAGACCAGGCCAGCACTTTCCTTTCTCCTCAGCCAGCCCAGCATCCCTCTGGGGCATCACAAAGTTGTCCCCATGGCCAACCATGCCATCTGGCCTTCCTCATGGACATGGCTCTTGTGTCACAGATTATGAGAAGATTTAGCGGAATTGGAATTGTAGCTGAGAAACAGTGAAATGCACTTCCTCATTATGAAATGCCAACTCAAGCAGTTCAAAACATGGTTTTAAATTTGGGAAGATGAAAGAGTTAACACTAGCACCACACAGAGAAAGGAGCAGCGTCACAAAGCATTCTTGGTAGCTGATGTTAAAAACAAGTCAGCCAGGCTGTTTGGATCGCGTCTAAGTTGGAAATGTTGTTTTTGCTCCCCACTCACTAGAAAAATGGGCCCAGAGGGAGGCAGGGAGAGGGCCCTTGGTCATCTGGACTGCCATCTTGGCCTCCCCGCTTTGCATAACTCCAACGGAGTCAATTCTCACCAGTAAACAAAAAAATGCCCCCATTTGGAACATTTGGAATGGAATGGCCCCATTTCCAGCTGCAACCCAAGGACCTGGGTACCCACCTTCCTTGGCCTTAGTGAGCAGGACAATGGATGTGGGATTGCTTCACCACAAAATCTTGTCCTCTCCTCCCTGCCACCCAGGCATGATATGATTTCTCTGCTCATTAGTGGATATAGACATATATGGGGAAGAGCAGAATCTCAAAGGAGGAGATTTAGTGATTTGGATGGGGAACTCCCACCTCCTGAGGAGGTGGACATAGAAACATAGCAATTGAGTGAGTCAGAAGGGGTCTCCTGGGCCATCTAGTCTGACCCTCGGCTCCAGCCAGCTCTGGTCATGTTCATCATCGCAGTCGTAGTGTGGCCCAGTTGGGGTCTCTGAGGGGGAGAACTCCTCCCTGCATGGATAGATGCAGAAGGGTTCATAAAGAGAGCTCTGGGTGAAGAATGCCTGAGTGGGTTCACAATTTCACTTTGTGCCTGCTCAGAGACTTGTGTGTAAAATGAAGACATTTGGCAAAGAAATGCTGGTGAGACAATTTCTGCTGGAAGGAGAAGCCCAGCTCACAATGTTGCTCCATGTCCCACCCCTAAGAATGATGAGTGCCCGCCCCCACACGTGCCTGGATCTGAGGAAGAGGCAAATGCATGCCTTCAAACGCGCATGTTTCAGTGCTCCTCTGGGCATGAGCTTTGCACAGGCCTTGGCAGCATTCAAGTCACGAAGGGGCTGCTCTGAACTAGGTGGGGGCTTGTTCATATCCCCCACTGCCACCCCCATGGCCTCCCACTGAGTTAAATGGGCTTGCATAAAGGGACTGAAGGAGGGGAGGGGCTCGAAGGGGTTATGAGATGGGGCAAATTTTCTCAAGGGGGATCTTTTTGCAGCCCCCATTCCCCATGGCAAGGAGGGCTGAGAAGAGAAGACTAAGTGGGGGGGGGGGACATGATAGCACTCTATAGTACTCTAATTCATGAGAAGTAGTAGTTCCTCTATACTCTTCACGAGTCATATCTCACTGGAATCTTGCGTCCAGTTCTCGTCACCAAGGTTGAAGAAAGATGCAGGTAATTTAGAAAGGGTCCAGAGGAGGACAACAAAATGATCCAGGGTTTGGAAACACTGCTCTGTGAGGGGACACTGAGGTAACTGGGCATGTTCAGCCTTGAGAAGGAAAGACTGAGGGGGGATATGAGATCCCTCTAGAAGTACCTCAAAGTCTGTGTCAAGATCTCTTCTTGCTGATGTCAGACTATAGGACACGGAATGATCAATTCAAGTTGTGGGAACCCAGATTCAGGCAGGACATCAGGAAAAGCTTCCTCTCTGTCAGAGCAATATGACAGTGGAACCAGCTGCCTGGAGAGGTGCTGGGATCCTCCACACTGGAGGCATTTGAAAAGAAACTGGACAGCTGTCTGAGTGGGATGGTGTGACTGGATGTCCTGTAAGAGGACCTGAGGGTCTTTGGGACTCCTTCCATTTCCATCATTCTGTGATGGAGGGGCTGGAATGGGGCCTGGGCACCCAGTCACATGCCTTCAGTGCTTGGAAAGACTGCTCTTCTCTGCTGCTCTGGCCCCACTTGCCTGCCTGCCCCATACGGGACACTCCTAGACTCACCACGCCGAGCATGGGCAAGTGTTCCCAGGATCTGGAAGTTGTGTCGACAGAAGCGATCCACCTCACTCCTCTTGTAGTGCACCAGCTCCTTCTGGCTGTTCCAGTAATTGGCCGCGGGCTCCCCCAGTGGCGTGACGGCCTCGTACCTGCCCAGGGTGCTGTCGAAATGCACGATCTCCTGCCGGTCATAGATGTATCTGTCAAAAAAGTGCACCTGCTCCTGCCCCATCGCGTTGGAGAAGCGGCACTCGTAGGTCCACTGGGCCAGGAACTGCCGTGGGGCTGTGTGGGGGACAGAAAGGAGAAGGTGAGGAGAAGGGAGGTGGTGTCAGTTGCAGATCGTGGGGCACCCAGTAGCCCCCTCCGCAGCAGAAGGTGAGAGCCCCCCCACCACCACCACAAGGGCAGCTCTGAGGTACATGCAGCCGCTTGGCGGGGCCTGGATTGCGCCAGCCGATCTGGCACCATGCTGCACTATTAAAGATGTAAGTTTCCAGTCCTTCAGGGGTTGAAAGCGGGCAGCAGCATGTCCCAGCAGGCACTCTCCAGCCGATTGTCTTCAGAGCAAGGAGCTTCCCCACCTCCCGGCGCCTGCAGCCAGCGAGGAAAACCTGACCAGATCGACAGCAACCCCTGGAACTGAATCGACTGCCTTTTCCTTGCACTTGCAGTGCGCAAATGTACAAGTGACAGAATGCAGGCAGGGCCAAGCTGTCACACCCAGGGCTGGTCCCAGGGCTGGGGGAGGCCTGTCCGGTGCTGCAGGGGCATGGGGAGGAGAGATCAAGGGCTTGACAGGGTTGGGAAGTGACTCTTTCATTTGTGCGCCCCGAAGTGGGCAGCCGCCTCCCATCAGGGCCTCATTGTCAGGGGAAGCGGCTTTGACACCCCTCTGGGAGAATGGGTCCCTCCTGCCCCCTCCCTCTCCTCACCTGGGGGCTTCTGCCCTCCCTCAGTGCCAGGGACCAGAGGTAGCTCCAGCAGCACTCCCAGAATCACTGCAAGAACCCACGCGGGCCCCATGACCGCTGCCGCCTCTGACCCACAACAATCACAAGCAGAAATAGGCTTCCAGGCGCAGAAGGGAAACTTGTGGTTCTTTCTGCGGGGTGGGAGAAGAACAACGCAATTTTTCCAAGTTGCTGTGAGGGTGCAGAAACACCAATGAAAATCCTCTCTTCTGTAGTGTCATCAGTTTCCAGGAAGAAGCACAGCTGGCTTGTCCCTGTTGAGACAGATGTGGGGCTGCGGAAGACAGCGGAGGCACGTGTGGTGCATTAAGGATGCCCCGCCTTTCTGCCGGGTCAGGTGGGCTGTCCCAGGCGGTGCTCCAGAGCGGAAACCCAATTTTAAGCAGGGGGGCCATCAGCTGGGCAGATGTGCTGGCTGCAGTTCCAACAAACAGCAAGAGGGGGTGCTGATGTTGTGGGCTCTCCCACACTGGAGTTTTTCAAGAAGCAGCTGGATAGTCATCTGACAGGGATCATGTAACTGGCGTCCTGCCCTAGCTGGGCATTTGGCTGGATGCCATTCTGGGCCCCTTCCGACCCACATATTCTGTGATTCTGTGATTCCTTGAGGTGGGGCCATATGGAGGAGAAAAATCCTCTGATGCTTACAGAAAAGCACATTTATTTTCTGAGTGTGTTTCAGAAAATGGTTATTTTCCTTCCTCTGGAGGTGCAAGTAAAATGGAAATTGGCAAGGATCTTACTTTACTAATACCAATTCTTGGTGCAACCACACATGGAATATTGTGTTCAGTTCTGGTCACCTTATCTGAAAAAGGACTTTATGGAGTTGGAAAAAGTAGAGAGAAGGGCTACAAAGATCATGAGGGACTGGAGCAGCTTCCTTTTGAAGAGTGGCTACGACAATTGGGACTGTTATGCACATTGTGTTGTGGTTTCTTAACACTGAACTCAGGGATGCATTTATTTATAAACATAGAAACAGAGTGAGTAGAAGGTGTCTCCCGGGCCATATGGGCTGACCTCTGGCTGCAGCCGGCTTCACTCACGACATGCCCACCATGTGCATGTCCAGCCTATCTTTGAACACCCTCACCAATCGAACCTCAACGACCTCTCATGGAAGCCCATTCCACACCCTCGGGGTCCTAACAGTCAGGAAGTGCTTCCTGGCATCCAAATGGAACCTTGGTTCCCTGAGCTTTGCTCCATTGGAGCACGTCCTGCCTTCCTCTGCAGGGGAGAACAGGTTTCTACCCATCTCCATGTGACATCCCCTCACATACCTGTATGTCGCCAACAGATCCCCTCTGAGTCTCCTCTTCTCCAGACTGAAGAGACCCAGTTCCCTCAGTCTCACCTCATACACCTTCCCTGCAAACCGGCCACCAACCTTGTGGCCCTGAGCTGCACTGACTCCAACCTGGCTATATCCTTTCTGTAATGAGGGGCCCAAAACTGAGCACAATACTCCAGCTGTGGGCACACCAGAGTCATATAAAGGTAAAGGTTTCCCCTTGACATTAAGTCCAGTCATGCCAGACTCGAGGGGTGGTGCTCATCTCTGTTTCCTAGCTGAGGAAGCCAGCGTTTGTCCTCAGAAAGTCTCCGTGGGCATGTGGCCAGTATGACTAAACGCCGAAGTGCACGGAACGCTGTTACCTGCCCACTGAACTGGTACCTTTTTATGTACTTGCATTCGCATGCTTTCAAACTGCAAGGTTGGTAGGGGCTGGGACAGAGCAACGGGAACTCACTCCGTTGCGCAGATTCAAACAGGCGACCTTTCGATCTACTAGCCCCGCAGCACAGCAGTTTAAATCACTGTGCCAATTATCATATAGAGTGGTAGTAATACCTCTCTCAATCTAGAAGCCACACTTCTGGCTATGCAACCAAGGGTGGCGTTTGCCCTCCTGACCACCGCATCACACTGCTGGCTCAAGTTTAGCCTGCAGTCAACCAGCACCCCGAGGTCCCTCTCACAAGTTCTGCTCTCCAGCCACTTGTTCCCTGACCTGCACTTATGACACCTATTCCTATGCCCCAAGTTCAAGACCTTGAACTTATCCACAGTGAATGCCATCCTATTGTCTCCTGCCCACTTCCATAGTCGGTCCAGATCCTATTGGATCTGCAGCATCTTCTCAGTTGTGGCCACTGCTCCAGTTTTGGTATCATCTGTGGATTTGATCAGCAGACTGTTCACCCCTTCTTCCATGTCATTGATGAAAAGAATAAACAGGCTCGGCCCCAGGACAGAGCCCTGGGGGACCCCGCTTTTCACTGGCCACCATCCTGATGATTCCCCACTAATGGCTACCCTCTGCTTTCGATCAGTCAACCATGCCCTAATCCACTGGACAGTGCTTTGGTGTATCCCAAAACTCCTCAGTTTCTCCACCAGGATATCATGGGGTACTTTGTCAAAGGCCTTGCTGAAATCCAGGTATACCACATCCACTGCATCCCCTCCATCAAGCCATCTCGAAACCTTGTCATAGAATTCTACAGGGATTGTCTGGCAGGACCTATTTTTGCAGAAGCCGTGTTGTGTGGCTGTCAGCCTCCCTTCCCTATCTAGCACCACTAGATCTCTCTCTATTATGAGCCTTTCCATTGTTTTTCCTACAATGGACGTAAGGATAAAAGGTCTGTAATTCCCTTTGTCCCTTCTACAACCCTTTTTGAAAATTGGGACCACTGATGCCACCCTCCAATCCTCTGGAACTTAACCAGTTCTCCACAAGGACTCAAAAATGGAGGCCAGCGGGCGTGAGATAGCCCCTGCCAACTCTCTAAGTACTCTTGGGTGTAACCTGTCAGGGTCTGGCAACTATGCAATGTCCAATGCCCTGAGGAGCCACTCAACTTCTGGGGGGGGGGTGACTCTAATCTGTACCCCTAAGTCCCAGACCTCATCTAATCTCCTATGCGGATATCCCCCCTCCAGCTTTGGGGAGAACACAGAAGCAAAATAGTCATTCAGCATCTGTGGCTATTCCCTCATATCAGTCATTGGATCTCTTTCCCACTTATTTAGTGGTTGCACCACTTGTCTCCCCTTCCTCGTCCTATTTACATGCTGAAAGAAGCCCTTTTTGTTGCTCTTGATATTCTTGGCAAGTCTCAGCTCGTAATCAGGCTTAGCCTTGCGAAGAATCCTGCTGCAACAGGCCTCCTCCTCCCAGCATACACCCTTGTCTATTTGCCCCAGTACCCATTTCCTACAGAGGTTCCTCTTTTGTCTAATCCCTCTAACCACCTCCTTTCGCATCCATGGCGGCACTCTCCTCCACCTCCCCACCATACTGACTAGAGGTAACGTCAAGGCTTGCACCTCCAAAACCTCATTTTTGAGTGCCATCCACCTCTCCTCAACTCGCTTTCCTTCCAGTAACCTATTCCAGGAGACTTTCTCCAGTCTGGCCTTCAGTTGGCCAAAGTTGGCCCTATTGAAGTCTCAGCTTCTAGTGCTCGACCTGCTGCACGTCCCCAGTCCCCTCATCTCAAAGCAAAGGATGGAGTGATCACTCACATCCAGAGCTCCCCTAATCTGTATTTCATCTATGAGCTCCACCCTATTGGTCAAGACCAAGTCAAGGATGTTTCTCCCCCTTGTGCCTCTCGAACCCTCTGTGTGAAAAACCCTCCATCTATAGCTTCTAGGAAGCGATGTGACCTGGCTGTCACTGCCGAGTGAGTCTCCCAAGTAATATCCGGGAGATTGAAATCTCCCATAATTACTGTTTCTCTCCCCCGAGATATCCTTAGAATCTGGCCTCTCAGGACATCATCCAGGGTCTCAAGTTGACCTGGAGGGTGATAACATGCCCCCACTGTCAGGTCTCTTTCCTTGTCAAAACCCCTAAGTTTCACCCAGACTGCCTCTACCAAATCCCCATCTGTGCTGCATTCTCTCTCACTGCGTCCTATCCCTTCCCTGAAGTATAAAGCCACACCCCCACCCCTCTTTCCCTTCCTGTCCTGTCTAAAAAATGATACCCCTCTATGGTCACATTCTAAGCTTGACTTTCATCCCACCAAGTTTCTGTGATTCCCACCAGGTCATACCCTCCTATTCCCAGGGGAGCTCCAAGCTCTTCCTGCTTATTACCCATGGTCCTAGCATTGACATACATGTACCTCAACTATTTCGCACTGCTTCCTTTCCTTGGGGTTCCCCACCTACTCCTTCCTCCCATCTTCCCTGATACCTGACCCTTCTCTGTAGGAGTCCTGTCAGTCCCTGCAGTACCTCTAAAACCCTGATCCCAGAGCCGTGATCCTCTCCCCACACTTGTGCAGTGCAGACACATTTCTGGGGGGGCCTGAACCCACCCCCCACTCTGCTCAGTTTAAAGTCTTCCAGACGAAGGTCACTAGAGCATCTCCAAAGGACCTTTTCCCCATCCTCGTGAGGTGCAACCCATCCCTTCCCAGAAGTCCATTGGCAAGAAACTGGATGCCATGGTTGAGGAACCCGAAGCCTTCCTTCTGGCAACACACCCGAAGCCAGTCGTTTACCTCAGAGACCCTTCTGTCCCTTCCTGGCCCAAATCCCCAGACCGGTAAGATCGACGAGAAGGCCACTTGGGCCTTTCACTCCTGGAGTTTCTTTCCCAAGGTCTTGAAGTCCCTGGTGATCCCGACCACACACTGCCTGGCCACGTCGTTTGTGCCCACATGGATCACCAGGAGTGGCTGGTGACCCCCGGAGTGAACAAGATGGTCCGCTCTGTCCTTCACATGCCAGATGCGTGTGCATGGCAGGCAGCAAACCTCCCTTGTCTCCAGGTTGGGGCGGCACACCACCGCCTCAGTGCCCCTCAGCAGGGAGTCCCCAACAACAATCACCCACCACCGTGTCTTCCCGGAGGTGGTGGGCGGCTGTGCCCTGGCCCTTGCCTCTCTTGCAGTGGCCCCCTTGATGCTTGTGGTCCCAGGCTGAGGGTTCTGCTGGTCCCCTGATGCCTCATCAGCCCCAGCCTCCCCAAGTGGAGAGAACCTGTTTCCCAGCTCCAGATTGGTGCCAGGAGAAGAAGGAGACCTTGCTGGTCTCCTCCTCCTGTGGGTGATATGCCTCCATGTCTCCCCGGCTGCTCCTCCCATGACATCTCCCTCAACCCTCTTTCCAGAGGGTGGCTGCTCCCAGGGGACCTGGAGAGCTCTCTTGGCCCTCAGGCTCCTCACTTCCTTCTCTAGCAGGACCACCAGCTTACACTGATGGAAAGTGTATCCCTTCCTCTCCTGGGGGAGAAGGACGAACATGTCGCAGCTGTTGCAGGGGACAGCAACACCCGTGACTCCCGCCAAGGCCATCTCCTGGTCTGCCATTGGGATCCCCTCTGAGACCTTACCTTGGTCCCCTGCCTTGTCTGTCCTGCAGTACCCCGCACTTGCCCAGTTCTCCCAGACAAAAACCCACACACACACACAAGGATAAAATAAAATTTAAATTGGAGGAAAAACAAAGCAAAGCGCAGCACCAAAAAACAAAAACAAAACAAACAAACAAAGAAAAACAAAGCAATAAATAAAAAAACCCCAAAACCCTCAGTGTCCCATGGAAGGGAGTCCCCAGGCAGCCTGGGTCACAGCTAAGGGATGCAGACAAGGGACAACATCTTATGAGTCCCTCAGGCTGGTGGCTCCACCTGTCTGCTTCTTCCTGGCCCCTAAAGCCTTCTGGTCCCATCTCCCTTCCTCTCTGCTACTCTTGGCCCTCTGCTCCTCTGCCCAGCTCCTACCTTGCCTTTGCCAGTCCCCTGGCCACTCAGAATTCTCTCCCAGCCTGTGCCTCTGCTGCTCTGCCAAGAGTCAAGATTAAATTATTAATTTATTTGTTTAAATATGTCACCCCTATACTAAAAGTCTCTGGATGGCTTAGAAAAACCAAGCCAAAAAGCAAAGCAAACCAAAACAACAACACACAACTCTGAAGAACTTTTCCACAGCTTTACTTTTACAAGAAATAGTGTTATGGACATCACTGAAATATGCACTGTTTTTGGAACCTACCTACTCATGTGTCAAACCAGTCCAAAATCTTATGCTGAAAAAGCTTCTCCTTAGAGACACCAAGGAGAACAAACTGAGGCATGATGTGAACTGGGAGACCTTTTTCTGTGTTGCTTTCCTCTATTTATCATTTAATTTACAACCCACCATTTCCCAGCAAGGGCGTGGAAAGAATCCCTTCGCTGAGTGGGTCAGAGTCACCCAGCAAGTCTCATATTTGAGTTGGACCTTCAGCCTGAGAGTCGGGACTGCAATCCAGAGCTCTGACCACTAGGACAGGCAGCCCAGACCCCCAGGGACTCTCTTTGCCAAAGGCAGGCTGCAGGCCTCTCCCTCCCTGCCACCATCACTGTGTGTCCTTCCATCTAGGCAGCAAAGGATGCTGCCCAGCTTCCCTTTTCATCTTTGCTGCAGGCCCTTTGCAAGCAGCACAATGGGTTGGAGGAAGGGGGAAATGACCTGCGTATTGTCAAGAATCCTCAATGGCAGCTGCAAGACAGGATAATTGGGTTCAGTCAGGAAAGACCCCTTACGTCTTGAACCTCAGCAGTTTTATTGAAAGATCATCCAAAACCCCTGCAGTTACTGACAACAGCATGTGGTTCTCAGCACCAGCTACAAAATCACAGCCCACGTACAGACACTTTTATAACATGTTAGAAACATAGAAAAAGAGTGAGTCAGAAGGGGCTTCCTGGGCCATCTAGTCTGACCCCCGGCTCCAGCCAACTCCACTCATGACATGCCCACCATGTGCATGTCTAGCCTATCCTTGAACACCCGCACCGATGGGGACTTAACCACCTCCCGTGGAAGCCCATTCCACACCCTCGGAGCCTAACTGTCAGGAAGTGCTTCCTGGCATCTAAATGGAACCCTGGTTCCCTGAGCTTTGCTCCGTTAGAGTGCGTCCTGCCCTCCTCTGCAGGGTAGAACAGGTCTCTACCCACCTCCACGTGACACCCCCTCATGTAACTGTATGTCGCCAAAATATCCTCTCAGAGTCTCCTCTTCTACAGGCTGAAGAGACCCAGTTCCCTCAGTCTCACCTCACATGGCATCCCCTGCAAACCGGCCACCCATCTTGTGGCCCTACGCTGCACTGACTCTAACCTCCTATATTCTTCCTGTATATATAGGTCTTGAACTTGGGGCATAGGAATGGGTGTCATAGACACAGGTTAGGGGACAAGGAACTGGAGAGTGACTTCCACACTGAGAGGTATTCCTTCCAATCTATACGACTATGGTGTGTACTCTACAATACACCACAATATTATGGAGTATTGTGTTCAGTTCTGGGCCCCTCTTTACAGGAAGGATATAGCCAGGCTAGAGTCAGTGCAGCTAGAACTGGGGGTCAGACTAGATGGCCTGGAGGCCCCTTCTGACTCACTCTGTTTCTATGTTTCTAAAAGAATCTGGGCTGACTGTGGAAGTGAGCAAGGGACAATAGGATGGTATTCAGTTCAGAGAAGTGCAAGGTCTTGCCCTTCAAACTCAAATTTAAGTGCCATAGATCCAGGAGGGGGGACAAGGGACTGGAGAGCTACACTTGTGAAAGGTATTTCAGGGTTCTTGTCGACATCAGGTTGAAATGGCACCAGAAGGACAATGCAGTAGTTAAGAAGGCAAAAGGTATCCTTGGATGTATCACCAGAAGTGTGGCTTCCAGATTGGGAGAGGTGCTGATGGCACTTGGTAAGAATCTGGTGCTCCCCCAAGTGGAGAACTGAGTTGAATTTTGGTGTCCACATTATAATGAAGATCACTGCTAGGTTAGAATCAGCTCAGTGCAGGGACACAAGTAGGGTAGCTGGAACGTGGGGGATACTGTATGAGATGAGGTTGAGGGAGCTGGGCCTTTTCAGCCTGGAGAAGAGGAAGAGGAGACTCAGAGGGGATCTTTTGATTACATACAGGTACATGAAGGGGAGTCACCTGGTAGAGGGTTGAGACTTATTCTCCCCTGCAGTGGATCAAAGAGGAGGACCCAATAGGGCAAAGCTCAAGGAAGTGGGTTTCAGGATGGCTGTCAGAAAGAACTTCTGGGTAGGAAGTGTGGGCCAAGCCAGGGACAGTGTTCAAGGAAAGATTAGACAAGGACATGCTAGGTAATACATGAATGGAGGTGGCTGGAGTTGGGGGTCTGAACAGATGGTCTGAGAGACGTTTCTTGAATCACTATGTGTCTATGTTTCTATAATATATCTTGACATCAGCAAAGCTTTTGACACAGTGTCTCATGAAATCCTCATCAGCAAACACATGTGGAAGGGGAACTGCAGGGCTCAGTCTGTGGCCCAGGACTCGTCAATATTTTAATTAATGACTCAGACCAAAAGGATAGAGAATCCATATTAAATTTGCAGACAACTCAAAACTGAACAGAAGAGCTAGCACCCCAAAGAGAGAAAAATGTGAATGTGATATTGAGAACTGGAAGAGCTGGTGTGAAAGCAACAGAAGTAAATCTAGATAGAATAAATATCACTTTTTGCATGTAGGAAAAGGAATCCAAATGCAGAGTTACCAGATGGGAGATCCTTGGCTTAGCAGTGCTACATGTGAGAAAGGTCCGAGACATGAATTCAAAAGAACTCCTGCTACATCAGATGACCTGTTTGGCTTTTGCTGTTTGATGCTCCTTTGTATTCAGATCAGGCCGCAGTAGGATAATGTAGCCCTTGGGCAGGGAGATGCAGCCCAGCAACCCAGCGCTGGAGGCCAAGATGGAGAAGACCTGCATGGCCACTATGTACTTGCCTCTGGTGCTCAGGTAGGTGGGCACAAAGGACACCCAGACTCTGCAGAAGACCAGCATGCTGAAGGTGATCAGCTTGGCCTCATTGAAGGTCCCGGGCAGCTTCCTGGCCAAGAAGGCCACCATGAAGCAGACGGCAGCCAGGAAGCCCATGTAGCAAAGGGCAGCATAGAACATGGCCACAGAGCCTTCGTTGCACTGCAGGACGATCTGCCCATCCTGGGAGTGCATGTCAGAGTCAGGGAAAGGTGGAGAGGTGGCTAGCCAGATGGTGCAAATGACAACTTGGACACTGGAGCAGGAGATGACCATGGAGTTGGCCAAGCTCTTCCCCAGCCATCCTCTAACCCTGTGCCTGGCTTGGTGTCCAGAAAGGCCAGCACCACAGTGATGGTTTTGGCCAAGAGTGAAAGAGACAGCCACTGAGAAGATGATGCTGAAGGCTGCTTGTCGGAGGAGGCAGGTCACTTCCCTTGGTTGTCCAATGAAGAGGGAAGAGGATGAGAAGGAGAGCAGAAGGGAGACGAGGAGGATGTAGGGAATGTCCCGGTTGTTGGCTTTGACAATTGGGGTTTCAAGGAATTTAATGAAGAGTCCCAGCATGAATCCTGTGGTGAGGGATAAAAATAGGGCCAAGCAAGCCAGGATGATCCCCAGAAGTTCTTCATAGGACAGGAAGGTGATGTGCTTGAGGATGCATCCATCTTGGTCCTTATTTGGATACTGATCTTCTGGGCACCTGCTGCACTGCTCGGCATCTGCAAGGAACAGAAGAGAGACTTCCCTGCCAGGTCCACAAGTAATGCTTTGAGCAGGGAGGACTCTCTTCTCTAAGAAACACGGTCACCTCATTTCTTCCCAGTCTGCAACCCCCCAAGAGAACCCCCCCAGGACTGTTTATCCACCCTGGATGGACCCCATATGGAGAACCTTTTAGACGGTGCATTTGGGTTGTTGTCTCAACCACCTAAATGTATAGACCACAGTATGCCACATGTTTCTCCCTTTACATTGCTTTGTGTTTCTGTGAGCAACCCAACAGCCTGGCCTACAGAGCAGTCTCAACTTGTAATCAATAAAATAAACACTTTCACAGTCTTCATTAGAGGAGGGCTCCGTTTTAACCCTTTCCTTCTGAGTGGCACTCTGTCCATGGCAGCAAACTGTTTTTCTTGCCTACTCATTTCCAGGTGAGCCCTTCCTTCCGATATCTTAGAATTCAGGAATCTCCTGCTGGTTGGGAGGACCTGTCCCTTCACACCATTCAGCAGGGCAATATGTGCAATCCTGGAGGGCCACTGCTTCTGTGAACACAGCACTCAGGGAGTCCGGAAGGCATCCCCATGTGCAGATGAACTGGGGAAGACACAGAGGTGGTCTGGTTGGAGTTGCTCCCTCCCCACAGAGGCTGCCTCCTCACCTTCCATGGCAGAGAAGGTCCCTTCTGGGCAGGGGGCACAGGCGTAGCAGCAGATGGGCTCTCCTTCCTGAACCACCTTGATGGATCCCAGGGGACAGCTTTCCACACACCTGGAGAAGGGAAGGGGCTGAGAGCAAAGACAAGAACCTTTGAGATAATGTCTTGGGGCCAATTTAGCTATGGAAATTAGACAGCTGAAAAGGCCATCATGATGTCCAGCCAATGATTTGCAAGGCCTTTCCCCCAGTGCACACCCTTCTCAAGGTTTGAGGCCAGGTCCACAAGGAGCAAGAGCTGATGGGGTTCAGTGTCATTTATATTTTGTCTGAGTGGTTCTTGGTTCTTCCCAAGCACCATCCCCTTCCCAGGACCTACCATCCCTCCACCATAAACCCTACAAACTTCCCTGATGCAGCCACTTGAATGGAGGCTTCAGGGACCCATCCTTGCTCTGAGGGAGTCCTGATGGGCAGCCTGAGGGAAAACAAAGTCTGGTCTGATGTCTGGGAGATGCTTAGCAGTATGAGGAGAAAGAGGCATCCCCCCACCTTGTTGATTTGTTTGGGCCACTCAACAGCATCCTGATCGATGGTAATTGTGAGGTTTCCTGCTCCCCGTCTTTCCAAGCTACCAATCTTCTTTCTGAGCACAGACCTATTGGAAAACACCCAGTGCACAATGTCCAAGTCCGCGACCAGCTCCCTGTTCTTGCCCCAATGTGCCCCATCGATGAGGGAAGCATTATAAAACTGGGGGTCCCTCAGAAAACAGTGAAACTAGAAAGGCAGAAGAAGCAGCTCCTGTTAATGCATGGCAAACTGTGTTCAGCACTCAGTTCACCCTCGGCTTACCCCATTTCTTGGCTGTGACAGACTCATGGGGCTGTCTGGGTCTCCTTCAAATTCACAAGGCCAGTATCTGGTCACCAAGCAGAGTTAAAGGGGAAAACACTCCCAGTGCCCTAACCAGGTCCGTTCTAGCTGGCCCAGTGTTAAAAGACCTCCGGATATGAATGGAGCCCTGTCCCGTGAGCTGGCCAAGAACCAATGCAGGCTCCTCACTGCACACTCTCTCACATGTGATGAGGGTCAGAAAAAATCAAGCCAGGGGACCGTCCCCACATAGGGACTGACAGACCAGACCGGAGCTGGGGGAGTACCAGGTAGAGGGACAATTGTGCTCCCTCCAGGGGGAGAACGAAGAAGGGTTTGAAAAGCCAAGCTGGGTCCATGCCAATACATGCCCAGCTCATGCAGCCCTCAACAACTTTTGCAAGTCAGATTCCCACAGGCTCCCTCAGCCTCGCTTGGTGCTCTAGATCCCTCCTTCAGCTACTTAGCTGCTGGAGTGGGCAGTCTGGGGACACGGGGCTGAGCACGCAACCAGTGGAAGGTGCAAGAAGGAGCCGAGGACAGGGAGCTTTGGGATTGGGACAGGCTGAGCACAGGACCCTAGAAGTGCTTTCTCTTTGGAGAGCTCCATTAATGACCTCCGGCTTCCTCTGCCATAGAGTGAAGGTACCTGGTCATAGAACATAGCCAGGTTTGGCTGGGTTTTTTTTTTTACTGGGCATTTGTTCTGCCCAATTTTTGGATATGAGCATATTTGGACAACTGCACTAGTGTGCATCAGCAATCTACAAATCAGTGCAGAAATCCCTTAAGTGAAAAAGCACCGAGCAAGTTCACCAAATTCATATCACTCAGACAAATGCTGTTTGTTCCAGAATTTGCTGGCTAACCATGGAGAAATCACATGGTTTTGACTAAGCAAAGCATGGAATTGGGGAGCCAGAAGGGGTGGCAAGCTCCAAACCCTCCTCTGCAGCACTCCATGTCTCAGGATCCCTGTCACAGGGCTGTCCACCTGCCTCTTGAATGCCTCCATGGCCTGGAAGTCCAAGTCCTCCCAAGAGGGAGAGGGGAATCATTGGGATGGTGGTCGGTGATGAGCAGGGTCCCCAAGGGACCAATCCTGTTCATTCTTTTCATCAATGACCTGGAGGAGGGGGTTCAAGTCTGCTGATCAGATTTGCAGATGATACTAAAATGGACGTGGAGGCTATTTATTTGTTTGTTTGTTTGTTTGTTAAAACATTTTTATGCCACCCCATTCGCCGAAGCCTCGGGGTGGCTTACAACAAAAAATTAAAATAACATTTTAAAATATATACAATAAAATACAAATATATAATATAAAACATACCATATAAAACAAGCCGCCCTGGCCAAATAAAATTCAATAATATTAACATTTAAAATACTGCTTAAATAAAAAGGTCTTCGCCTGGCGCCGAAAAACAAATAACGACAGCGCCAGGCGGACCTCTCTGGGGAGCGCATTCCATAACTTAGGCGCCACTGCTGAGAAAGCCCTCCTCCAAGTAACCACCCTCCTAACTTCTTCCACGGAGGGCTGCCGGAGTAGGGCCTCTCCCGCCGATCTCAGGGGGCGGCTGGGCATATAAGGATGTAAGCGCTCCTTCAGGTAACCAGGACCCAAGCCGTTTAGGGCTTTATAGGTCATTACCAACACCTTGAATTGGGCCCGGACTTCAATGGGAAGCCAGTGAAGCTGACGGAGAACTGGAGTCATGTGAACATAATGTCCAGTCCCCGTCAGCAGCCTGGCAGCTCTATTTTGGACCAATTGAAGTGTCCGGACCGTCTTCAAGGGTAGCCCCACGTAGAGCGCGTTACAGAAGTCCAGACGGGAAGTCACCAACGCATGTGTCACTGTCGCAAGGCAGTCATTCTCCAGATAGGGGCGCAGCTGATGAATCAGCCAAAGCTGGAGGAAAGCGCTCCTTGCCACTGCTGTTACCTGAGCTTCCAATGAAAGCTCCAGGTCGAGGAGCACTCCCAAGCTGTGGACCTTGTCCCTAAGAGGGAGTGCAACCCCGTTCAGGACAAGGTTCAATTCACCCTCTCCGAAGCCCGAACCACCAACCAACAGGACCTCCGTCTTGTCTGGATTGAGCTTCAGTTTATTGGCCCTCATCCAGCCCATTACCTCGGCCAGGCACCGGTTCAGCACAGCCACTGCCTCACCTGGATTGGTGGAAAATGAGAGGTAGAGCTGGGTATCATCAGCGTACTGATGGTTCCGCAGCCCACACCTCCTGATGACCTCTCCCAGCGGTTTCATGTATATGTTGAACAGCAAAGGGGACAAAATGGACCCCTGTGGTACTCCATGGCATAACTGCCATGGCGCAGAGCCATAGTCCCCCAGCACCACCTCCTGTAATCAGCCATTGAGATAGGAGCGGAACCACTGCAAAGCAGTGCCTCCGACCCCCAATCCCACAAGCCTATCCAGAAGGATACCATGGTTGATGGTATCGAAAGCCGCCGAGAGGTCCAGAAGAACCAACAGGGACGCACTCCCCCTGTCCTTCTCCCTGCACAGGTCATCATACAGGGCGATCAAGGCAGATTCAGTACCGTACCCGGGTCTGAAGCCGGACTGCAATGGGTCCAGATAATCAGTTTCATCCAAGAGTGCTTGGAGTTGTCCCGCCACCACTCGTTCTAACACCTTGCCCAGAAACGGGATGTTGGCCACTGGTCTATAATTAGTGGCCATCTCTGGATCCAGTGACACCTTCTTCAGGACAGGTCAGACTACCGCCTCCTTTAAAGGGGCAGGCACCCGACCCTCCCTCAGAGAAGCGTGAACCACTTCCAAGATCCAGGTTCCAATCCCATGCTTGGAATCATTTATTAACCAAGACGGGCAAGGGTCCAAAAGGCAAGTGGTTGGACGTACTCGCCCAAGCACCTTGTCCATGTCATCGGGCCGCAGTAACTGAAATTCATCCAATAAATCTGGACCAGACGGCAGCGTTGGTGTCTCCTTTGAAACCTCTGAATCAATAGTGGTGTCCAGCTCGTGACGAATCTGAGCGATTTTCTCCCTGAAATGCCTGGCAAAGTCGTCACAGCGGGCCTTTGAGGGTGGAATCAGGTCTTCCTTTGGACCTGGACGAACCAGGCCTTGCACCACTCGAAAGAGCTCCGCCGGACGGCATTGTGAGGAGGCAATGGAAGCGGAAAAGAATCTCTTTTTTGCCGCCCTCACCGCCACAGTATAGGCCCGTACTGGGGCATGGCGGAGCAGCCAAGTGGGCGGTGGATGGCGGCGCGGCATGGTCTTATGCGGCGTGGCGCGGTCTTACACGGCGAGGAGGCGGCCCTCCTCCGGCGTAGGATGCCGGGCACAGTTGGTGCTGCTGTTGGCGCGCTCCTTCCGCGGGCTTTCTAGCCGCCGGCCCTGCGTCGCCCCGCCTCGTCCGGAGCACGCCTGCCACACGTGCTGGGGCGTGGCGGAGCAGCCAAGTGGGCAGTGGATGGCAGCGTCGTGCGGCGCGGTCTTACGTAGCGTGGCACGGTCTTACACGGCGAGGAGGCGGCCCTCCTCCGGCGTAGGCTGCCTGGCGCAGTTGGTGCTGCTGTTGGCGCGCTCCTCCCGCGGGCTTTCTAGCCGCCGGCCCTGTGTCGCCCCTGTGTCGCCCCGCCTCGCCCGGAGCACGCCTGCCGCACGTGCTGGGGCGTGGCGGAGCAGCCAAGTGGGCGGTGGATGGTGGCGCGGCGCGGCGCCGCCTTACGTGGCAAGGCAGCGGCTCCCCTCCAGCGCGGTGCGGTCTTACACGGCGAGGAGGCGGCCCTCCTCCGGCGTAGGCTCCCAGGCGCAGTTGGTGCTATAACTGAGGAGCAGTTTCTCCAGAGTCAAAGGGATCTGGACAGACTATGGAAGTGGGCGGGAGACAACAGGATGGCGTTCATTGTGGATAAGTGCAACGTCTTGCACTTGGGGAATAGGAATGGGTGTCATAAGTACAGGTCAGGGGACAAGTGGCTGGAGAACAGCACTTGTGAAAGGAACCTCGGGGTGCTGGGTGACTGCAGGCTAAACATGAGTCAGCAGTGTGATGCAGTGGTCAAGAGGGTGAACGCCACCCTTGGTTGCATAGCCACCCTCTCTAGATCAAGAGAGGTATTACTATGACTCTATATGACTCTGGTGCACCCACAGCTGGACTGCTTTGTTCAATTCTTAGCTGCTCATTATAAGAGGTTGGAATCAATGTCGCGAAGGGCCACAAGGTTGCTGGCTGGTTTGCAGGGTAAGTCACATGAGGAGAGACTGAGGGAGCTGGATCTTTTCAGCCTTGAGAGGAGGAGACTCAGAGGGGCTCTGTTACAGACATACATATATGTGAGGGGTACCATGCAGAGGTCAAATATGACCTTTTTTCCCCTGCAGAGAAGGGCAGGATGTGTTCCGATGGAGCAAAGCTCAGGGAACCAAGGTTCAATTAAGATGCTAGGAAGTACTTCCCAGCAGTTACGACCTTGAGGGAATGGAATGGGCTTCCATGGGAGGTGGTTTAAGTCCCATCTATGAGGATTTTTAAGGATAGGCTGGACTTGCACATGATGGGCATGTCATGAACTGAGTCAGCTGGAGTCAGGGGTCAGAATAGGTGGCCCGTGAGGCTGCTTCTGACTCGCTCTGTTTCTACATTTCTATGTTTCTGATGGCAATGGCTCCATTATTGAACTTCTCTAAAAAGCAGGAAGGTTTTTCAGTTGTTCCACCCGGATTTGGCATCCAGCTATTTGAGCCTGTGCTCCTATGTCCTGCACTCTGGGATGCCTGAGCAGAGATGCAGCCCTGCTGTGCGTGACAGCCTTGGAAAGCAGCTCCAGGGTCTCTGGCTTCGCCATCCCCCTGGAGGATGAGGGAGAGCCCCTGTCTGAAACCCAGAGACCTTCTGCAAGCCCGGGTTGACAATATGGCTTTGAAGAGAAGGTTGCTATCTACCTCTAAGGCAGTTTCCACCTTTCTCAGTGTCCCTGTCCAGGGCAAGTGTTGCAGGGCAGAAGAACTAATTCCTGAGTTCAGGAAGGAGATCTGCAACTCAAAGGGAATACCTGCCAGGGCTGCAGCCTCTGAATACCTGACCTGTCTCCACCCGCCTGCCTCCTCCTCCCAGATTGGGATGAAGCAGCAGCATCCAGGGCCCGGGCCATGGCCAGGACACCTTTGTAAATGACGTGGCTGTCCACAGACAGGACATTCTCCATCTGCTCTTGTGAAAGGGTCCCCCAATCCTCCATCTCCCTGCATCTTCTCCGACCTTTCATAGTCAAGGCCTGCTTTGAAGAACATTGAAATGCTTTCCCGACAAACTTCTTTGTTGACAAGAGAAAGTGCCAAAAGAATTTATCAATTGTTTTCCCCTCATTTTTCTGGATGATGAAGGAAAATATGCCATGGATGTTCTCCAAAAAAATGTGAGTCACCAGTTCCAAGGAGAAGTCCCACACAGCAGTAGTGATCCACACTTTCCCTTTCTTGGGTTCTCTAATGTAATCACTATA
Source organism: Varanus komodoensis (assembly GCF_004798865.1). Lineage (NCBI taxonomy): Eukaryota > Metazoa > Chordata > Lepidosauria > Squamata > Varanidae > Varanus > Varanus komodoensis. Next base: position 70,676 of record NW_025335591.1, on the reverse strand, counting down.
AAATTGCATCTTAAGGATGCCCTCCATGAAGGTACTTGTATCCGCACAATAAACAAAAATGTTGGCTTTTCCTGAGGAGTGAAACCAGGCCTGCTGGAGGTTATGGTTGCTCGTATACAAGGCTGAGAGGTATTGTGTGAAAACCTCACACAATCCACTCCTGGTGAACTCGGCGGTCAAAGACCTCATGCACCTCCCTCCGCTGTTGGTGTCCAGAGCAGCCAGGCCCACCAACATCCACCGGAAATGCAGGAGCAGTCTGGCAATACCCTGGTACTGGGTCAGCTCTTTGGGGACCATCAGGTAGGAGAAAGGGAACTGAATCTCATCACTCAGGGCATGAGAAACAAATGAATGGCTGACCTGGTGGGGAAAGAAGAGAGCAGAGCTGCATTTTGCCTCTGATCAGAGCTGATGTCTTGCTCAACCTCATTTTCAAGTCATCCAGATCAGGGGTTATTTCTGCAACTTGTGGTGGTGTGTTCCACAGTTAAAACATGTGCTTGCTGTGTACAAAAGTCCTTGCATTGGAAGGCCACCTCTACTGTGCTGTGACCACACCATCCTCCATGTGCACCCCCTCCTTTTTTTATTTCTTGTGAAGCTCGAAGGATATTTGCACAGGTTGTAGTTCCTGCAGAGCTGCCTATAGCTCGTTGTCAGGTGAGTTCTTTGCAGAGAGACGAAGGCATTCTAGGCTGCAGCCCTCTCAAAGTTGTGCCTCTGAACTCACTGCAGAGGTGCCTGGACTCTGCTTCAGCTCCCTCAGATAGGACACAATGACCAGGGTCTCAGCCCACTAATGCCCCCACCCTCAACATCCTCACCTGTGGGGTTTTGTAGATGGCCAGCATGGCTGCAATCTGGGTGGAGATGTCCGACTCGGCTCCCTCGAGAACAGCCAGAGGGAGACTCTGCCTTCCACAGCTGTAGTTGGGCATCTTTGCCTACCCTGGAGAGAGCAGGTCCAGCAGGGCATCCCCAGGCAACCTTGAATCAAAAAAGTTGTCGTGAACGCTGTACCCAAGGGAGATGTTGGGGAGGAGCTTGGAGTTCTGGTTGACCTCTCGAACAGCAAAGAGGTAGGACAAGATATTCCAACCATTCAAGAATGCATACCTGCAAAAAGTACTACGTATTAATATATTCAGACCTCAGACTGTTCAGCTTACAATAAAAGTCAGCAAGAGAAAGGACATCAAACTAGAAATGAAAGGGGGTTTCAAAGCAGACCATCTGTGGGGACTTCAGGAGAGAGGATGCCCATCTGCATATGCAGAGCCCAGAACATGACCCATGTTCCACTGCCCCCCTGCCCCAATTCCTGGTGACTGGAAGACACAGGGACCCTGCTGCTTCTCCTGGAGGCTTGTCCTGGGGAATGAGCCATGCCAGCCAGGGCTTCCTGCCTGGTCAGACATGATTCTGCTTCCCAACGGGACTCTTCCCAGCTGCAGCAAATGGCTCGGCAACCTTGGTGAAGCCTTGTGCCAGGATGTGCACCAGACATCCAGCTAGATGCCCACCCAGATTTCCTGACATTCAGGGAGAAGTGGACAGTTCCAGGGAAATGGAAGAAAAAGTTGGTTCTGTCACCATTTCAAGACTTACAGGCAAGGAAGTATCATAGTGGGATGTGTATTGAAAAGTTCCAATTCCCAACTATCTGGAAGCCCTGCAGAGATGATCCCACCAAGAAGGGGGTCTCCCGGCCTGTGATAGCTGGATGGGTCTTGTGTAACCCTGCCCAGGGTCAGGGAGCACATGGCCGCCAGCCTCCTGCAGGTTTCCTGGGGCTGTAGCAGCAGCAGCAGCAGGAGGGGTGGCAACTGCCAGGCCATCCCAGCTCTCAGGCACAGTGCCCGTCCTCTCCTCTGCAGGGCAGAAGCGCCAGAGAAATAGACTGAGCCCTCTGCAAGCCTGAGTCTCCTTGCTTGCCCTAGCAGAGGAGGAGCACAGCCAGGCCGAGCTTCCCTTCTGAAGGAGATGGGAGAAGGAAGATGCATGGCCACTGAGTGTCTGTTCATCAGCTCAGATCCCAAGCCACACCAGGGCTTTAATGTTGCTGCCACTCTGGAACATGTGCCGGATGGTGTGTGTTGCTGCTTGTTGAGAATCCCTTCTTTGTGTGAAAGGTGTCTGGGGATGCGCTTGAGCTCTGGCCACAGGAGGAAAAGCAATTATGAGGGCTGTGATAATTGCCAGGGGAAAGCAGCTCACCTCGGAAATTCTCTGGCTCCCTGGGGAGCTCCGTGCACAGCTGGAGAAACACACAGACACAAGTCCCCCGTGGGGCTCCCATCTGAGGGGAGAATTGATGAGGCTTTTGTGGGAAGCACATTCACAAGTGTGCTTTGTGGGGGGTTTTCTTCCAGAATTAATTGCCACATTTTCCCTGTTCTAACAGGAGCATGGAATGTGCTGGTCTCAAGTCCACACCCAGCCCTGATGCTCACTGGGGGTGGGGGGGGGGCTTTTAGCCAGCCCCTGAGTCTTGGCCTATCCTACCTAACAGGGCTGTTGTGAGGATAAAGTGAGGAGAAGGTGGACCATGTGACCTGCCTTGGGCCCCTTTGAAGAGGGAAAAGTCAGGATAGGAAAGTAAGAACAGGAATACCAGAGTGATTTTTAGTGAAAGCACAAGCTAGCAAACACGGAAACATGGCAAACCTAAAGGGGTTTGCAGGGCCACCTCGTCTGATCCCTGGCTCCAGCCCATCCTACTCATGCCATCCTTAACAATTGGTGGTTCATTCTTCCCCTGAACAGCCTCAGTTGATGGGGCCTCAATCACTTCCCATGGAAGCCCATTCCATATCCTTGGGTTCCTGAGCGTGGGGCCCTCAGCTTTTCCCAGGTGGGCCTGAGCTCCCTGAGATGTTGCATGGCAGGCAAATCTTTGAGCAGCTGAAACTCATCCAGCTGCCACTTCCCCAGATTGGTGCTCCCCAGCTGTGTGGGATTCCTATTCCTATCCTCATGCTGACCAGAAATGCTGGAGGAGATAGTCTAGCACACCTGAGGGGCCCCACTGGGGTTCAGCCAAACCCCCTTTGTGTGTCCAATTTCATGTCTGCGGTTGGTGGAGAACACTGGTGGCCTGAAAGGGCCAGTGCTGAGCACAGGGGAACTTGCACTTCCTGGGAGAGAGAGATCAATGTTGCAGAGCAACCTGCAGGAAGCTCCTCAAGGCAGCCATGCCTGTTCCCAAGCCTGAGGAGGCCTCTCCAGGCAGCAGCCCCAGCAGCAGGCCCACCACCACCACCATCATCATCATGGAAGAATCCAGGCAGGTCCCATGGTTCCCAGTGCCCCACAAGCAGAGGAAGAGGAAGTGGCTTCAGCCCAGAAGGAAACATTTGGGTTCTAGAAATGGCAGGCAAGAATTTCATGGTCTGATAGAGGATGCATAAGAGCAGCAGTGAGAATTTGCTCTCTGGCAGCCTCATCAGTCTCCAGGTGGAGGGAGCTCTGCTTTTTCCCGATTGAGGGGATCAGTTTTGGCTGCAAAGGTCCCCAAAGTGCACCACAGCACTGGGTGGTTCCTGTTGCAGGAGACTGGTGGCATTCAGCCCGCTGGACTTGGGCATTATGAAGCACTTCAAGCACTCCTTGGCCACTTCATAGAGGTCAGGATGAGGAGAGCGCCAAGGGGCCTGAGAGCTGCAGAGAGACCGGTGCTGGCCAGTGCTCTTCTCTCAGAATGCAGCTGGAGGCTCCGAGGGGCATTTCAGAGGTTGTCTGGTGACCTTTAAGCTGGCAGAGTCAAGAGTCAGGCTGGGGGCTAACCAGACATGGCTCAGTCCTTCAGCCACTGTTTATTTGATTCATTTATTTATTTTACTTAAAGCTTTTACATCCCACTTTTTGCAGTATCTCAGGGCAGTGATACAATAAATAAATAAGATACAGCATTGAAAATTACAATAAATAAAATTCAATCTTAAATCACTATTAACTTTTGAATAATGAGAAAATAAAAAAGATTTGGCCAGGCACCGAAATGAAAACAGAGTTGGCTCCAGGCACACCTTTCTGGGGAGACTATTCCACAGCCAGGGTGCTAATGTAGAGAAGGCCCTTCTCCAGGTAGCCACTCTTCTTATTTCTTTCAGAGAGAGATCCCAAAGAAGGACCTCCAATTCAGAAGGTATGGGCAGGTAACATATGGAAGGAGGCACTCCTTCAAATATCCAGGTTGTACACCATTTAGGGCTTTATAAGTCATCAGGAGAACCTTAAACTGGGCCTGGATTTCATTTGGAAGCCAATGCAAATGGTACATGGCCAACATTATATGTTTCCATCTGCTGATCCCTTTAAGCAACGCTGCTGCTCTCTTCTAGACCAATTGAAGTCTGCAGACCATCTTAACGGGCAGCGCCATGTAGAATGCATTGCAATAGTGCAATCAGGAGGCTACCAGAGCATGGGTCACCATTGCTAGGGTGTGCTCATCCAAGTAAGGGCAGAGATGGTGGGACAGCCGAAGCTGACGGAAGGCACACCTAGCAACATCAGGCACCTGGAACTCCAAGGATAACTCTGGGTCAAGGACCACTCCCAAACTACACTCCCTGGCCCTTCAGGGAAGTCCAACCCTGTCTGGAAGACTGCAAAGATCACTTACCCACAGAGTTGGACCACCTACCAAGAAGACCTCCATCCTGTCTGGATTAATTCTCAATGTATTGGCCCTCATCCAGCCCATCACACCGGTCAGACACTGGTTAAGGACAGCCACTGCCTCACCTGGATTAGATGTAAAAGAGAGACAGAGCTGGATGTCATCAACGTACTGGTGACTTCTCAGCTCAAACCCTCAGATGAACTCTCCCATTGGTTTCCTGTTGATGTTAAACAGTATGAGGGATAAAATAGAGCCCTGAGGAACTCCATGCCATAACTGCCATGGCCCAGAGCCAGAATCCCCCAGCATCACCTTCTGGAATAGGCCATCAGGTAGGAGTGGAACCACTGCACAGCAGTACCCCTGACGCCCAACTCAGCCAGCCTATCTAGAAGGATACAATGGTTGATGGTAGTGAAAGCTGCTTAGAGTTCCAGGAGAACCAAGAGAGACACCCTTCCCCTGTTCCTCCCCCTGCACAGGTCATCATACAGGGTGACTAAGGCAGTTTCAGTCCCTTAGCCAGGCCTGATGCCAGAGTGAACTGGGTCCAGATGGAGTTGCCCAGTCTACACTCACTCGAGCACCTTACTTGGAGTTGCCTGGCCAACACCTGCTAGAGCACCTTGTCCAAGAATGGGCTGTTAGCCACCGGTTTAAAATTAGCAGCAGTCCCTAGGACAAGGTTTGTCTTCTTTAGGAGGAGTGTGATTACTGCCCTCTTCATGGGTGGGACCAGACCCTCCCTTAGAGAGGTGTTGACAACCTCCTGGATCCAGGTAGACATCCCAATCTTGGCTCTGATGAGCAGCCATGAAGGCCAAAGCTGGAGTAAATGGTTGGAGGGTGGGACTAAAGACCAGTCGATGCTCTGGATGCCTCCCGTTGCAGGGTCACATCCACTGTGGAGTCTAATTCATGGTGAATCTGAGGGATTTTAGAAACATTTAGAAGTCAGAAGGGGCCTCCCGGGCCATCTAGTCTGAGCCTTGGCTCCAGCCAGCTTCGCTCACGACATGCCCACCATGTGCATGTCCAGCCTTTCTTTGAACACCCTCTTCAATGGGGCCTTAACCATCTCCCGTGGAAGCCCATTCCACACCCTCCTTGGCTCCTTGAGCTTTGCTCCATTGGTGCGCATCTTGCCTTCGTCTGCAGGGGAGAACAGGTCTCTACCCATCTCTATGTGACATCCCCTCACATACCTGTATGTCTCCAACATATCCCCTCTCAGTCTCCTCTCCTCCAGGCTGAAGAGACCCAATTCCCTCAGTCTTGCCTCATACGGCATCCGCTGCAATGCGGACACCATCCTTGTGGCCCTGTGCTGCACTGACTCCAACCTGGCTAGATCCTTCCTGTAACGAGGGGCCCAAAACTGAACACAATACTCCAGTTGCGGGGGCACCAGAGTCGTATAGAGTGGTAGTAATACCTCTCTCAGTCTAGAAGCCATGCTTCTGGCTATGCAACCAAGGGTGGCGTTCGCCCTCTTGACCACCGCAACACACTGCTGACTCGTGTTTAGCCTGCAGTCAACCAGCACCCCGAGGTCCCTTTCACAAGTGCTGCTCTCCAGCCACTTGTCCCCTAACCTGTAATTACGACATCCATTCCTATGCCTCAAGTGCAAGACCTTGCACTTATCCAGATTGAACGCCATCTATTGACTCCTGCCCACTTCCATAGTCTGTCCAGATCCCTTTGGAACTGGAGTACGTGTTCCTCAGTTGTGGCCACTGCCCTGGTTATTGATCTGCAAATTTGATCAGCAGACTGTTCACTTCTTCTTTTTCATTGGGATAAACACATTCAGAGCCTGTTTGCTTGTTTATTTGCTAATTGCAACCACTCAGTGCCAAGAGCCATCCAAGAATGCCAAGCACTAGATTTGCCCAAAGAATACTCAGAAGTCATCAGAAACAGCAGGTTGGAGCGGGGGAAGCAGATGCCTGCTGTCTGAGAATTTCTATTGTCCAAATAAATCTTGCTGAAGGAAAATAAAAATGGTGTCTTCTATGTGTTTTGTGGGGATGAGGGATCCTGGCATCCATTTTTGGTAGTGGCCACAGAAGCTGCTGGAAGCAGCCCCATTGCATATTCAGAAAGGGATAGAATGGGGAACGAAAACCTATAGAAAGGAAAGACCCTGCAGCTCCATGCAACTCTGGGTAATGCAGACAAAATGCAGCCATTTGTGTAAGACCCAAAGGCAGCACATATAAGATGTACATTTGGTTCTCAATGTGCCCACCTACATTGTTCAGGAATTCATGACTCTTGAAAGAAAGCAATCCATTGATCGCGCAAATGGATCCAGCCACTCCAGAGCATTGAATTTTCATACGAACTGAGGACGTGCCCCTTGGAAAGCTGTCAAAATAGCTCTTGAATGAATTTATGAAGAAGACCAATTTGCAAGTGCAAACTGATGCCCTGATGGGTTTATTTACAAATACTTTGTGTAATTGGAATGGCAATGAAGCTAAATTTGTAATATTTCCATTTTTGTTGTCACTTGCATTTCTGACCGATTTTGGTTATTGTCTTTTGTACAGAGCAAATGAGATCTCATTGGACTGTTACTGGACAACCCAATGCTCTATATTTGGTGTATGTGAAGGGAGGATTATAAAAGTGTGCTGTGTATGATCTGGAACTTTGTAGATGCTTGTCACTCTATCTGGTAACAGCTCCCATAAAAAACTTCAGGAGTCCTGAATGTTCTATTAATCAATTTGGGAGGATAAAGAAAATTCAATCTTCCCTAAGAACCTAGTTATTTTTTTTTTTTTTTTTTGTCCTCGCTATTGGTTTCGAGTCCCGATCAATATGCAGAGAAGCCTCTGAAGACCATCTGGATACCGATCAGGTGTCATCTTTCGTTTTCATGGTGAGATGCCCCTTCATGTTCAGGTCAGGCCTCACTAGAATAATGTAGCACTTGGGGAGGAAGATGCAGCCCAGCAGGCCAGCACTGGAGGCCAAGATGGAGAACACCTGCACGGCCACCATGTACTTGCCCCTGGAGCTCAGGTAGGCGGGCACAAAGGACACCCAGACGCTGCAGAAGACCAGCATGCTGAAGGTGATCAGCTTGGCCTCGTTGAAGGCCCCAGGCAGCTTCCTGGCAAGGAAGGCCACCATGAAGCAGACGGCAGCCAGGAAGACCATGTAGCAAAGGGCAGCATAGAACATGGCCACAGAGCCTTCTCTGCACTGCAGAATGATCTGCCCATCCTGGGAGTGCATGTCAGAGTCAGGGAAAGGTGGAGAGGTGGCTAGCCAGATGGTGCAAATGACAACTTGGATACTGGAGCAGGAGATGACAATGGAGTTGGCCAAGCTCTTCCCCAGCCATCCTCTAACCCTGTTGCCTGGCTTGGTGGCCAGAAAGGCCAGCACCACAGTGATGGTTTTGGCCAAGAGTGAAGAGACAGCCACTGAGAAGATGATGTTGAAGGCTGCTTGTTGGAGGAGGCAGGTCACTTCCCTTGGTTGTCCAATGAAGAGGAAGGAGGACGAGAAGGAGAGCAGAAGGGAGACGAGGAGGATGTAGGAAAGGTCCCGGTTGTTGGCTTTGACGATTGGGGTCTCTAGGAATTTAACAAAGATTCCTAGCACAAGGCCTGTGGTTAAGGACAAGGTGAGGGCAAAGGCAGCCAGGATGATCCCCAGATGTTCTTCAAAGGACAGGAAGGTGATGTCCTTGGGGATGCACTGATCCCTGGACTTGTTTGGATGCTGATCTTCTGGACACTTCAGGCAACGTTCTGTATCTGCAAAGTGCAAGTGAAAATCCTTAGGTATTTTTCCCATTTTGTTGTTGTTTTTTTTCATTTGATGAATCCAAGGTGGCTAATCGAAACCCCTTCCTCTCCAGTCCATCTGCACAACAACCCCGTGAGGTACAATGGGCCACAACACAGTGCCTATGCCCAAAGGTGGGGCATGACTGACCTGCAGCTGTCCCAAGCTTGCCTGTGGACATTGGCACCCAAGTGGGATCATGGCAGGACAGGACTGCCAGCCTTGTTGGTCTGGAGGGGCCAAGGGGGTGACCAGGACATGCAAGGGGGCTTCCTGTGTTGCTCTGAAACTGGATGGGTGGTGGACACATGCTGAATGGTGGGTGGAGTGGTTAGTCATCCTTATAAGAGCCCAGCCTGAAGAGCCGCTGGGGCCAAGAGGGGGGTTTGCACTCCTTCTGGTCACTGGGCCTCTCAACTGGGGAGGAAACAACCCACGCTTATCATGGCTGCCCCACTTCAGCCTGCCCTCCAGGCTCATTCTGGAATCCCTCATGCAGGACAAGAAAGGGCTCAACATGCTTCTCAGGAAGCCTTCACTGGCCTGTCAGTGGGTGTTTCCCCCTCCTCCCCATGCATCCTCCTCCCCAGAGCCACCCACCTTCCTGGGTAGAGATGGTCCCTTCCGGGCAGGGGGCGCAGGCGTAGCAGCAGACTGGCTTCCCTTCCTGAGCCATCTTGAAGTATCCCGGGTGGCAGCTCTCCACGCACCTGGAGCGGGGCAGGGGCTGAACAGAGAGCAGACTGTGAGGGACACAGGGAGGAGCCTCTTTTCACAGGAAGGAACCACACAGTGGGAAAGGGCCAGGAAGTCTCCCAGAGGCCCCTGCTTGCCTGGAGACCCACAGCCAGAGCTGAGTGCTTCCAAGGGCAGCAGTGACAGGTGTCTCCCTTCCCCTTGCCCTGGGGCATGCCCCACCATGCATCCTAACTAGGTCCGATTTGGGACTGTAAACTCCTTGCGGCTGGGACCTGTCCTCTACCACTGGGTAAAGGGCCACAAGCGCTGAGCATGAAGCATCAAGTGGGTGCTTCAAGGCAAATCCTACATGCCTAAATGGGAAAATGTGCCTGAGCATGAAGGGGTGCTGTTGGGAGCTAGCAACAACCCTCCGTGCGACAGAGCAGTGGCCTGGCTTGTGCTCAGGCAGTTTCGTGGGTGTCTGCAGCAAGACGACGGCCTTCTCCCTCCCTCACAGCAGCATCAAGCTCATCAGATTTATTTATTTTTTACTAAGCCTCTGAGCATACACAGAGTGAAGAGTTGAACCCTCTCCAACATTCTTCAAACAAAACTCTAATTCTGAATACTTCTATGTCCCTCTCTTGGGCTAGCGGCCCTACCGAAGTTTGGACAATTGTAAAAGGGGAGAGTAATATTCATGGAGGATGGGAAGGCTTATTGTGAGGGCCCTACATGACCTCTTGTGTGTGAGCCAGTGTGTCTAGACAGACCAGTGGCTGGGGAAGATGGGCATGGGATGCTTTATGCCCTTCTCCGCTTCTATGATTCCACCCTGCAGAGGGGCTTCTGGCCTTGACGGTCTGGTTCAGGGCAGCTCTCTGCATTCTCTCAGAAACCATCAGAGAGGAGCAGAGGGGAGACATAGAAACACAGAAACAGAGTGAGTCAGAAGGAGCCTCCCGTGCCATCTAGTCTGACCACTGACTCTAGCTGGCTCCACTCACGGCATACCATGCACATGTCTATCCTATCCTTGGACAGCCTCACTGAGACCCATGGCTTCTCCTGGGGGTCCAGCCCTGTAAGAAGCTCCCTCTCCACTCGTGACCAGATGGGGACATGTCAGAGAGAACGGCACCACTCAAGGCCACCCTCCAGGCTATTGTGTGCTTCATCCCCAAGGGCCATTTGAGGTCACCCCCAGGACCCGGAGAAGCTGTGCCTGCAAAGGAGATGAAGCCAGTTCAAGAGCCTCTCAGCGCTCATCCAGGGAGGCCCACCAGAGTGTGCTGTGGCAGTGGGAGCAGAACAGAGCAGGGCAGTAACATGGGAAGGAATAGTTGGCTTCCCCCACCTTGTTGATCTGCTGGGCCAATGCACTGGCACTGTGGCTGATGGTGAATTTTTCCCCTGGGGATCCCAATCGTTCTATCCTCCCCAAGGTTTGTCTGGTGATGAACCGATTGGGAGACACCATCCAGTACTCGATGTCAAAGTCAGCCTCCAGCTCTCCATGCGCATCCAGAGCAACTCCGTCCAGGATGGAATTATTAAGCAACAGGTGCTCCCTCAGAAAGGGGTGAAGCTAGAAGTCAGGGGAGATTGCTACGTTAGCCGATGTGGAAAGACTGAATGGCTGCATTCAGGCACTTCTTGTGCGTGGGTCTGTGATGGACCTTGGGGGTTCATTTCAACAACAACTGCCTACACTCGCCTCACACTCAAGTGGCTGTGTTTTCCTTCATGAGAAACCTGCTTCATTCATCAACCTTCTTGCTGTGCGCTTTCATAGACTGAGAACCCAACAGGTGGAGATGCTGCTGATGCTCAGCCTGCCCTCCTCTCAAAACACCCCTGGCAAGACTGCAGAGCTGGCCTCAACTGAGGTGTTGCTGGGAGGTGGCATTGTGGACTTTGCTGTGTATGCGAGACTGCCTTTGGAGCCCCAGCTTGGACTTACATGTTTACTACATCCATGAATCTGTCCCAATCTGTCACTAGACCCGCACACGAAGAGAGCCTATCCTAAACTTGGTTTGAAGAATGCATGCTCCAGCAATAATGAAGAGAGGAGGTTCTTGATGTCCTTCATGGCTGTGCTGGTCCTGGAATGAACCATGGAGGGACCATCCTGGAGTTAATCACCTCAGTGTGCAAATGGTGTGGAACTGACATGTGGCAGTGACGACTGTGCTGTCTGCTTTCATATACAGCAAGATGGAAGATCGCTAAGAAGGTCTGACACAGGCTTCAAAAGAGGAAACTGGTAGAAAAGGAAGCAGCAGACGGCAGTCCAGAGTCCCTTCAAATGTTTGGACATGATTCGAGTCCACAGCAATTGAGGCAAAGACAGGCTGCCGGCCACAAGTTAGGGAAGGGAGCACAAAGCCCAAGAGGTCACCCCATGAAAATGATTGGAGGAAGATAGAAACCTAGAAAACAGAGTGAGTCGGAAGGGGTCTCCCGGGCCATCTAGTCTGACCTCCGGCACCAGCCGGCCCCGCTCATGATATGCCCACCATGTGGACATCCAGCCTATCCTTGAACACCCACACCGATGGGGCCTCAATGACCTCTCGTGGAAGCCCATTCCACACCCTCGGGGTCCTGACTGTCAGGAAGTGCTTCCTGGCATCCAAATGGAACCTTGGCTCCCTGAGCTTTGCTTCATTGGATCGTGTCCTGCCTTCCTCTGCAGGGGAGAACAGGTCTCTACCCATCTCCATGTGACATCCCCTCACATACCTGTATGTCGCCAACAGATCCCCTCTGAGTCTCCTCTACTCCAGGCTGAAGAGACCCAGTTCCCTCAGTCTCGCCTCATACGGCATCCCCTACAAACCGGCCACCAACCTTGTGGCCCTATGCTGCACTGACTCCAACCTGGCTACATCCTTTCTGTAATGAGGGGCCCAAAACTGAACACAATACTCCAGTTGCGAGCGCACCAGAGTCATGTGGAGTGGTAGTAATACCTCTCTCAGTCTAGAAGCCACACTTCTGGCTATGCAACCAAGGGTGGCATTCGCCCTCTTGACCACCGCATCACACTGCTGACTCCTGTGTAGCCTACAGTCAACCAGTACCCCAAAGTCTCTTTCACAAGTGCTGCTCTCCAGCCACTTGTCCCCTAACCTGTACTTATGACATCCATTCCTATGCCTCAAATGCAAGACCTTGCACTTATCCACATTGAACGCCATCCTGTTGTCTCCTGCCCACTTCCATAGTCTGTCCAGATCCTTATGAATCTGGAGTACCTGCTCCTCACTTGTGACCACTGCTCCAGTTTTAGTGTCACCTGCGAATTTGATCGGCAGACTGTTCACCCCTTCTTCCATGTCATTAATGAAAAGATTAAACACCATCGGCCCAAGGACAGAGCCCTGGGGGACCCCGCTTGTCACTGGCCGCCATCCCGATGATTCCCCGCTAATGGTTACCTTCTGCTTTTGGTCAGTCAACCATGCCCTAATCCACCGGACAGTGATTTGGGGTATCCCAAAACTCCTCAGTTTCTCCACCAGGATATCATGGGGCACTTTGTCAAAGGCCTTGCTGAAATCCAGGTATACTACATCCACTGCATCCCCTCCATCTAGCCATTGCAAAACCTTGTCATAGAATTCCACAAGGTTTGTCTGGCAGGACCTGTTTTTGCAGAAGCCTTGTTGTGTGGCTGTCAGCCTCCCTTCCCTATCTAGCATCACTAGATCTCTCTCTATTATGAGCCTTTCCATTGTTTTTCCTACAATGGAAGTAAGGCTAACCGGTCTATAATTCCCCATGTCCTTTCTACTACCCTTTTTGAAAATTGGGACCACTGATGCCACCCACCTGTCCTCTGGAACAACACCTGTTCTCCATGAGGTCTCAAAAATGGAGGCCAGTGGGCATGAGAGAACCCCTGCCAACTCTCTAAGTACTCTTGGGTGAAACCCGTCAGGGCCTGGCAACTATGCAATGTCCAATGCCCTGAGGAGCCCCTCGACTTCAAGGGGGGTGACTCTAATCTGTGCCCCTAAGTCCCCAGCCTCATCTAATCTCCTATGCGGATATCCCCCGTCCTGCTTTGGGGAGAACACAGAGGCAAAATAGTCATTTAGCATCTGTGCCTGTACCCTCATATCAGTCACTGGATCTCCTTCCTACTTATTTAGTGGTCCCACCACTTGTCTCCCACTTCCTATTTACATGCTGAAAGAAGCCCTTTTTGTTGCTCTTTATATTCTTGGCAAGTCTCAGCTCCTAATCAGCCTTAGCCTTGCGAAGAATCCTTCTGCAACGGGTCTCCTCCTCCCGGTATACCCTTTTGTCTATTTCCCACAGTACCCAGTAGCCATCCACCCCTCCTCAAATCGCTTACCTTCCAGTAACCTATCCCAGGAGACTTTCTCCAGTCTGGCCTTCAGTTGGCCAAAGTTGGCCCTGTTGAAGTCCCAGCTTCTAGTGCTCGACCTGCTGCACGTCCCCAGTCCCCTCATCTCAAAGCAAAGGATAGAGTGATCACAAGCATCCAGAGCTCCCCTAATCTGTACTTCATCTATGAGCTCCTCCCTATTGGTCAAGACCAAGTCAAGGATGTTTCTCCCCCTTGTTGCCTATTGAACCCTCTGTGTGAAAAACCCTCCCTCTATAGCTTCTAGGAAGCGATGTGACCTGGCTGTCACTGCCGAGTGAGTTTCCCAAGTAATATCCGGGAGATTGAAATCTCCAATAATTACTGTTTCTCTCCCCTGAGATATCCTTAGAATCTGGCCTCTAAGGACATCATCCAGGGTCTCAAGTTGACCTGGAGGGCGATAACATACCCCCACTGTCAGGTCTCTTTCCCTGTCAAAACCCCTAAGTTTCACCCCGACTGCCTCTACCGAATCCCCATCTGTGCTGCATTCTATCTCACTGCGTCCTATCCCTTCCCTGAAGTATAAAGCCACACCCCCACCCCTCTTTCCCTTCCTGTCCTTTCTAAAAAGGTGATACCCTTCTATGTTCACATTCTAAGCTTGACTTTCATCCCACCAAGTTTCTGTGATTCCCACCAGATCATACCCTCCTATTCCCAGGAGAGCTTCAAGCTCTTCCTGCTTATTACCCATGCTCCTAGCATTGGTGTACATGCACCTCAACTCCTTCCCACTGCTTCCTTTCCTTGGATTTCCCAGCCTCCTCCTTCCTCCCATCCTCCCTGATAACTCAGACGATCTGGGTTCTAGTCCCCACTCGGCCATGGAGCCAGCTGGGTGACTTTGGGCCAGTCACAGACTCTCAGCCCAACCTACCTCAAAGGGTTGTTGTGGCGATAAGATGGAGGAGGAGAATGATGTAAGCTGCCTTGTGTCCTTTGAGGAAAAAGGCAGGATATAAATCGAAAAATAAATAAATAAATAAATAAATAAATAAATACCTGGCCCCTCTCTGTAGGAGTCCTGTCAGTTCCTGCAGTATCTCTAAAACCCTGCTCCCAGAGCCCTGATCCTCCCCCCACACTTGTGCAGTGCAGACACATTACTGGGGGGCCTGAACCCACCCCCCCAGCTCAGTTTAAAGTCTTCCAGAGCATCTTTCTAGAGCATCTCCAAAGGAACTTTTCCCCATCCTCATGAATTGTAACCCGTCCCTTGCTAGAACTCCATTGGCAAGAAACTGGATGCTGTGGTCGAGGAACCCATAGCGTTTCTTCTGGCACCACACCCTAAGCCAGTTGTTCACCTTGGAGGCCCTCCTGTCCCTTCCTGGCCCAAATCCTGGACAGGTAAGATTGACGAGAAGGCCACTTGGGCCTTCAGCTCCCTGAGTTTCTTCCCCAAGGCCTCAAAGTCCCTGGTGGTCCCAACCACAACCTCCCTTGCCACATCATTTATGCCCACATGGATCACCAGGAGCGGCTGGTGACCTCCGGAGCGAACAAGATGCTCCACTCTGTCCTTCACATGCCGGATGTGTTTGCCCAGCAGGCAGCAAACCTCCCTTGTCTCCAGGTTGGGGCAGCACACTGCCTCCTCAGTGCCCCGCAGCAGTGAGTCCCCAACAAAAATCACCCACCGCCGTACCTTCCCAGTGCTGGTAGGCAGCCATGCCCTGGCCCTTGCCTCTTCCACAGCTTCCCCCTTGCTGCCTGACATCCCAGGCTGGGGGTCCTGCTGGTCCCCTGAGGCCTCATCAGCCCCAGCCTCCCTAAGCAGAGAGAACCTGTTTCCCAACTCCAGATTGGTGCCAGGAGAAGGAGGAGGCCGTGCTGGCCTCCTCCTCCTCCTGTGGGTGACATACCTCCATGTCTCCACAGCTGCTCCTCCTGTGGCCTCTCCCTCAACCCTCTGTCCAGAGGGGGGCTGCTCCGGGGGGAAGGGGCCTGGAGAGCTCTCTAGGCCCTCAGGCACCTCACCTCCTCTTCTAGCAGGGTCACCAACTTGCACCGAGGGCAAGTGTATCCCTGCCTCTCCTGGGGGAGAAGGGCAAACATGTCGCAGCTTTTGCAGTGAACAGCAACGCCCGTGACTCCCGCCAAGGCCATCTCCTGGTCTGCCATCAGTATCCCTTCTGAGAACTTACCTTGGTCCCCTGCCTTGTCTGTCCTGCAGTACCCCTCACTTGCCCAGTTCTCCCAGACAAAAACCCACTCGCACACACACACACAAGGATAAAATAAACTGAAATTGGAAGAAAAACAAAGCAAAGCACAGCACAGCACAAACAAAAACAACAAACAATGAAACCTCTGTGTCTCAGGGAAAGGAGTCTCCCGACTGCCTGGGCTGCAGCCAAGGGACGCAGACAAGGGATGATGCCCTTCCTCCCTGCTGCTCCTGGCCCTCTGCTCCCCTGCCCAGCTCCTACCTTGCCTTCGCCAGTCCCCTGGCCACTTAGCACTCTCTCCCAGCCTGTGCCTCTGCTGCTTTGCTGCCCTGCCAAGAGCATGAGGAACCCATTCTGGAGCAGGAATCCATTGGATCCCCTGCACTCATCTCCCTGGACTCTGGCCTGCCTCATCATTGCTTGGGTCCAAGTCCCTGTCAAGTGCATCCAGCATTCAAGGAGCACTTGAAAGGGGCTATGCTTTGTGCACCCTCTGTGCAGGTGATACCCCTTCCAGATCATGTGCTGCAGCCTCTGTTTGCACTGCTGCACGGCTGCATGTGACACAAAATGAATTTCTGGTTGTGCAAATGGGTTCTGCATGCATTTGAAGAGCTCCACCACTTGGCTTGCTTTATGAAAATGGGCAAAGCATGAGATGGAGTCTGTGTGGCCTGTAGGGACAGATTCTGCAAAGTTTCATCTAGGCACTCGGGAGGTTCAGGGCAGACCAAAAGAAGTTTTTGTTCAAGTGGGGCATGGTAAACTATGGACTTCCCAGAATTTCATGAAAATATAGTGGAGGAGAGAAATAGATATAAGGGATTAGATCTGAAAGACAGAGAGCCTGAAAAGTGCCTCAGTGTATTATTGTAATGCACTCTATGTGGGGCTGCCCTTGAAGATGGTCCAGATACTTCAATTGGTTAAGAATACAGCTGCCAGGATACTAGTGGGGGACATCTATTGCGTATACTGGCTACCAATTGAAGTCTGGGCCCAATTTAAGGTACTGGTGAGAGGTTCACCTGGCACCAATGCTTCTTTCCTTTCAGCATCAGCTTTTTTATGCTCCCAATATTTTAATTGTTAACCTGCTTTAATTGGTGGTTTATAATTGACATCGGATGCTGTGCAACTGCTAATAGTATTTCTGTTTTTATTCTATTTTATTAATCTGCTGTAAACTATCCTGAGACATCTCTGAAGGGACAGTTTAGAAAAGTTTTAAATAAATAAACAAATAAGAACTATGAATGGAAGTTCACACCATTGTAACAACTAAAACCATCCCAAAGAAAAAGAAATGCAAGAAAGCAAATGGCTGTCTGAGGAAGCTTACAAATAGCTGAGGAAAGAAGGGAAGCAAAAGGCAAGGAAGAAAGATATACCCAATTGAATGCAAAATTCCAGAGAATAGCTAGAAGAGATAAGAATGCCTTCTTAAATGAACAGTGCAAAGAAATAGAAGAAAACAATAGAATAGGGAGGACCAGATATCTCTTCAAGAATATTGGAGATGTGAAGGGAATGTTTCATGCAAAGATGGGCATGATAAAGGACCAAAATGGCAGGGACCTAACATAGGCAGAAAAGATTAAGAAGAGGTGGCAAGATTACACAGAAGAACTATACAAGAAAGAGCTTAGCATCCCTGATAACCATGATGGGGTGGTTGTTGACCTCGAGCCTGACATCCTTGAATGTGAAGTTAAATGGGCCTTAGGAAGTCTGAGCAACAACAAAGCTAGTGAAGGCCACAGTACTCCAGCTGAGCTATTCAAAATCCAAAAGAACGATGCAGTTAATGTTACACTCAATATTTCAGGAAATTTGGAAAACTCAACAGTGGAAAAAGGCAGTTTACATTCCAATTTCAAAGAAGGGCAATGCCAAAGAATGTTCAAACTACCACACCATTGCACACATTTCACATGCTAGCAAAGTTATGCTCAAAATCCTACAAGCTAGGCTCCAGCAGTATGTGGACCGAGAACTACCAGAAGTACAGGCAGGATTTTGAAGAGGCAGAGGAACTAGAGATCAAATTGCCAACATACGCTGGATCATGGAGAAAGCTAGGGAGTTTCAGAAAAACATCTACTTCTGCTTCACTGACTATGCTAAAGCCTTAGATTGTGTGGATCACAACAAATTTGGCAAGTTCTTAAAGATATGGGAGTACCTGACTATCTTATTTGTCTCTTGAGAAACCTATATGTGGGTCAAGAAGCAACAGTGAGAACTGGACACGGAACCACTGATTGGTTCAAAATTGAGAAAGGAGATCAGCAAGCCTGTATATTTTCCCCCTGCCTATTTAATTTATATGCAGAGCACATCATGCAAAAGTCCAGGCTAGAAGAATCACAAGTTGGAATTAAGATTGCTGGGAGAAATATCAACAACCTCAGAAATGCAGATGATATCACTCTAATGGCAGAAAGTGAAGAGGAACTTAAAAGCCTCTTGATAGGGGTAAAGGCAAAAGGTGGCTTGAAACTCAGAGTTGAAAAAAATATGATCATGAAATCCGGTCCTACCACTTCCTGGCAAATAGATGGAGAAGAAATGGAAGCCTTAACAGATTTTATTTTCATGGGCTCCAAGATCACCACAGAAAGGAACTGCAGCCAAGAAATTAAAAGACGCTTGATCCTTGGAAGAAAAACTATGGTAAATCTAGAAAGCATACTAAAAAATAGAGACATCACCCTGCCAACAAAATTTTGTATAGTCAAAGCTAAAGTTTTCCCAGTTGTGATGTATGGCTATGAGATCTGGATCATAAGGAAGGCTAAGCGCCAAAGAATTGATGCTTTTGAATGGTCGTGTTGGAGAAGACTCCTGTGAATCCTTTGGACTGCAAAAAAAATCAAATCAAGTCAATCCAAAAGGAAATGAACCCTGACTGCTCTTTAGAAGGCCAGATGCTGAAGCTCTAATACTTTGGCCACCTAATGAGAAGGAAGGACTCCCTGGAGAAGAGTCTAATGCTGGGAACAATTGACGGGAAAAGGAGAAGGGGACGGCACAGAATGAGGTGGCTGGATGGAGTCACTGAAGCAGTTGGTGTGAGCATAAGTGGACTCCGGGGGATGGTGGAGGACAGGAAGGCCTGGAGGAATAATGTCAGTGGGGTTACAAAGAGTCAGACACAACTTTGGATGGAACAACTAATGCCTGCATGTCCATCCTACTGGGGGTGGGGGGCAGGGGGTTGCCACTGCATGAACAAAGTGCTGGCCTGGATGGACCCGGGTCTGATCCACCAGGGCTCTTTTATTCCTTTGTTCTTGCTGCAATTGGAGAGAGGAGTCATCCCAGGCTTGGAAGCCCAAGGAACTGCACTGTCATGGCCAAAGCAAGGGGCCAAGTCATGTGGGTGGACTCTAACAGGGCTTCCCAGTGGGGAAAGCTGGACTCCAGCAAGGGCCTGCCCTCACCGTGGAAAGGTGTGATGTGCAGTGCCACTGATGCTCTCGTGCCCAGTTGCCATGCCAGCCATTGCAAAGGATTTGTGGTGGGTTACCTGGAAGCATATTGGCAGGGGTGTGTATGGTGCAGGATCTGCAGCAAGGCAGCCAGGCATGCTGTGGGTACTCCATCCTGCGTGTGGTGGGCAGGTGCCCACAATGTGCTCCTGCAGCACATCCAGCAAAGCTCCTCTGTATGGTCTGGGGGCTGCTGCGGAACTTGAGGTGTCATGGCAAGGCTCCTGAAGGCACTCTTGGGGAGTCCCATTTTCATGCCCATTTCTGCCTGAGTTTTACTCCAGTATGTGACTGAATCCTCCATGGCTGCCCCAGGGGGTGTTTGTGACTGGCATGTGACTTGTGAATGCTCCTGGAATTCTCACTGTCTTTTCAGAGCAGTTACTCCAGCTATTCTGGATATGGAGAACTGACCATGCTCAGAAGGGACTTCTGAGATCGGAGAGGAATTACCTGCCATGGCCACAGCCTCTGAATGCCTGGCCTACCTGGGACCTCCACCATCCTCCTCCTAGAAATGGACGAAGACGCAGCATGCAGGGCCTGGGCCACAGCCTGGACCGTGTTGTAAATGAGGCGGTTGTCCAGCCACAGGATTTCCTCAAGGTCACTCTGCGGCATGGCCTCCAACTCCTCCTCCTCCCAGCATCTTCTCCAGCCCTTCACCGACAGGGCATGCCTGGCATAGGAACAGTGAAATGCTTTCTCCACAAACTGTGCAAGCAATTTGGAAAAGTACCAAGAATCATTGAACTTTGGTCTCTTTCTTCGGTGGATAAGGAAGGAAAACAGTCCATGGAGGCTCTTGGAAGGGAAATGAGTCCTCAACTCTAAGGTGAAGTCCCACATAGTCGTTGTGATCCAGACTCTCCCTGGACTGTGCATCGTGTGGTAATCTAGATATTGCTGTACCATATAGATCCCAGTGATGAAGGACCGATTCTCTGCACCATAAACAAAAACATTGACATTTCCAGAGCTTTGAATCATAGGCTGAGAGAATGGCACACCGTTTGAAAGCATTTTGGGGATTCGCTGTGTGAAAGCCACACACACCCCGCTCCTCATGAGCTCCTGAGTCAAGGCACTTATGAACCTCTCTCCCTTGTCCGTGTCTTGAGCAGCAAGACCGACCAGTGTCCACCCGAAATGCAGGAGCAGCCTGGCGATGCTGGGGTACAGGCTTTTTCCTTTGGGAACTGCTGAGTAGAGAATGGGGGACTGAGCTTTCTCCTTCAGAACATGAGGGTAGAGAGAGAGACTGACCTGGCATGGGAAGGAAGAGATCGTGTTGAATCTGGTCAAAGCACAGAAAGCTGTTACTTGCAAAATGACCGGTTCTGTCTTGAGGGAGGCCACTTATTGTGTGAGTGTGTGTGTGTGTATGTGGGGGGTGAATCTCATGCAAGGAAGATACTTTGATGGAGACTCAGACAGGATTGCTCATTGTGGTGGTCTCATGTCAGCTGGCATCAATGTAAAACAGTCAAGTTTCTCTAATTCAGCCACTTTGCATTCAATATTTGATGGGTTCTATCCCCCACAACCCTGCTGCACTCACTCATTGTCAGATAGCTGATGAATAGACACTCAGGGCCCCATTGCAGCAGAAAACTAAAACGATGAACCTCTGGGTACCCGAAAAAGCTACCCTAAATGGGACAATGTTCTCAGTCAAAGCCCTGTGGGTGACAAAGCCTGGCCTGAAATTAATTAAGACCTAAGAACATGCAATTGTCCTCAAGCCAGAATGGTCCAGGTGAACTGGAGAGGGGCAAAGACATCAGGGAGGCCTGCAAAGGAAGCAGAGTTGTGGACATGGGTGACTTCAGCTCCCCCACATTGGCTAGAGATATGTGCAGGGGCCTTGCCTGGACTACAGGAAGCTTCTTCATGGATCAGAGCAATGCCAGCTGTGCACCCTGCCCTGCTCCAGGGCAGCCTAACCAGATACCCGATGCCCACAGGGGTGGGGGCATGGTTGCATCAGCCCAGTCCTGCTTGTGCAAAGCATCTGGCTTGTTTAGCCATCAGGAGCAGGAGCCAAGGATGCTCTTCCCCCACTCAGCCTGTTTTCAAGCCGCTCCACTGGGGGTCCCTGCTGACTTCCTAGGGGAGGAAATACTACAGTTCAACTCCTGAGGCTGCATTGAAGCAAGATGCTGTTTCACATGGCCAGTCCTGCTCCATGACTCCTTCACACCACACCCCGCGCCCCTCCGTCCCGTAATTTTCAGTGAATGCACTGAAAGGAGGGTGCACCAGGCAACAATCCTGAAACCATTTCCTGTAGTGTTAGTCATTCTTAACCCTGCAGTTGATTTTTCTTCCGAGTAGACCGGCCTAGAAAAACACTTTGCAGTTTATTGAAGGGGTTCAACTGCTTAAATGTGAAGACAATTGATACCTCAGGTGAGCCTCCGCTCAAATCGCATGTAGCACTCTGCAAATTAACATCTCCCATCCCTAGCCCATGGGTTCAGTCCTCTGGAGAAAGAACAGCATGGAACCAGGCTCAGCCTTGGAATAACAGAACTTTGCCTATCCTCACCTGTGGAATTTTGTAAATCCCCATCATGCCTGAAATTTGCATGGAGATCTCTGAGTTAGCTCCCTCCAGAACAGCCAATGGGTAACTCTGCCTCCCACAGCCGTAGTTGGGCACATTGGCCAGTCCTGGGGAGAGCAGGTCCAGCAGGGCCTCCGAGGTCGCCATTGCATGAAAACAGTTGTCATGGACAGTGTAGCCCAGGGAGAGGTTGGATAGGAGCCCGGGGCTCTGGTTGACCTCCAGAACAGCAAACAGGTAGGACACAATATTCCAATACATTCCTGGTGATTTCCTGCAATAATATACCATTTAAACAAGATATTTAGATCTGAGATTCCTGCCCCAATTCCTGTTGACTGACAGACACGCTGCTGGTTGTACTGGAGGCTTTTCCTGAGGAAGGATCCAGACCAGCCAAAGGCTTCCTGACTTGTTTCTGGGGGTTATGAGGAAAGCAGCAATGGATTATCTGGTCGTATGCAACTCTGCCTCCCAAAGGGACTCCTGGCAATTGCTGCACATAATGTGGCAACATTGATAAAGATTTGTGCCAGGACTGGCAGCATACGTCCAACTGGACATCCACCAGGTTCGTTAG
This sequence comes from Varanus komodoensis, assembly GCF_004798865.1. Lineage (NCBI taxonomy): Eukaryota > Metazoa > Chordata > Lepidosauria > Squamata > Varanidae > Varanus > Varanus komodoensis. The sequence continues at coordinate 48,333 of NW_025335591.1, read as the reverse complement.
CCATTCAGGGAGAAGTGGACAGTTCTGGAGAAATGGAATAGGCAGCTTCTTTCACCTTTCCAAGGCTTACCAGGAAGAATGCTTGCTGGGGGGAGGTTTGTCAAAATGCTCCACATCCCAAAAGCTCAGAATTGTTGCAGAGATGACCCCACCAATAACAGGGTCTCCTGGTCTGTGATAGCTGGATGGGTCCACTGCAACCCTTCCCATGATCAGGGGGCACTTGACTGCCGGCCTCCCGCAGGTTTCCTGGGGCTGCAGCAGCAGCGGAAGCATCAGCATCAGCAAGTGTAAGGTCATCCTGGCTGCCTGGCTCAGCACCAGTCCTCCCCTTTGCAAGGCAGAAGTCCCTGTGGAAGGGGTTGAGCCCCCTTGCAAGGCTGCAGCTCCCTGGCTGCTCCAGTGGAGAAGGAGTCCAGCTAGGTCAAGCATCTCTTCCAAAGGGGACAGGGAAGGAAGCCACCCAACATGTCCACTGAGTCCCAAGCTGTGCCAAGGCCTTTACTTTGTTGCCCTTCAGGCTCATATGCAAGATGACGTCTGTCCTGGCTGCTCCAGAGTCCCTTCTTTGTGTCAAAGGCCCCCTGGGATACCTCCTGAGCCCTGGCCACAGGAAGAAGAGCAAACCCCCAGGGTTGTGATAATTGCTGGGGGAAAGCGCCTCACCTCTGAAATTCCTGGGCTCCCTGGGCAGCTTCGTGCACAGCCAGAGAAACACATTTGCACAAATTCCTTCGTGGGGCATCCATCTGCTGGGGAGGCTTGATGAAGTTTGGTTGGAAGGCATCTTCCCAAGAAATGCTCCTTCACAGGTTGAGGGATCAGGGCAGCCGAGAGTTCAGGGGGCCGGTCCCATGGAGAAGGTCCCTGAATGCACAACATTGTGCAACTTCCAAATGTGTTGGACTGCAATTCCAATTATGCCTAGTCCATGTGGATGCTGGTCCCGCCAACAAATTTACAGAGCACCAAACTGACTCAGGGGCTGCTGGAGGGCCCCCTGCCTGGTAATCTCCCTCACCGCTGAGCTGCTGGGAATGCATCAGTGGCAAAATTGCTTTCCCCTAAAACAGGGTGAGCAACCTTAGGGGGCTGGGTGGGCTCATCCACTGTGCCCATTATCATTTTCATCACATCGCTGAGATCCAAGTATGAGTGTGCCACTGTCTGATTTCCTGCTCGGTCACCTCTAGATGGCACTGTTTAGCAGTGAAATAGCAAAAACACACAAGTGGGCATTGTGAATTTTTAGCTTGCAGAATTAAATGCCACATTTTCCCCACTCAGACAGAGGGCTCTGACCAGGCTGGTCTTGAAAATGCCTCCTTTGTGCTGAAAGACCATTTCACCCAATGGGAAAGAAAGTGATGCCTTGTGGTGTCCTTTTGCCTCTCGGGTTTCCCTGGCTGGGCCTTAGCTTTTTGAGCTGTTGTGTGACAGGGAAGACTTCGAGCAGCTGAAACTGTCTCTGGCTGCCACTTTCCCCAAGTCAGTTCTCTGCAGTGTGGTCAGACTTCCAATCCCATTGTCATCTAAGCTGGAAATGCTGGGAGACTGGCACACCTGATGAGCCCCAGTGGGTTCAGCAGGACCCTGCTCTGTGTGAGCCATTTCCATGTTTGGGAAGGCTGGCTTGCCCTGATGTGGAGGCTTCCCTGGCCAGCCTGCCCAGTCTGCATGGTGGAAGGTGCTGTAAATAACCCAGAGGTCAGGCAGCCTCCCAACCCCGAGCACACTACAAGGCAGGAGGCATGAGGGGCTTGTTCTGCTTCCCTGCTCCACCCTGTCCTGGGTCTGAGGAAGGTCTCTGGCTCTTTGAGAGATCCTGGCTGGGGTTGCCTTCTCCCCCAGAGCACCTTCTGCATTTTTCATGTTGTTTCCATTTCAATGCCACCCAAAAAGCTAATCTCTCTGTGCAGGTCTCACAAATTCATACTCATTGGAACAATACATGAAATGCATACAGTAGGAATATGAGTATTACATGAGGAGTATAATCTGCAGTGAAATAATCATGCAACCACAAAATCTATGCATACTTAGACAGATAAAGACCTGCAGGTTCTCTCTGCCTGAACATGCAAAGTGTGAGGTCCCCAGGATCAACGCATTTCATTCTAAGAAGCCACAAGCCTAGTTTTGAGAATGGGAACATCCAACCAGTCTGGTTTAGGGTGCACTACTGTGCTTGCATGGAACAAATTAACCCCACAACTCCACAGGAGAAGCTGCATAGGAGTTGCACCCACTGTTCCTAGCACCCCCTAGACAGCAGGGCTGGTCAGGGCTTGCTGGGAATTGTATCATTTCCTTCTGTCCAAACATGTGGTCTACCCAGTGCAAACAGTTCTGACTAAACTACTTGAAATCAGTATTAAAAATAGAATCAGAAAGCACATAGAAGGACATGCCCTGCTGAACAGGAAAACCAGCATGGCTTCCATAAGCAGATTGCTTGTCTCACTAATATATTGGAGTTCTTTGGTAGCATCAGTAAGAATGTAGGGCAAGGCAATCCAGGAGACATTGCTTACCTGGATTCCACAATGCTTATGACAAAGTCCCTCAACAAAGGCTGCTCTGCAAACTAAGCAGTCATGGAATAAAGGGTATGGGGGGCTAGTCCTCTTAAGGTGAAAGAACAGAAGACAGAGGGTGGGAATATATGTCAATTTCTCCCAGTGTATTGGGGTCACCAGTGTAGACCGTCAGGGTTCTGCATTGGGACCAGTGCTGTTCAATCTAGTAAAGATAATGTGGATTTCAGAGTGAGAAGTAAAGAGGCCAAGTTTCTGATGATGCTGAATTGTTTAAGTAGGTTAAAACTAAAAGGAACTGTGAGGAGCCCCAGTGGAAGCTCTGCAAGCTGGGAGGATGGGTCTTGAAATGGCGAGTGCAGTTCCATATAAGTGAGTTTGGAGGGATGCATGCTGGGGCAAAAGATCCCCACTTCAAGGATTGGCTGAAGGTACATGAGCTAGAAGTGAATGAGCAAAGAAGGGCCCTCGGGATAGAGGAGGACAGCTGGATGGAAGCGTTGGCCCAGTGGCAGCTGCAGCGAAAGGGGCAGACTCCATGCTCGGCAGACCCAGGAGCAGAACGACCGAGGTCTCACTGCCCTAATACAAATCCTTACCTGAAAGAGGACATGACTGAGGTGGAAAGAGGACAAAGAAAAGGAACATACATGATCAGGGGACTAAAGCAGCTCCCCTGTAAGGAGCGGCTGCTTCACTTTATGCGCAACAGGCCTATGGGTTACATGGGTGGCCCCAGGCAGCGATCTTGGACAGGGGTCCACTATTTACTGTGCATTTTTGGTGTGAACATCTCTCCTTACTCAAAGTAGACCTTTGCTGGCCCTCTGCACACCATCCCCAATCCGATGGCCAAACTGCACACCTGAATGCTACTTTAGAGCAGGTCCTCTGTTGCTATGTGAAGTATCAGCAGGACAATTCGTCTGCTTCTCCCCCTCTTGCTGAGTTTGCCTACAATGCCTCCCATAACTCTTCCATGTGCCAGACTCCCCTCTTTGCCAAATTGGGCAAATACCCTCACTCTTTCCCCGCCTCCCTGCCTCCTTCCATCCTCTCTGCTGGCAGCAGAGGGCTTTTTACGGTAGCTGCACTCTGCACATGTTCTCCTCTGGGAGCAGATGGACCATGGAAAAGACACGCACCGGACAGTCACTGATGTTCCCCACCAGGCAGGGGAACCTTTGTGGGTGATGGGCTGGGTGTGGCTTCCAACATGTTTGTCCCCTTCTATGCTCCTTCCAGGAAGCAGACTGGCCCTTTTCCAGTTGTGGCTCAGATCGACCCTCTGGCTGTCTGCTTGGCCCTGCCCCCTCCATGTAGGTGCACCCCATTTCCCAGCACTCTCTCCTCTCCCCAGTGGCCCCTTCCCACCCGCTGTGCTCTCAAGAGCCCCCTGTTCCTCCTGTCCTGGTTCAGGGGAAGAATTAGAGGTGAGCATATTCTGGACTCTGCCTGCACAGGGCTCAGAGGCTGTACTTGATTCAGTGGAAGGGCTCCCCCCTGAGAACAGCAGTAAGAGGCCCATCAAGGATTTGCATGCCCCTGCTCTCCTGCAGTGATTCCACTCCTGCTTTCCACACAAGCCCGGAGGGAAAAGGCCCTTGGGCTGTTGTGGGGTTTGTTGTGGAGCGGGGAGTGATGTCATGCACACACGCTCAGATGAGATTCCCAGGTGTGCATGAGAGATGGGTGGCTTAGGGGAAGGGCAGCTCAGACTCAGAGGAGGGGGAGTGGATAGCTGGGCAAGCAGTGGCTCTGGGGTCTCAGTGGAGTTGTTGAGACTAGTGAAGCCCCAGTTGCCCAAACTCTCCCAGTGAGCCAGCCTGAGCCAGCTCTGCGTCAAGGCACTTCCAGGGCAACTACTGAGCCCTTTCCCAGTCCTGGTGGTGGGAAAGAAGCCAGTGAAGAACAGGCCGGGGATGGGTTCCCAGGAGGAGAACTTGACATCCCTGGAGACATGAACACCAGGTCCTGTTGACACACTCACTGGCTGCAAACGGGTGTCACACAGTAGAGGGTCCTCACCTTTTCTCCCATGCGGAGAAGGAAAGGACGTGGGTCAATAAGAGAAAGCTCAAGGACATGGCTTTTAGGTTGGATGTCATGCAGTACTTTCTGTTGGTTGTGAACCCTGGGATATGACATGGGCTTCCAAGTGATGAGGGCCTCATCAGTGAGTGAGTTCAAGGAAAATGGGGGGGGGGGGGGGCGGAATCATGTTGGGTATTACATGAGTGAAAGCAGCAGGAGCCAGGAGTTAGATTAGGTGGCCCAGGAGTCCCTTCTGACTCACTACATGATTATGTTTCTTTCCTATATCTTGACCAGCAAATTTTTGGAAAAGTGTCCCAGCATGTCCTGATCAGCAAACCAATAAGGAGAGGTAACTTCAGGGATCGGACCTGGGCTCAGTGCACTTCTACATTTTGATTCATGTCTCAGACCAGAAGGCACAGAGAACGCTTATAAAATTCAGATGACTCAAGCTTGCCCAGGATAGCTAGCACCCCTGAAGTTGGATAAGTTTCAGTGTGATTTTCATAGCTTGCACAGTTGGAGTGAAAGAAACAATATGAATTCTAGCAGAAAGAAATATCAATTTATGCACCTATGGAAAAGAAATGAAATGCATAGTAACCAGATGGGAGGTCCTTGGCTTAGAACTGCTGAAAATGAGAAAGGTCTGGAAGTGAACTAAAAAGAATTCCTGCTGCCTCAGATGCCCTGCTTTGTCTTTGCAGTTAGTTGCTCCTTCGTATTCAGATCCGGCCACAGTAGGATAATGTAGCACTTGGGCAGGAAGATGCAGCCCAGCAGCCCAGCACTGGAGGCCAAGATGGAGAAGACCTGCACAGCCACCATGTACTTGCCCCTGGTGCTCAGGTAGCTGGGCACGAAGGACACCCAGACACTGCAGAAGACCAGCATGCTGAAGGTGATCAGCTTGGCCTCGTTGAAGGCCCCAGGCAGCTTTCTGGCCAGGAAGGCCACCATGAAACAGATGGCAGCCAGGAAGCCCATGTAGCTGAGGGCAGCATAGAACATGGCCACAGAGCCTTCGTTGCACTGCAGGATGATCTGTCCAGGCTGGGAGTGCATGTCGGAGTCAGAGAAGGGTGGAAAGGTGGCCAGCCAGATGGTGCAGATGACAACCTGGACACTGGAACAGGAGAAGACAATGGAAGTTGCTAAGCTCCTCCGCAGCCATTCTCTGACCCTGTTGCCTGGTTTGGTGGCCAGGAAGGCTAGCACCACGGTGATTGTTTTGGCAAGGAGAGAAGAGACGGCCACTGAAAAGATGATGCAGAAGACTGTTTGTCGGAGGAGGCATGGCACTTCTCTTGGTTGACCAATGAAAAGGAAGGAGGACAAGAAGGAGAGCAGGACAGAGACAAGGAGGATGTAGGAGAGGTCCCGGTTATTGGCCTTGACGATTGGGGTTTTGAGGAATTTAATGAAGACCCCTAGCACAAATCCTGTGGTGAGGGATAAGAACAGGGCAAAGCAAGTCAGGGTGATCCCCAGAGGTTCTTTGTAGCTGAGGAAGGTGATATCCTTGGGGATGCATTGAACTTGGTCCTTGTTTGGGTGCTGATCTTCTGGACACCTGCTGCACTGCTCAGCATCTGCAAGGAACAGAAGTGACAGTTCCCTGCCAGGTCCACGAGTGACACTGAGTGTTCTCTGTTTGAGTGGCAGCAACCAGGTTTTGCCCATGCACATCTGGTGGTGTGGAAAGAGCAGCTACCCGGTCCCTGATTAACCTGGCCACCTGGGTTGCTGTCACTCAACTCCCCTGAACACCCAGTGTGACCCCTCCCTCACCATTGAAGGCAATAGAGCAATTCTTTCAACACTTGCTGCTGGGGGAAGAAGGAGGGAGCCAAAGTGGTCAGTTCTTCTGGGCTCTCAGACAAAGTCCTGGGACTGCAGGAACTGCTATTACAGGTCAGATGGGATGCTGTTTGTGCTGCCACTGCTGAGAGAGCTTTCGTTGCTGGGCAGGATGGAGGTGGATTGAGTGAACGTTCCTCTCATGCAGGACCTGTGAGAAGATGTACTGGGGCTACAATCTCCGCTACCTAAATATGTAGCTCAAAGGGTACCCCCTGCTCTCCCTTTTACATAGATGTCTGTTGCTGTGAACCATTCCAAGATTCCTGGGTACAGGGCAGCCAGAACATGCACCAAATCCAGCCAAACCCGACAGCTTAGAAGGATCTACCCCTGCACATCTTTCAGCAGGATGAGTTCTCCAATTCCTGGAGGGGCAGAGCAGGGTGTGGTCAGTGTTGCTCTTACCACTTCAGTGTGGTAGTCCAGAAGGGATTCCAGTGTGGAGATTCACTGGAGACTATCTTGAGAGGATGGTGGTACTGTTCCCCCTCACCAGGTGCTGCCTTCTCACCTTCCCAGGCAGAAAACGTCCCTTCTGGGCAGGGGGTGCAGGAATAGCAGCATGGGGGCTCTCCTTCCTGAACCACCTTGGCAGACCCTGGATGGCAGCTCTCCACACACCTGGAGCGGGGCAGGGGCTGAGGAAGACATCAACAGCCTTCCTTACGATCTCTTGCAGTTTATGTAGCTACGACAATTAGAAAGCTGGCAAGGAGCCCCAGGACATCCAGCCACAGCTTTGGCTAGGCATTTTCCTCAGAGCTGACCCTCCCGAGGTCTGAGACCAGATCCACGCAGAGAGAGGGCTGGTGAGACGGGGGTCCTTTATGTGTGCTTCTGCAAAGGCAATTCTTGGTGCTTACAGGGAATGAGTACCTTCCCAGGGACTTCCAGTGCTGCATCCTGAAGGTGGAACCACAGCAGCCAGTTTACTGAGGACACTCCATCATGGGCCCCCACAGGAATGGAGGCTGCAGGGTACACACCCTTGCTCTGGGAGAGTTCAGGCTGGCCTGATGCTGGGGAAATGCTCAGCACTATGAGAAGACAGGTGGTTCTCCCACCTTGTTGATCCGTTTGGGCCACTCAGCAGCATTCTTGTCGATCCTGACTGTGAGGTGTCCTGATCCCTGTGTTTCCAAACTCCCAATTTTCTTTCTGAACACAGACATATTGGAAAGCACCACCCAGTGCACAATGTCCAAGTCAGCGACCAGCTCCCCGTTCTTGTCCCAGTGTGCCCCATCAATGAGGGAAGCATTATAAACCTGAGAGTCCTTCAGGAAAGGATGAAACTGGAAGGGAAGAAGAAACACCTCCCATTAGTACACAGCAAACCATGTCCAGCTCTTGACTCACAGTTGACTCTGCCTATGTCCCGGCTGTGTCAGACTCATGCGGTTCCTGGGTCTTCTCCATTTTCACAGGCCCATCACTAGATCACCAACCTAGAAGGCACTCCCAGCACACTAAGTGGGGCTGCTCTGGCTGACCCAGTGCTCACAGACCTCCTAATATGAATGGAGCCACATCGTGTGAGCTGCACATGCTCAAAGGCAGGCCCTGCTGCTGCACACTCTCTCACTGGCAAGGGGGGGGGGGTGACAGAAGTTCAAAGGGAGGGACACTCCCTGCTCTATGGACTCCGACAGACCAAGCAGTGTCTGGGAGAAGGTGGCTAATCAGGGAGCAGTGGTCAGAGAGACTACAGGGCAGCCTCCTGGGGAAGGCCAAGGAGTGTGAGAATCTAAAAATGCTCCACTGGAACCTGCCAAAGGCCAGGCTTGCCCTGCAGTCAATGCATTCAGGGGTGGGCAGCCATTCCCAAGGTCCCTCAACCAGGCCTGGCACAGGAACTCCCCCACCCAAGTTGCAGTGACTGTGGGGCAGGCATGCCACATCTGGGTCACTGAGGATGTAGGGGTGTTCTAGCAAGGGGTTGGGGACTAGGGGACTGAGCCCACGTGTCCAGCACAAGGGGAAGAAGGGGACCAGCATGTGGAACTTTGCCACAGAGGCGGAATGAGATCGGAGAAGAGCAGTGGCGATCCCTGCAGAAAGCCCCATAGGTGACCCCTGGGATCCCAGCTGGGGGGGAAGGGGGTACCCGTTCAGCATTGACAGATCTGACCTTTTCTTAATTACACATCTGTTCTGCTTTTGCAAATTAATTACTGCTGATGAACACATTTGCACAAGTGCACAAGTGTACACCAGCACTCATGAAAATCAGTGCAAAGATCCCTTAGTGAAAAAGCACTCGGCAAGTTCACCAAATCTGCATAACTCAGATAAGGTGGGCCTACAGGAGAATTTGCAGGCCAAAAATGGTGAAATTCACATTCATACGACTCAGAGAATCAGAGAAGAGGATAGTGGGAAAGACTTCAAGGGCCACAGGATCTACTACCTGCTCAGGGCAGGAATCCAAGTCCTCTGTGTAAAAGACTTGGAAATCAGCTGCAGGGTCTCAGGCTTCTCTGTGCACAGGCAGGATGAGGTAGAGTCCCTGCCTGAAACCCAGAGATGTGTTGTCAGCCTGACAAAACTATACAGGGTTGGAGAGGCAGCTGCCTTCTCCCATGAAGGCAGCTTCCAACTGCAGGGCACATCTTGCAGGACAGAAGAACAGAGTACCAGGTTCAGCAATGAAACCTGCATCAAAAACGGAATACCTGCCAGGGCTGCAGCCTCCACGTGCCCAGCCTGTCTCCACCTTCCAGCCTCCTCCTTCTGGATCTGGATGAAGCAGCAGAATCCAGGGCCCGGGCCATGGCCAAGATGCCATTGTAAATGATGTGGCTGTCCAGAGACAGGATCCTTTCCGTCTCCTCTTGTGAAAGGGCCTCCCAATTCTCCTTCTCCCTGCAACTTATCCGGCCTTTCACAGACAAGTCCTGCTTTGAAGAAGAGCACTGAAATGCTTTCCCTACGGACTGCTTTATAAATATGGAAAAGTGCCAAAAGAAACGATCACTTTGTTTCATTTCACTTTTTTGGATAAGGAAGGAAAATATCCCATGGATGTTCTCAGAAGGTACATGAATGAACAGTTCCAAAGAGAAGTCCCACACAGCAGTGGTGATCCACACTTTCCCTGTCTTGGGTTGTCTAAGGGAATCAATATGATCTTGTATCTGATAGATGCCCTCTATGAAGGAACTCGTCTCCACACAATAAACAAAAACATTGGCTTCTTCTGATGTGTGAAACAAGGCATGATGGAGCACCTCATTTATGGTTCTCATGCCTGAGATGTTATGTGTGAAAACTACACAAATTCCACTCCTGGTGAACTCGGCAGTCAAGGCCCTCATGCACCTCCCTCCACAGTCAGTGTCTGCAGCAGCCAGGCCCACCAGCGTCCACCGGAAATGGAGGAGCAGCCTGGCGATCCCCTGGTACTGGGTCAGCTCCTTTGGGACCATCGGGTAGAAAAAGGGGAACTGGGTCTTATGACTCAGGGAGTAAGAAGCAAATGCATGGCTGACCTGGTGGGGCAAGAAGACAGAAGAGCTCTGTTTTGCCTCCAATCAAAGCTGAAATCTTCCTCATCCCCATTGTAAGGCCATCTAAATTAGGGGCCATTTCTGAACCTTGCGGTTTGAGTTCCAGAGTTTAAACATGAGCTGTCTGGTGAAGTTCTTTCCTACAGCTCAGTGCCAGGTGAAGGCTTAACAGGGAGACAAAGGCATTTTCAGCCTCTCCCAGATGACTGCAGCCCTTCACACTCGTTTTTCAGTGTGGAGGATCCTGGCCATTTCAGCTCCCCGAGATACCACAAAGGGGTCTGGGACTCAGCCCGCAAATTGGCGTTGCTCTCCATCCTCACCTGTGGGGTTTTGTAGATCATCATCATGCCTGCAATCTGTGTGGAGATGTCCGAGTTGGCTCCCTCGAGAACAGCCAGAGGGAGAGTCTGCCTTCCACAGCTGTAGTTTGGCACGTTTGCCTGCCCCGGAGAGAGCAGGTCCAGCAGGGCATCCGAAGTCAACCTTGCATCAAAAAAATTGTTTTGGACTACGTAGCCCAGAGAGAAGTTGGGAAGGAGCCTGGGGTTCTGGTTGATCTCTCGAACAGCAAACAGGTAGGAGAAGACATTCCAATAGTTCGCTGAAATGTGCCTACAGAAATATATCATGGAATGGTGTATTTCTATGAGAGACTCTACAGCTCAGAATACAGGGGAGGAAGGGAATTGTCGTAGAACTATAATTGAAAGGGGTTTGTAAGGAACCCCATTCATGGGGGATTCAGGAGAAGGGATACAGATGGCACACACAGAACCCACAAGCAGGACCCACGTGGCACTGCACCTCCTGCTTCACTTCTGGGCAACTGACAGACACAGGCACACTGCCGCTGGTACTGAAGGCTCATCCAGAGGAAGGAACAAGTCCAGCAAGAGGCTTCCTTCATGTTCTCAGGGATTACAAGGAAAGCAGCAATGGATTGGCTTATTTTACACAACTCTGCTTCTCAAAGGGACTCCCAGCAGCTGCTGCACATGATGCCGAAACATTGGGAAAGATTTGTTGCAGGATCGGCACCAGACGTCCACCAAGATCCCTTGGTTTTTAGGGAGCAGTGGACAGATCTGGGTAAGTGAAATTGGGAGAAAGTAAAGAAAAGGTCAGTTCTGTCACCAATTGATAGCTTACCAGGACCGAATTATAATGGGGGGAGTTTGGTTGAAAAATTCCTTTTTCCAAAAGTTCAGATTTCCTGCAGAGATGACCCCACCAATAAGTGGGTCTCCTGGCCTGCGATAGCTGGATGGATCTTCTGCAACCCTGGCCCAGGTTAGGGAGCATGTGGCTGCCAGCCTCCCACAGGTTTCCTGGGGCAGCAGGAGCAGCAGGAGCAGCAACTGCTGGGCCATTCTAGCTCCCTGGCTCAGCGCCCATCCTCCCATGTTCAAGGCAGAAGCCCCTGTGGAAGGGGCCATGCCCCCTGCAAGGCAGTGGCTCCCGTCCTGCTCCAGTGAAGGAGCCTAGCCAGGCTGAGCTTCTCTCTTGGAGACAATGGGGGAAAGGAGCCGAATGGCACATCACCTGAGCACCAAGCTGCACCAGGGCTTTTACACTGTTGCACTTCAGGCTCTTGTGCAAGGCAACAACTCTCCCCACTGCTCCAGAAAGCCTTGTTTGTGTCAGAGGCCCCCTGTGGAAAATGTTTGAGCCGAGCAGCAGGAGGAAGACTGAATACGAGGGTTGTGCTAATTGCCAGGGGAAAGGGCCTCTCCTCTGAGATATCCCGGCTCCCCGGGCAGCTTCATGCACATCCCGAGATACACATCATCCTGAATTCCCCCATGGGTCTCCCATGTGCTGGGAGGGCTTGACGAGGTTTTTGTGGGGAGGCTCATTCAGAAGGGACAGCTCAGGACCCCCTTCAGGGATGCGTCTTCATGGGGCTGAGGCTTCAGAGTGGCTGAGGGTTCAGAGGCCCTGTCCCTTGAGGAAGGTCCCTGAATGTGCAACATAGTTCAACTTCCATATGCTTTGGCCTGCCTGTCCCATCATGCCCAGCCCATGTGGCTGCTGGCCCTTCCAACAAACCTGCAGAGCACAGACTGAGTCTGGTGCATTTGGAGGCCCCTATGCCCCATGCCCAGGGATCTTCCCTATGGAGCTTCTGGAGGCTGCCTCAGAGAGACCTTGCTTTCCCCTAAACAAGTCTGGGCAACTTCTAGGGGCTGGGGGTGAATAATCCAGTGTGCCAGTTTTCATTTTCATCACACCACTCACAATCACTCATTGCCATTGAGTGTGTCCCTGCCTGATTTCCCAATTGGTCACCTCTTGATGGCGCTGTGGAGGGGTGGAACTGCAAAAACACACCAGTAGGCATCCTGGGCATTTTGCTTGCAGAATCAAATGCCATGTTTTGAGTGTTCATACAGGGGCCACTGAATATGCAGGTCTCTCCCCACTTGTTGCCTTGGCCCAGTGTGAGGAGGTACCAATGATGAGCACTCTTTGGCTCCAATTCTCTAGCCTACTGTGGATCAACCTGTTCATTGTTCCATCGAGCCCACCTTTTGCTGGTTTGGTAATCAAAGTATCATGCAGAATCAAGAATTCAAAGATGGAACTTGGAAAGCTTATTGGAGGACAATGGTTAGGTGGCCAGAGGAGCATCTAGGGCTAGCAGCCTGCCCTCTCAATGGATGAGTTTTTCCCTGGGCAGAGAGCACGACCAGGCTGGCTCCTCCTGCAGCCTCTTCCGCAGTCCAAAGCAGGGCCAGGATGAACACCATTCTGAGACTCCTCACTGCCTTGAAACTGTGCACGTTGACTCGCAGCTTATGCAAAACTCTGTCTCTCTGCCTGGAAGCCTGTGGTTGGTTGGTGCTCCTCTACCTGGCAGTGGTGTTGTAAGGGATGTTTCTGCAGAGGGAATTTCCTGGGTGTTCTCACCACTAAAACTGCTGAGGTTAAGGACAATGATGTCTCCCTGTGGATCTGAGCAGACATTCTCATGGGCAGTGAAACTGGGATTCCCTGGCAGCTGACCAGAAACTCTTTCTGATCTCTAGACGCTTCAGTGGACTATCGAGACTGGGGTCCTCAGACCCTGGAAGAAAACTGTGCAACAATTCCTGGTGCCCAACATGGGGTTCCAGGAAAGAGGCATCCTTTCTGCACCTGCAAATCAAAAATGCCTTTTCCCCTCAGAATCCTGCTTCTTGCCTAGTGAAACACACTGGTCTATAGAGCACTCACACAGCCCTTCTCGTAGGCCGAGAAAGGGTGAGGATCCTTCACTGCCAGGGACAGGGATGAGCAGAGGAGGGCAATTATGATGAGAAGTGTGCATCGAACACGAGAGGGGTCTGTGGTGAGGGAAAGCAGAAACCTTCAAGAGCCGCTCAAGGCAGCCAGGCCTGTTCCTGGGCCAGAGGAGGCCTCCTCGGCCAGCCGCCCCAGCAGCAGCAGCAGCGTCACTGGAAGAATCTAGGCAGGCCCCACAAGTGGAGGAAGAGAAAAGCTGCTTCAGCCTCAGAAGGGAATATTGGGGTCCATAATTAGGAGAGGGGAGTGTCAGAGCCTGAGAAAGATGTGGAAGAGCACCAGTGAGAATTTGCTCTTTTGCAGTGTCAACAGTCTCCGGCTGCAAGGAGCCTGTGTTAGGCCCAATTGCGCAGATCCGTTCTGGCTGAAAAGGGTGGCAAAGGAAGCTCTGTGCTTATGTGACGGTAACAAAGTGGTCCTTGATTCAGTAAATAGGAAACTGTCAGGTTTCCAGGGAAAGCTCTTCTCAAAGAGAGACTGAATGCCAGATCTGGTTTTAAACACTGTGCATGTAACATTTATTCTATGATATAAAGAATGCAGAAGTATAAGAATACAAGCTCAGCAATCATCAGCAACAACATCAAGAGGCCTCATTCACACTCGCATTCCTGCAACACTCATACTCACGGCCAATAGACCCTCTTGGTGATCCATTGGGACTGTGGGTGACCGGTAGCAGCACTGTTCTGACACACATGGGAGCTGGAAAGCCCAGTCATTTTATACCTTTAAGTTGATGCTATCAGCTTAGTCCAACTGGATTGAACAGTGAACTCCTCTGAGCAGAGCTGACACACAGAACCTGCTGGTTCTTCTCTTGGACACACACCCTCTCCTCACATTCCATTCTCTTGGGCTTATCCTGTCTGTTATGTTCCATTCTCCAACCACTCCCGATCTCTCAGTTTTCTCAGTCTGGTCAGTCCCATGATGTTTTTTCATTCTTCATTTTCTTCTGGGTCTTAGGCCTTCGGGAACCCATGCACACTGTGACACTTATGCAAGTGGGGAAGGAGAGAAGCCCCTGAGTTCCTCCTTCTTCCAGGCTGACGAAGATGCAAGTCATGGGTGGGTTGAGAGAGGAAGCCACTTTTGAGCAGGGAGGGGCGGCAGTCATACTGCAGGTTTGAAGTGATTTGTAGGGAAAGGCCCAACAACCTCCAAGCCACTTCATGGCCCTGGGCTCCACTGCCCAGGTCCTATGCCTGGCCTTGAGGGGCTAAGATGAAGAGCCCAGGGCCCAATCAACAGCATCCTTGATTAATAAAAGGATGCATTGGTTGGTGGAAACAGACAGGGACTGGTCAAGGAAAAGTCCTGGCAGACTCACTTGATTTTGTTTTTGATTGGGTAACTGTGGGCTTGCTGCTGTCATAGCAGTTGGCTGCTTGGATGCCTGCTCAGAGTCGCAGCAGTGCAGAGAGAAAAATCTGAAGAAGCCAGGAGAGCAGAGGAGGAGAAGGGGACCAGGAGAGGAAATTCAGCAGGAGGAGCTCCTCAGGGTACTGGACATTCCAAACGTACCTGGTCCTGATAGGTAACAGCAGAGGGTACCCAGGAAAGGGCAGGGGAGCTTTCGCATCCATTGGTCTGCATTTTGGAGGCCTCATGAGAATCAACAGCAGTACTGGAGGATGGAAGGGTGGTGTCAGTGGTCCCAATCCTCAAAAAGGGTAGCAGAGCCGACAAGGAAAATTCCTGGCTCTATGGGAGTTGGTGCACCCACAAATAGAGAACTGCGTGCACTTCTGGGCTGCACATTGTAATAGAGGCAAAGCAAGGATAGACTCAGTTCAGTGCAGGGTCACAAGGATGGCATCTGGATTGGCAGTGGGGAGGGGGGCTGCAATTTGAGATGCAATTGAGGGAGCTGGTTCTTTTCAGC
>NW_025335591.1:23227-33111 GCF_004798865.1 Varanus komodoensis | reverse complement strand
CGTGTGGTACGTGAGTACAGCATGACCCAGCAATGAATTCCCACAAGTTATGGGTTCAGTTCTCTCATTCTGAAGGAAGCTGCTGAAACCCCCTTTTTCTACCCCATGGCCCCCAAAGACAGAACCCAGTACTGGAGGATTGCCCAGCTTATCCTGCATTTCAGGTGGACCTTGATTGGTCTTGTTGCTCCAGAGACGAAGAATGGAGAACATTTCATCAGGACTCTGGCACCGGAGCTCACCAGGAATGGCCTTTGTGTTGTCCTCACACTAAGCATCCCTCTTATACTTACAGTGCAAACACAGTTACATTTGGCTTCATCTCTCAAGTCAGTACTTGTCAATGTTTTTGTTGCCAAGGAAGAGAACAGGTCCTTCTTCACTGGAGTATCCTTCGTACAATGGTGCAGTCATCTCTTTCTGCAGAATCTGTCCGGGAATGTCTGGATCACAACAGCTGTGTGGGACTTCAGTGCTGAGTTGATGCAAAGGGAGATACCTTCTCCACCTGTCTACAGCATCTTCTCTTTCCTCTTACCACCAAAGTGGGGGACACAATTTGAAGACTTTTGGCTCTTTTCCTCCTTTGTGGAAGAGGTCAGGGGGAAAGTCCTAAAGTGCTCCTATGCAAAGCATGCCTTGTCCGTGAAAGGTTGGATGAGGTGTGTGGGGACAGAGAACCTGGTGACCCTTTCCCAAGAGGACAAGGAGAGGATCCTTGCTCAGGACAACCACCTCCTTTACGACAGCGTCCAGGCTGTTGCCTGGGCCTTGGATGCAGCATATTCCTCCAGAGCCAGGAGATTTCTGCGGCAGGGTAGAGACATGCAGCCTGTGGAGTGGATGCAGCCCTGGCAGGTATTCCTGTTCCCATATGAGATACTGGGTCAGTCCAGTGCGCTACTTCCAAATCATTGCTGTATTTGGAAAACATGGGATTGGATGTGCCCCACAGATTCCTGTCTATTATGCCAAGTAGCTAGATTTTACTAAATAGGCTTCCAGTTAGTGGTACATTTCTTCAAAACATTCAAGCAAGAACAGATAGATTTTTCTGCTAACAAAATGAAAGCACACCTCCATCTCTTGATGGGCAGCACAGATGTCCAAAATTATTTGTAGCAATATAGTCAGGACAGAAAATCTGCTGAGCAGGAGTCTTCTCATTCCATCTCCAAAATTCACCCCATACTGCAGCTGAGTATTAACTTGGCCTTCACAGCTTTTGAGTCTAGGTGCTAGTAATTTGGCTTTCTTGAAATGGGGGAGAAAATAACTCCACTGTCCAGTAGACACATATATGAGGTCACTAGAATTTGCTTTCTGGGACACAGACTATTGCCATGAATGGCCCAAATTATTGACAATGAGGAATGGCTCTGGTGGGGGCATGGTTGCAGTCTGCCTGACTTTGACTCCAAAGACCACCTTTTGTGCTTCCTTATAATTAACCCCAGACTCTGGTCTTGTGCAGGGATTGATGTTGGACTAATCGGTCTGTATTTCCCAAAAGTTTGTTTCCACTGTTTATGTCAAATGCTAGTTGAAAAAGAACTTCCAGTTGAGCTTCTCACTGTATTAAAAAAAGAAGTGGCTCTTTAGGCATGAAACCAGGTCCCTTCGATGGTCTCTTAGACACACAAAGCTACTTGAGCCTAGAATGAAAAAGGAGTGATTGGAGACCACGTGGGCAGGACAGATGCACTGAACAAGGCCTCTTGGGGGCTAATGGATTGCATCTCCTCTGCCATTCAGCTTGGACCATTCCTGAGAAGCCCCCAGATTTACAACACCTCCACCATGGAGAGCATGAACATGGATGAGAATGAAGACCCAGCAGTTGAATTTGGCATCGTGAACTGGGTGGTCCTTCCCAACCGCTCAGTGATTAGACGGAGAGTAGGAAAGATAGAACGACATGCGGCTTTGGGCCTCAGGTTTGCCATGGAGCTGGATGCTGCAGGGTGGCCCATGTGGCTCCACCAGGTAAGTGAAATCAGGGGTTTGGCCCAATTTGTGCTGCTATTTGTGGCCTGCTATTTGCAAGGCATCTCTGCATGGAGATGCCTTGCAAATGTCAATGGGAGTCCTGTAAGAGCAGGAGCTGCTTTCATTGGCCTTGACCCATCCAGCCCTAAACAAGCCCTCCGTGGATCAGCATGGTGTGGGGCAGGTGCTTTACTCCTATGCCTGACCAAGCCAGAACTAGATCCAGGTCTTTCTCTTAGAAAAGCTCCAACGAAGCCATGGAACAAAGCAGCCAGTTTTGTTTCTAGGGCCTTGCCTGCTGCCTTCTCATACCAAACTGGACGTTTGGCCTAATGAAAAAAATAAAATAAAATGACAGTTCCAAGAGGCCCAGAAATTTCTGTTGGCCCAAAGGCCACTCAGGGCCTGCAGAAAGTGCCTTCAATTTGACATGGGAGATTGAGGATGAAAGATTTGCTCATCTATAAATCATCATCAGGGTCTGGTGCTGCACATAGTGAGCAAGGACAAGCCTCTGCCCTGAGGAGGTTCTAATTTCAGGTAGACAAATTGGAAACAAAGGAGCAAGTGGATATCCCCGGAAGAGTCAGGATATTCCGTTGTTCAGCTACAGGTGGATCGGCTGGGCTGAAGGTCAGAAGGTGCATTCTGTCCACAGCTAAACTTGTCCAACACATGTCCTCTTGTGCATCCTTCTGCTTAGCCACTGCCCAGTTCCCGGTGCGTGGAGAGCTGCCGTCCTGGATTCAGGAGGGCTCCTCAGGAAGGAAGGCCATCCTGCTGCTACGACTGTGTCCCCTGCCCAGAGGGGACCATCTCAACCAGAGAAGGTGGGTGGCTTCTGGAGGAAGGGGCAGCCATGAGGAGGAGCATGCACACAGCCACTTGGCATGCAGGGCCTCTTGAGGGCATTTTGGATACTGCATTCTTTCTCTCAAGGTCCTCCATTCTTGTGCCTCAGTGAGTTCCAAGTGGCTGTGATATTCAAGGGAAACATGCATTCCAACTTTGGTGTTGAGTACATTTTTTCCATAGAACTTCTGTGCCACCCAGTCATCCCTGACTTACGGTGACCCTTAAGGGAAAGCCTTCCATATGTCCTATGCTTCCAAAGGTCCTATGCTTCCAAAGGTCCTATCCACAACGACCCTGTTATGCTGTTCTAACTCAATGCAACTGCAGCTTCCTTGATGGGATCCATCCATCTCTTGTTTAGTCTCCCAAAATGGTTTCTATTGGACTCAGATCTGGAGACACTTCTTCCACTGCATGAAACAGGAAATGCTACTGGTTCACACTAGAGTCCAGGTGGCAATAGATGTGCATTCACCAGCACACATCTGGCTATCACTATCGCTGTTCACACAAACACTGAGTGCAGGAGCAGGAAGCATGGACAGAATTTTTTCTTTTAGCTACATTCAAGCAGAAAAGTACAAAGAAACATGATAACATGATGATTTTATCGTATACTGTATTATGTTAATAACTGAATGAATACCTGATCAGTTCTAAAACATCTCACTCTGTTTCTTTCTCTCATTTCGAATGGAATGAACCAAAAATCACCGCAGCACAAGGTCCTGGCTATTGCAGTATCTGAACTCAGAGGGCAGGTTTATGGAAAAACTTCAGATCACACAGAGGTAGAGCTGAGGGTTCTGCACTCTGACATCCATGTTGTGTGGGTTCGAACAAAAGGACAGTCAGGAGCTCATGCTTGGGTGACTTTGGCTCACTTGTTTTTATCTGCCCTGGCAAGGTGGTAGACTGATGAGCTCTGAGGTCCTCCCAGGACTTTGCCTCTTCCAGCTCGGTAGCTTCTCCCCTTGCAGCCTAGAATCTGCCTCACACTGTCAAGCCACCCAGAGCACCTTGAAGGAAGTGTGAGGATGACTGAAAATTACTGGGATCATGGTGAGCAAGGAATCCTCTGCCAACACTTGTGACCCCATCCTAAACCAACAAAGAGGGATCCGTTTCAATACTACCACCAGCATTCACTGTGGGCTGTATTGGATCTTTGGAAAATATCTTTGATGCCATATATGAAAAGGGAAAATGTTACTTTTGGTTTTCTTGCAGATGAAGACCACTGTACCAAATGTTCAGATGAACAGCATCCCGACAAGGACCGAGAAGAATGTATTCCCAAGGTCATCACCTTCTTGTCCTATGAAGAATATCTGGGGGTCATCCTCACTTCCACTGCCCTATTCCTGTCCTTAACGACTGGCTTTGTCTTAGGGATTTTCATTAAATTTCTGGAAACCCCAATTGTCAAGGCCAACAACCGGGAACTTTCCTACATCCTCCTCGTCTTCCTCCTGCTCTCCTTCTTGTCCTCCTTTTTATTCATTGGACAGCCAAGGGAAGTCACATGCCTCCTCCAACAAACAGCCTTCAGCGTCATCTTCTCAGTGGCCGTCTCATCTCTCTTGGCCAAAACAATCACTGTGGTGCTGGCCTTCCTGGCCACCAAGCCAGGCAACAGTGTGAGAGGATGGCTGGGGAAGAGCTTGGCCAACTCCATTGTCATCTCCTGTTCCAGTGTCCAGGTACTCCTCTGCACCATCTGGCTGGGAACCAGTCCCCCATTCCCTGACTTTGACATGCACTCCTTGCCTGGTAAGATCATCCTGCAGTGCAATGAAGGTTCTGTGGCCATGTTCTACACTGTCCTCGGCTACATGGGCTTCCTGGCTGCCATCTGCTTCACGGTGGCCTTCTTGGCTAGGAAGCTGCCTGGGGCCTTCAACGAGGCCAAGCTCATCACCTTCAGCATGCTGGTCTTCTGCAGCGTCTGGGTGTCCTTTGTGCCCACCTACCTGAGCTCCAGGGGAAAGTACATGGTGGCCGTGCAGGTCTTCTCTATCTTGGCCTCCGGTGCTGGGCTGCTCGGCTGCATCTTCCTCCCCAAGTGCTACATTATTCTACTGAGACCTAGTCTGAATTCAAAGGAGCATTTAAGCATGAAAATTAAAGTTGGCACCTGATTTTCATGGAACAGTCCATTAGAGGGGTCTGTGTTGAAGCATCTACCTTCCCCAAAACCCATTGATGTCTCTCCTCTTTTCTCCCTGCCCCTGTTGGTCCAATGCCTTGAAATCAAGGCATCTTCTCAGCGGAAATCTCCTCCTGCCTACACTAAGCGTTGTTGCCTATTGTCCTCAGATTCTTGCAGTTCCCATTTTGATTTGATAGCACATCTGCATTGACTTGTGATTCGCCCCAGTATCAAGCCATCATGCTCATACCTTAACTAGTCGTCCTCCATAACTGGGCCGTCCTCTCATGTCATGATGGCACTTGGCCGTAGACCCCAATATCCATACCCCAGACCACACCAAACACAAAGGCTAAACTACGGAAAGCAAGTGAGGAAATGTCTGTGGAACTTCGGGGTAAACAAGATGAAATGTTAACTTCTAAGGGTTTGAAGCCTCTTGAATTCAACTTCAATTTTCTTTGGGTCACTTCCCTCATTTTGGATACCTTCCCAATTTTGAACTGTAATGTGCCTGTGCTGGACATCCTTGGATACTTGTCCAGTAACTCCAATTGTACCATGGGAGTTACTCCTGAGTTACTCTAATCAATAGACTCCTGTCTCAGACCAGCTCCTGCGGGAAGCTGCACCACTGGTGGGTTCTCTGACAAACTCATTTGAGGGACAGTCATTTAGGACATTGAGAAATTAAATGACTTTATCAAGACTGGAATGTGGATCCCTCTAATCAATAGAGGGATAATTGAAGTCATGCATCACTGTGACAATTCCCTTCTCCTTTTTTTTTGTTTTTAGAGTCCTCCTGATTCCATTTTTTGTCCACAAGTCCTGAGCATGGGCTTTTGCGTCTGGCAGAAAATCACATGCTCATGCTACAAATGCTTCTTTGCTACCCACTGTCAACCAGCATCCTGCTTCTCTTGGGATTCTTCAAAATTGACTTTTGGGTTTGAGGGAGCAAAGAACTTCCCTTGGTGGCAGAAAGAGGGATGCATCAAAGCTCCATGAATCTTTCTCTCTAGTGTGCACAGAGATTCTCCCATGCCTGGCCCTTCCATAGAAAGGGAGTCAAGGAGAGAGGAAGTCCTTGCCTGCTTGTAGAGGGAAAGCTGCACAAGCGGCAACCCTCTTCCATGTCACATGCTGTGTCTCACACTGGCACTCAGACTCACAGGCATGGGAAAGTGGACCTGAGGTCAGGAAGCTGAGCCCAGGGAATGGGTGGATTCTCACTCCAGAGTGGATCACCCATCCCTGGCCATGAGTTTCTTGGGCTACATGCACATCTTCCTCTGCCTGTACAGAGGCAACTCTAGGGAACTCAGTGAATGCACCATGTAACAAGACCACTCCCAATGTCATGCATCCGTCAGTATTGTGGCTCTTACTGCAACTGTCATCACGAGGGGGAGGCAGGGCCAAAGGAAAAGGCCATTCTTGACCCTCCTCAGTCCACTTTCTCTTACACTCTCCTCTCCAAGGGGCTGCTCTGCATTTCCTGCAAGTGTTACATCCTGTTGCCAGGATTTGGGTTATTTACAAGCACCAAGTGGATCACTGCAGGGATATCTAAGTCGCTTGGCCTGCAAGGCCCCATGAACTCAAATGTAAACATTAGAAAATAAATAAATGCATAAATACATCTCCAACTTGGCTGAGTCTTGCCTTGCAGGTGGAGGAAAGACATTAACTACCCCTATTTTGATTATTATCCTTGTTTTTCTGATTATCCTCATGGCACCTGCAATCACTCAGGCATGAATGGGTCTATGGAGAAGATTAGTGTTGTTTCCCAACCAGACCTTGCCTGGGGTGAAGGGCAGTGGAGAACGAGTCAGAGAGGAATTAGTCAGATCATCCACCAACTGATGCTCACAGCAAAAAGTTTGTGTGTGTCCATGGGGTGAATAGACCCCCAGTTCCTCCACTTGCCACACTGGATGGGCTGCATCTGAGTGGGGGTTCTAGGGAAGAACCCACATTTTAGGCAAGGGGTGGGGAGGAAGGATGATCCAGGTACAGGAAACCAAGCCCTGTATGGAAAGCTTGAAAGTACAGGCAATGTTCAGCCTCCAAAAGAGAAGACTGATGGGGGACTTTCTATAGGTATCTGGAAGGCTGTCACAAAGTTGAAGGACAGAGCCTCCTCTCCATCATCCCAGAGTGCAGGGCACAGAACCATGAACTCCATGTGCAAAAACCCTATTTAAGTGAGATACCGGAAAACTTCCTCTCTGGCAGGGCAGTGTGAGAGTGGACCCAGTTTCCCCAAAAGGTCGTGAGCTCTCCCACATGAAAGGCATTCAAGAGACAAATGGCTGGTCATCTGAGTGGGCTGGTGTGACTTGGTGTCTTGCAACAGCAGGGGAGGGACACGAAGGCTTTCTGGCCCCTTCCAGCTCTTCTATTGCATGTTTCTAGGAATCTGGTCAGCCTCTGTCCCTACGCACCTGGGCTGGCAGCTGGAGGAAATGGGGCTTCTTTCCCACGGCTTCTCGCCCCAATATAGCACTTCCTCTCCCCTCTTTGCTGTCAAAAACTGATGTCAGGCTTGGAATGCAAGCCCATCAACCTCTCAGGCTGGAACACAATGTTTCCCTGCTTTTCCATGCTTGCATGAAAGCTGCCAGATGACAGGCCTGTTTGGACATCCAGGAATACTCACTTTGCAGTCCCAAATGCCGATCTTTGCCAATCCCAATCACACATCAACATCAAAGGAGACCAGAGGCAAGAAGAGATAGGTGGTTTTCAGAAAGTATCAGTGATGGGAGGAATTTTTATCCTATCTGCACAGCTGAGGAGTTCCACCCCTTTTGCTTTGTGCAACTCCTGCCCTGTTCCAAGGGTAGTTGTGGGCTGGTAGGACCAGGGTACAAGTCACCCCATTCCTTCTCCTATGTTTCCCCTCATTGTTCCTCTTTAATTAAACAGTATTTTTATTGAAACTGCATTGTTCCAGCTTCAACTGAGTGCCCTAGTGTTGCCATGCCTTGCATGTAGAAACAAGTTTTGAGTACATTTTAAGTCACAGGTGTCACACCAGCATGGAATAGCAGGAGCATGGTTGCTGTGGAATGCAGCATTGCTTTTGGGATGAAGTCTAGGATTAAGGAAAAGGCACATTGCCCAGACATGCATGAAATAGAATCTTCCGTGTTGATTTGTTTACTTCTTTGTTTATTGCAATCACTCAGTGTCAGGAGCCCTCCAAGTATACAAAGATCTACATTTGCCAGAAGAATAATCAGACATGATTTGAAACACCAGTGGGGGAGAGGGGGAAGCAGATCTATGCCCAGGGATGGCTCTGAAGACCTTCTCTTAATTAAATGGGTGCCATTTTTCACATTCATCACAAGAAGCCACTTCATGTTCAGGTCAGGCCTCAAGAAAATGATTTGGCATTTCAGAGGGAAGTTGCAGCTCAGAAGCACAGAAACAGAGGCCAAGATTCGGTGTAGTGAAGGACATGGTCCAATGGGGCAAATGAATAACTGGGTTTCAGGTTGGATGTCAGAAAGCACTTCCTGATGGCTGTGACCCCTGGGAAATGAAATGGGATTGCAGAGGAGGTATGGGCCCCATCAGTGTGGGTGTTCAAGGGAAGATGGACAAGCAAATGTTGGGGATTACTCCAGGGGAGTTAAGTGGAGCTAGGGGTAATATTAGATGGACTGGAAGGCTGCTTTTGACTCACTACATTTCTGTGTTTCTCTTGCAGATCTTGACTTCACCGCAGCATTTTACAAAGTGTCTCTTGATACCCAGATCAAAAACTGATGAGGACATTGCAGGGCTCAGTCCTGCACCCAGGATTTTTCAAAGAAAAAGAAACTTTTTCAAAGAAAAAGAAAGAAAAGTCAAAGAAACTTCACGGGGAATGTGACAGCTTGGAGAGCTGGACTGAAAGCAAAAGAATGAAATCTAGCAGCGATGGATATCTAGTTTTGCAAGTAGGAAAAAGAAACCAAATGCAGAGTTATCAGATAGGAGGTCTTTGGTTGGCCAGTGCTAGAAATGAGAACTGACTGAAAAATTAATTAAAAAAAAATCCTGCTGCATCAGATGTCCTGATTTGTTTTTGCCGTTAAATGCTCCTTCGTATTCATATCTGGCCGCAGTAGGATAATGTAGCACTTGGGGAGGAAGATGCAGCACAATAGCCAAGCACTGGAGGCCAAGATGGAGAAGACCGGCATGGTCACCATGTACTTGCCCCTGGTGCTCAGGTAGGTGGGCACGAAGGACACCCAGACGCTGCAGAAGACCAGCATACTGAAGGTGATCACCTTGGCCTCATTGAAGGACTCAGGGAGCTTCCTGGCCAGGAAAGCCACCATGAAGCAGACTGCAGACAGGATGCCCATGTAGCCAAGGGCAGTGTAGAACATGGCCACAGAGCCTTCGTTGCACTGCAGGAGGATGTGTCCAGCCTCAGAGTGCTTGTCAGAGTCTGGGAAGGGTGGCTAGGTTCCCAGCCAGATGTTGCAGAGGAGAAACTGGACACTGAAACAGGAGATGACAATGGAGTTGGCCAAGCAATTCCCCAGTCATCCTCGCACCCTGTTGCCTGACTTGGTGGCCAGGAAGACCAGCACCACAGTGATTGTTTTGGCCAAGAGAGAAGAGATGGCCACTGAGAAGATGATGCTGAAGGTGGTTTTCGGAGGAGGCAGGAGACCTTCCTTGGCTGACCAATAAAGAGAAAAGCGGACAAGAAGAAGAGCAGGAGGGAGATGAGGAGTATGTAGGAGAGGTCCCGGTTGTTGGCTTTGACAATTGGAGTTTCGAAGAATTTAGTGAAGAGTCCCAGCATGAGTCCAGTGGTGAGGGAAAACAATAGGGCAACACAAACCAGGGTGATCCCCAGAGGTTCTTGGAA
>NW_025335591.1:14457-22085 GCF_004798865.1 Varanus komodoensis | reverse complement strand
CCAGAGAGCAGACCCTTCCCAAGGTTTGAGATCAGGTCCATAAAGAGAAAGTTGGTGGGGGTTGGGGTCCTTAATTTGTGTTTCAGTGAAAGCCCATCTTTGTCCTTCTGGAGCATCAGCCCCTGCCTGGGACCTCCCAGTGCTGCCTCCCCAAAGGATGCTCATTGTGGCCTGGCTGCTCAGGGCGCCCTTCCCCTCTCTCCTTACATATTTCTATGTCGACCCTGCGGGAATGGTAGCTTCAGGCTACCCCTCCTTGCTCTGAGGGAGTTCTGATGGGCAGTGCAAGGAAGAGCAGTCTGGTCTGATGATGGAGAGATGCTCTGTACTATGGGAAGAAATAGTTGGTTCCCCCACCTTGTTGATCTGTTTTGGCCACTCAGCAGCATCCTTGTCAATGGAAATTGTGAGGTCTCCTGCCCCCCGTCTTTCCAAGCTCCCAATTTTCTTTCTGAGCACTGAGAAATTGGGAAACACCACCCAGTGCATAATGTCCATGTCCGTGACCAGCTCCCCATTCTTGTCCCAGTGCGCCCCGTCGATGAGGGAAGCATTATAAAAGAGGTGGCTCTGCAGGAAAGGATGAAGCTAGCAGGGCAGAAGAAGCACCTCCTGTTAGTAGGCAGAAAACCTCATTCAGATCTCAGCTCACCCTCCACTCTCCCTGACCCCCAGCTTTGTCCACCTTCTCAGAGCCAGCACCAGGTCAACTGTGGGGTCAAAGGGGAACACACCCTTGGTATACTAACTGGGTCCGTTCCAGCTGGCCCAGTACTAAGAGACCTACTGATATGAATGGAGTCTCATGCTGTGAGTTGGCCAATAACCAGTGCAAGCTCCATACTTTTCACTCCCTCACTGGCAACTGGGGTCCCAGAAATTTAAGGCAAGGGTGTCTTCCCACAGAAAGATTCTGACAGACCCATGGGGGAGCTGGGAGAAAGGACCAGAGTGGAGGCCAGGGAGGGGCCTGGTAGGATAGGGAAGTTGTAAGGGGCCCAAGGGTCACCAGCTCCAACCCCTGCTCAAGGCAGGACTCCAAGTCACAGCATTCCTGACAAAGTTCTCTCCACCTCCATCTTGACTCCCTCCAGGCCAGGGGAGTCCAAGGCTACAGAAGGAGTAGAAGGGAACTTTCTGGATTGTGAATGGTGATGAGTGGGGTCCCCCAGAGCTCTGTTCAAGGACCTATCCTCTTCAACCTTTCCATCAAAGGGATTGACAAGTCTGCTGATCAAATACACAGGTGATACTAAAGTGGGGGAGCTGCTACCATTCAGGAGCAGGCACTCTGGATCCAGAAGGATCTTGATAGAGTATGGAAGTGGGTCAGGGACAACAGGATGGTGTCCACTGTGGATGAATGAAAGGTCTTGCACTTGGGGCATAGGAATGGGCATCATGAGTACAGTTTATTGGACAAGTAGCTGGAGAGCAGCAGTTGTGAAAGGGAATACAGGGTGCTGGCCACCACGTCTACCCAGTGCACAATGTCCAGTTCAGCGACCAGGATGGGTCATACTCACGGGGCTGCCAGGGTCATCCCCATCTTCATCAGGCCATGACCAGGTCACCAAGCAGCTTCAGAATAGACAGCCCTCCCAGTACACTAGCGGGGTCTCTTGCAGCTGCCCCAGTGCTGAAAGACCTCCTGCGCAGAACAGAGTCCTGCCGCTGCACTTTTTCACCAGTAAGGGGGGCGGGGGAGGCGTAAATGGAAGCAACAGCCACAGGGAACCTCCTCACTTATAAGTGCTTCGAAAGCCAAAAGAGGCTGCTGGCAGGATGGTGCCCAAGTGGAGGCCAGGACAGGCGGCAAAGAGGAGCACATACAAGGGCAATAGCCAGTATCGAACTGCTCTAACAGGCAGAAAGGTCCTGCAGTTGTGCAGCCAGGCTCTGGCAAAATTGGTCTGTGATTCTGTGTCCTGCACTCTGAGATTCCTGGGAAGAGACCCTATCCTCCTCTGGGTGATGGCCTTGGAAATGTGCGGTAGGTCTCTGGCTTCCACATGCTGCAGCAGGATGAGCAAGTCCCTTTTTGTGAAACCCAGAGAGCTGCTGCCAGCCGGTGTGCTTGCACTGTTGACCACAATGAAATTGTCTTTATTACTTTCCCTTATAGGGCAGAATTACATACGTACTTCTCTAGGAAGACAGGTAGGCAGATGCCTGAGCTTAGAAGACTGCACTTTGTGCCAGCTAACTGAAGCTCAGGCCAAGCCCAGCGATGACAGATGATGTTTGCAAAGGTACCATGCATCATATGGGAAAAGCAGTTCCCTGATATACCCTGAATTCAACCATCTCATACTTGAAAAGTCAGAACTATTACCTTAAATTCTGCCCAGGAACTCATATCTGGGAGTATTTTCCTTCTGGCACTGGTCCCATTTGCTCCTATCTGCTCTCTCAATCAGCCAAAACCAGCAATGTTGCCAAAGTATTACAAAAAATAGAGGTGCTGCCTGTAATCTGGGCAGAAGTCTGCCCTCTTTCCCTCCTGCCTCGCACCATTCCACTTATCTGACTAGCAAGGGTGGGAGATCTTGTGAGAAACTCCTCCTTCGGATGCACTGCATGTCACGGGAACAGCCTCTCAATCCCAGTACCCTGGGACGTGAAAGATCAGGAGCTGTGATATATCTACAAAGGAACTGGGCACTTTATAGGTGTGTCTGTATTTTGAAGACAGTTTCCACTGATCCCAACAGGGGTGCACCACAGACACAAGGACCTGCACTCACTGGCACTCTGGGCCTCTCTGGCAGTGTCTGTCCAGGAAAAGTGCTGCAGGACAGAAGAACTGAGTTCCAAGTACAGCCAGGAGAACTGTGACAGAAAAGAAATACCTGCCAGGGCTGCAGCCCCTGAATGTCCAGCCTGTCTCCACCTCTCTGCCTTCTCCTCCTGGATGTGGACAAAGCAGCAGCATCCAGGGCCTGGGCAACGGCCAAGACACCCTTGTGAATGGTGTGGCTGTCCAGAGACAGGATCCTCTCCATCTCCTCTTGAGAAAGGGCTCCCCAATCCTCCTTCTCCCAGCATCTCTTCTGGCCTTTCACAGATAATGCCTGCTCTATATAAGAACACTGAAATGCTTTCCACACAAGTTGCCGAATAAAAAAATTAAAGTTGGAAAAGAAGTGATCAATTTCTTTCTTTTCATTTTCCTGGATGAGAAAGGAAAATATGCTGTGGAAGTTCTCCACCGGTATAAGATTCACCAGTCCCAAGTAGAAGTCCCACACAGCAGTGGTGATCCACACTCTCCCCGTCTGGGGTTCTCTAAGGTAATCACTATAGTCTTGTATCATATAGATCCCCTGTAGGAAGGTACTTGCCTCTGCACAATAAACAAAAATGTTGGCTTTCCCTGTTGAGTAGAACCCGGCTTGACGGAGTTTCATGTTGCTTGATTTCAAGTCTGAGATGTTCTGTGTGAAAACCACACACACTCCTCTCCCTGTGAACTCCATGGTCAAGGCCCTCATGCACCTCTCTCCGTCATCAGTGTCTTCAGCAGCAAGACCCACCAGTGCCTACCTGAAGTGCAGGAGCAGCTGGGCAATCCCCTGGTACTGGGTTGGCTCCTTGGGCACCAAGGGGAACTGGGTCTTATCCCTCAAGGTGTGAGAAGAAAAGGTATGGCAGACCTGGCAGGAAGAGAAGAGAGCAGAAATGCATTTTGCCTCTGATCAGAGCTGACACCTTGCTCATCCCCATTTTAAGGCAGTCCTAACCAGCGGCCTTTTATGCACCTTGTGGTGGTGAGTTCCGAAGACAAAGAACTTTGTGCAAAACCCCTTTCCTTCCTAAGGCCAAAAGTGATGTGTGGTGACCACACAATCCTCCCTGCACACCCCCCTCTTTTCCCATGGAATCACCAATGAAATGGAGGCTCAAGGATGCAGCCTGAAGGACATTGTCACACCTGCAACTGCTGAAACACTTTCTACACCTTGGCGCCAAGTGGGGGCCTTCCAGGGAGGTGAAGGATTTTCCAGCCTCCCCCAAATGGCAGCAGCCTCCCCACACTGTTGTCTCTGGACCACATGCTAAGGGGCCTGGCCACGTCTTCAGCTCCCTCAGACACCACAAAACAACCTGAGACTCAGCCCGCAACTGCCTGTCCCTCTCCATCCTCACCTGCGGGGATTTGTAGATGACCAGTATGTCTGCAATCAGGGTGGAGATGTCCGAGAACAGCCAGAGGGAGTCTGCTTTCCGCAGCTGTAGTTGGGCACCTTCACCTGCCCTGGGGAAAGCAGGTCAGCAGGGCATTCCCAGTCAACCTTGCATCAAAAAAGTTGTTGTGAACACTGTAGTCGGGGGAGCAGTTGGGGAGGAGCCAGGGCTTCCGGTTGACCTCTCAAACAGCAAACAGGTAGGACAACATATTCCAAGGGTTGTTTGGCCGTTCACTGCAGCAATATAACATGAAAAAAAAATCCAATTAGAGACTTGCCCCAAATCCTGGAAACTGACAGGCACAGACACACTGCTGCTGCTACTGGAGGCTCATCCTGAGGAAGGAGCATGCCAGCCAGAGGCTTTCTACCATGTTCCTGGGGCTTACGAGGAAAGCAGCAAAGGATTATGTGCTCATACGAGACTCTGCTTCCCCAAGGGACCCTCGCCACCTGCAGCACATGACACAGCAATTTTGGTGAAAATTTGTGCAGGATGGGCACCAAACAAACACCAGGATGTCCCCCAAGTACTCTGGGCATTCAAGAAGAAGTGGATAGTCCTGCGAAAATGAAATAGGTAAAAAGAAAAAGTTGTTTTTGTCACTACTGCATGACTTACAAGGGACAAATTCTTGTGAGGGGAGGTTTGTCGAAAACATCCTCTTTCTGGAGTCCCAGAATTCCTGTAGAGGCAACCCCACCAATGAGGGGGTCTCCTGGCCTGTTATAGCTGGATGGTCCTTCTGCAACCCTGGCCAAGGTCAGGGAGCACGTGGCCACCAGCCTCCCGCAGGTGTCCTGGGGCTGCAACAGCAGCAGAAGCAGCAGGAGTGGCAACTGCCAGGCCATCCCAGCTCCCAGACTCAGCAAGGTAGCAGCCACCGTGGAAGTGGCTTTGCCCTGCAAGGCTGTGGCTCTCTGGCTGCTGCAGTGGAAAAGAAGCCCCACCAGGCTGAGCCTCTCTTCTGAAGGGAATGGGGAAGGAAGACACACAGCACAGCAGCTGAGCCTTGAGCTGCCCTGCACCTTCTCCATTCTCACCCATCAGCCTCATGTCTAAGACAACGTCTGCCCCAGAATCCCTTGTTTGTGTCAAAGGCCCCCTGGGGGAATACCTTGAGCCCCAGCAACAAGAGGAAGGGTAAATCATTAGGAAGGCTGTAATTGCAATGCGAAAGGGCCTTGCTTTGGAGAAACTCCAGCTCCCTGGGCAGCATCATGTTCAGAGAGAGAAAGGCCCTCATGGATGCTCCATCTTGCGGGGGCTTCATGAGGTTTCTTGGGGAAGGTAGATTCACATGAGGTGACCCACACCACCCTTCAGGAGTTTTACCTGGAAGGATAGAGGGGTCAGAGCATCCGAGACTTCATGGGACTGGTCTTATGAGGAAGGTCCCCCAGTGTGCATCATAGTGAACCTTCCAATTGTTTTGACCTGCAAGTCCCATGATGCCCAGCTTGCATGGTTGCTGCTCCATCCAACATACCTTCAGAGCATCAAACCGACTCAGGGGGCTCTTGGAGGCACACCGGCCCCTACCCAGTGATGTTCCCTTGGAAGCAGCTGGGGATGCCTCAGAGGGGTGTTTCTTTCCTCTAAACCAAAGTGGGCAAATTCAGGAGGCTGCTGGGTGGGCTAATGCACCGTACCCTTTTTGATTTTTGTCATACCACTGGGATCCAAGCATTGCCAACAAACTTTCCCCTGCCTAATTCCCTGCTCTGTCACCTCTAGCTAGCAATTGTGGAATAGCAAAGACACACAAGTACACTAATGGATTCTTTGCTTGCAAAATTAAGTTCCACATTTCCCCTATTCTAACAGATGTCACTGAACATGCTGGTCTCTATAACTCCACCTCTCTGCTGAAATACCATTGCATAGAAAGGGAAATGGAGGGATGGATTGTGGTGGTCATGTGGCTCCCACCCTTTCCCAGCTGGGCCTGAGCTCCTTGAGATGCTTTTCCTGGGTCAAGTTCTAGGACATAATCAAGATATGGCTGTACCAAGTAGATCCCACTGATGAAGGACCAATTCTCTACATCATAAATGAGAACATGGAAATGGAGAAGCAGCCTGGTGATCCTTGAGTACAGGAGTTTTGCTCAGGGAACCCCCAGGTGGAGCTTTCTCCTTCAAAACATTAGGATAAAGGGAGTGAATGACCTGGCCCAGAAAGGAAGAGAGAGTGTTGTATCAGTTCAAAGCTCAGATAGGGGTTCTCTGCAAAATGATGGGTCCTGACTTGGGAGAGGTCACTCGTTGTGAGGTGGGGTGAATCTTGTGCAAGGAGGATACTTTTCTGGAGACTCAGTCAGGATTGTGTCACCTCGCACGGGTCACCTGTTGTCAATCATCCATGCCAAACAGGCAAGTTTCTCTAAATCAGCTGCTCAGTATCAGACATTTCTCCCATTTGGCAGTTTCTCTCCTCAACAGCTCTTGTTAATTGGCCAATTGATGAGGAGTAAAATGTCTGGGCCGCATTGCAACAGAATATGAAAAAATTAAGATGCTCTGGCCACCCTAAAGAGGTACCCTAAATGGGGCAATGTACTTGGCACTAACCCAATGGGTGAGCAAGATTGGCTTCAAATCAAATTCAGTGCTACAAACATGAGATTGTCCCCACCAGGAAGAAGGCTTGGGGTGAACGGGAGGTGGGAAATGACACAGGGCAGGCCTGCAAAGGAAGTGAAGTTGTGGACATGACCTTCCATTATGCAGTCCATTTTCAAGCTGCCCCTGTGGGGGCCATCATTCCCTCCAGTGGCAGTGAGTTCCACAGTCACTTGGCCCTCCATCCTGCAATTCTTCAACGCACTAAAAGCAAGGTCCCCCATCCCAGGCCTGTGAGTTCAGTCCTGTGGAAAAATGGCAGCATGGAACTGGACTAAGCAAGGGAAAGATGCACCTCTTTCCTTCCTTGCCTCTGGGGTTGTGCAGAGTGCCACCATGCCCAAAATCAGTGTGGAGACATCCTTGACAGCTCCCTGGAGAACAGCCTGTGGGGGATGGTTCGGCCTCCCACAGCCATCATTGCCACATTGGTCTGCCCAGGGGAGAGCAGGTACAGTAGGGTGGGAATCATTCTCTCATCAAAATAATCTGTACGGATGCTTTATCCCAAGGTGCTGCGACGTTAAGAGGCTGGGGCTCTGGTTGAAAAGATTGTTTGGGACTTCCATGGAACTAGAAATCAGTGTTCACAAGTGGCATGAAGCTATGGCAGCAAGATGCCCACCTGGAACAAGGTCTTCCTCCAGGGAGGCTACTGAGTGACAGGCCTGCCCTATGCTGGCACTGTGGAGGGTGAGATTGGGAGTGGCTGCTGGGCCACTAAATCAAGGGATGGAAGGGGTGCTGTGATGATGAAACTGCAGTATCCTGCCTCACTCATCTGCATAGGCTTGCTGCATCCCTCCGGTGGTG
>NW_025335591.1:9069-13638 GCF_004798865.1 Varanus komodoensis | reverse complement strand
ACAAACCCTGTGGGTGGGCAAGCCTAGCTTCAAATCGAATTTAGCTCCACAAACATAACCTTGCCCCCACCAGGCAGAAGGATTGGGGTGAACGGGAGATGGGAAATGACACAGTGCAGGCCCACAAAGGAAGAGTAGTTTTGGACATGGGAGACCCTCAGTGGCTGAAGAAGTGCACAGAGCACATTTCCTGGACTAGAAGAAGCTATTTCCTGGGTGAGGGCAAAGCCAGCTGCACTCATCCAGCCCTGCTTCCAGAGCTGCCCAACTAGATGACCCAATGCCCATCTGCAGGGCATGGTTGCAACAGCCAGATCCTGCTTATGCTAAGTATCTTCCCCGAACCCTAGAGTCCTGTTTGCTATCCAGACCAGGATGAAAGATGACCTTCTGCCATGCAGTCCCTTTTCAAGCTGCCCCTGTGGGGGCCATCCTTCCCTTCGGTGCCAGCAAGTTTCAGAGCCTCTGGGCCCTCCATCCTGCCATTCTTGAATGCACTAAAAGCCAGGTGCACAAGGCCACTATTGTGAACACACATCTTGCACCGTCAGTCTTTCTAAATGCTGCAGTTGGATTTCCTTTTGAGTTGACCTGCCTAGAAAAACACTGTGCAGGTTATCAAAGCATGGAAACTGCCTAAATGATTGGGCAATTAAATCATCAGGTGACCCCTTCTCAAATCCCTTGAGCACTCTGCAAAATAAGGTCTCCCATCCCCAGCCCATGTGTTCAGTCCTGTGGAGAAAGGGCAGCATGGAACTGGACTCAGCCCAGGAAAGACACTCCTCTTTCCCTCCTCGCCTCTGGGGTTGTGCAGAGTGCCATCATGCCTGAAATCTGTGTGGAGACATCTTTAACAGCTCCCTGGAGAGCAGCCTGTGGGGGATGGTTCTGACACATTGGCCTGCCCAGGGGAGAGCAGGTCCAGCAGGGTGGGCATCATTTTCTTATCAAAATCATTTGCACGGATGCTTTATCCCAGGGTGTTGCTGCATGAGAGGCTGGGGCTCTGGGTGAAAGGGCTGTTTGGGACTGCCATGGATCTAGAAATGGGTGTTCACAAGTGGCATGGAGCTACCAGAGCAATGTGCCCACCTGGCACAAGGTCTTCCCCAACGAGGCTGCTGAGTGACAGGCATGCCCTATGCTGGCACAGTGGAGGGTGAGATTGGCAGTGACTGCTGGGCCGCTTAATGGAGGGATGGAAGGTGTGCTGTGATGATGAAACTGCACAGAGTCCTACCTCGATGAGTTGCAGAGGCTTGCTGCATCCCTCTGGTGGTGTTGTTTCACAGGTGCACTGCCCATGGAGTGCACAGTGGTCCAATTTTGCCGGTGGTCAAAATTGTCAATTGTCAATCCAATCTCAATTGTGGCTGATAAGGGCAGAAAGGGGACCCCCAAGCCCCTCCTGCTCACTCAGCCCACCCCTCCTCCCAAAAGCTCCCATCACATTCTGCCAAGTCAGGGCCACCCCCAGGTCCTCACCAGCACTGCCCCTTCCTTGGCAATGCTGGCCCAGCCTCAGTGCACTTGAACTGCCTGATTCCCCCAGACAGTGACAGGACCTCTCCACAGCTCCTGTGCTGATCCTCCAGACACCACCCAGAGGTCCAGAGAGGGAGAGGAGGTGTTACCCAAGAGCAGCGCCCTTGCCCAGCCCCCTAGTGATGCACATTCCAGCCTGTCAGGCATGGGGGAGACTCCCCAATCAATCAGGTGGGACACCATGAATCAATCAGGTCCTGTGCCTTCGACTTGCCTAGGGTCGCGCTCCAGCTCAACCTGCATCCCACCCCAAGGGGGAAGGGTGGCACAGAGGAAGTTAAGAGAGGCCCTGCTGGCTTAGACCAAGGTCTGCTAGTCCAGCACTCTGCACACCGAGGCAAACCAGCTCTCCACAGGATTCCCCAAGTGGGTTGGGTGCAAGTCCTCCACCTTCCCTTGGAACAGTGCCCAGATGAGGAGGGGCCCCTCATGCCTCTTGGCAGGGTAGGAAAGCATCTGTTGGGGGAGTGCTTCTCTCCCCCAAGGTCAAACATTCCTTGTCTCTGCCAGGTGCTGTTCAGAGCAGAGTCCAGGCAGGGTATTGCATGGATGAGGCAGGCATGAATAAGAGGGGAGAGGTCACCTGCCAGGGTCTTGGGAGTCCTCAGAGACCCAGCTGGGAGCTTGCCTCCTGTCTCCCTGTGGAGCTCATCTACAGTCTCTCTCATAGGCCACTGCCAGGTCAGCCCCACAGCTGCTCCCCATTGACCCAGCTCAGCTGGGCTGCAAAGTGGGGTAACCACAACCCATTGCCTCCAAGCATCATCATGGCCTGGAACACCCCTACCCAGGTCATATGCCTGACCTAGAGGGGCCAAGACAGAATGAGGCTGGGTGGGGAGCTGTCCTGCCTGGTCCAATACTGGGCCTGTGGACACTGCTGGCTGCTGAGCAGGGCAAGGCAAGAGGGGTCAAATGGAGGGTCCATTGGAGGAGCAGAGTGCTGGGCAGCCTGGCAAAGGCTAGACTCTTTCAGGAGGCAATGGCATGGAGGGAGGCCCATTCTCTCCAGTAGCCCAGCTGGGACACCAGAAGCTTCCAGACTGGACATCCATTTCCCCACTCTGGGGGTCCTACAGGCAGAAGAAGCCCATTCTGAGGGAGCAATTCTGACCCACCCTCCTGCCCCCCCCCTTACAGGGAGAGCTGCATTAGGAGAGAGAGCTCCCAAAGNGAGCTTTCATTGGAAGCTCAGGTAACAGCAGTGGCGAGGAGCGCTTTCCTCCAGCTTCGGCTGATTCATCAGCTGCGCCCCTACCTGGAGTATGACTGCCTGGCGACAGTGACACATGCACTGGTGACTTCCCGCCTTGACTTCTGTAACGCGCTCTACGTGGGGCTACCCTTGAAGACGGTCCGGATACTTCAACTGGTTCAAAATAGAGCTGCCAGGCTGCTGACGGGGACTGGGCGTTATGGTCACATGACTCCAGTTCTCCATCAGCTTCACTGGCTTCCTATTGAAGTCCGGGCCCAATTCAAGGTGTTGGTAATGACCTATAAAGCCCTAAACGGCTTGGGTTCTGGTTACCTGAAGGAGCGCTTACATCCATATATGCCCAGCCTCCCCTTGAGATCAGCGGGAGAGGCCCTTCTCCGGGAAACCTCCGTGAAAGAAATTAGGAGGGTGGATACTCGGAGGAGTGCTTTCTCTGCGGTGGCGCCTAAGTTATGGAATGTGCTCCCCAGAGAGGTCTGCCTGGCGCTGTCGTTATTTGTTTTTCAGTGCCAGATGAAGATATTTTTTTTAAACGACATTTTAATTGTTAACAATATTTGGTTATTCATCTGGCCAGGGCAACTTCTTTTATATTTTTTATATTTATTTATTTATTTATTTTATATTGTTAATTTTAATTTTGTACTGTTATTTTTGTATTTTCTTGTATTTTCTTGTGCTGTAAGCCGCCCCGAGGCTTCGGCAAGGGGCGGCATAGAACTGTGCTAATAAATAAATAAATAAATAAATAGATCTTGGGATTTGCTTGTCAAAAAGCAACCAGCAGATGGAAAATTTGAAACAGTGGACAAAACAATACAAATACAATTAGTAAAACCAATAAGTAAGACTTCATGGGATCTACTTGTCATGTTGGAGGAGATCGAAAAAGAGAAGAGTGCTAAATATGTAAGAGAGTTCAGGTTCGTGTGGCTTCCAAGAGAAGGATTTTGGTTTATAGGGCTGCAGGCACTTCATTTGAAGACGAATACTGTCTCTTTTCAACTATTTAAAATGAAACAAGAAGCAAGATTTGGCAGAGGGGTAAAGAAAAAAACAAGAAATTTTGTATTTTTATTTTTTTGAAAAGGAGTGATTAAACAGGTCAGGATTTTTACATGTGATATGGAAAGGCTAAAGTACCATTGCTGATGATAAAAGGGGTGGACATAAGCGAGATTTGTCAAAGATGTTAAACGAGAGCTTGTTTGAAAGATATTTTAGGTAATAGTTGTTCGTTAAACAGACTAGTTAAGGTATCTTAAAGAGGCAGAGTAGTTGTTGGATAGGTGAACACAAATTATTATTTTTTATGTCATAGAGTAAAAATAAGAAAACATTAGTAAACTAGCTAAAGAAAGTTTGTTTTAAAAGATATTGTAGGTATTAGTTACCATTAGCTAAGATGCCTTTAAAGATGCTAAATAGATGTCTTTGATTTTATTTGTAAATGTGGTACTGAGAAATTTGTCTAGTGTTAGAAAAAGGAAAAGATTCTGAATTGTGTACAAATGTTTAGATTGAACTTGTCATTGAAGAGGAAAGAAGATATTGGTTTACATCCAACTTGGAGATTCTTTCCCTTAGTATTGGTTAAGAAAAACTGGACTTTGTAAGAAATGGATGGACTGTTCTCACTGATGAAGGAGAAAGAAAATAGTGACTTCTATCAAATTTGGAACTTTTTTTTTTTTTTTATTGGCTGGAGAAAATGGATTTAGTGTAACTTTAGAGATGTTTTCAAGTGATTATAAACGGATTTAAATACGAATATAGAAGGTTAAAAAATATGTAGTACTAGT
>NW_025335591.1:0-6630 GCF_004798865.1 Varanus komodoensis | reverse complement strand
GTACTTTTTCATCATCCTGCAATGAAGAAAGTGACATGGGGGAGAGGGATCCCCGTGGAACTGATAAGAAGCAGAGGTTCAAAAGTGACTGTGATTAATGACCCTTTTAAAGACACATTCCATCAACAGAAAGACATCAACATGAAAGAACCATAGAAAGCATTGACCTGTTCATGTGATACAGAAAGACACAAAGCCTGGCTAAAGGCATTCTAAACACAAACCTTGAAAGCCATGCTGCATGTGGATGTTAAGAATATTATTCCATCAGCTCTCTCCCAGCTCAGGGAGGGACCGCCCATCTCACACCATGGAGAGACAGTGTTACCTGCTGAGCTTGAGAAGATCTGTAGGGAAGTTTGAGGTAGCTTCCATTGAGAAGCCAGGAAGAACAACATTTTTTTATTGGTATGAAAAGGATCAAAAGAACTCCTGCTTTGCACTTGGGAGCCCCCACCTAGTGATCTGCTTTTCTAATCTTTGCCTTCAGTGCAGGTTGAGGGCAAGGGTGAGAATTAGTTTCTTTATGTGACACCGCAGTATTGCTTCACCCTGCCTCCATTCCTTGTCCCTGCCTGCAGAGCTCTTGTCCTAGTTATGCACATAATGGCTATAGGGAGAGCCAGTGTGGTGTAGTGGTTAAGAGCATGGGACTGGGACTCAGACGATCTGGGTTCTAGTCCCCAATCAGCCATGGTGCCAACTGGGTGACTTTGGGCCAGTCACAGACTCTCAGCCCAACCTACCTCACAGCATTGTTGTTGTGGGGATAAGATGGAGGAGGAGGTGTAAGCTGCCTTGAGCCCTCTGTAGGAAAAAGGCAGGATATACATCAACCAATCAATATGATAAATAAAAATAAGCCTCCTACTGCACAGCCTGCAGAGCTGCTGATGCTTCTGGTAGGTCTTGAGAATCTTGTGCTATATGGACCAAGCCACTGACTCAGTTTAAGGTCACTTCCCATCTTCCTATGTATCCAGAGAAGAACCCTGAAAGCTCTTGCTCTTATTGAGTATACCAGTCACATCATGACAGGACTTGAAGCTGCCCTGAAATCTCAAAGCATAGCAGGCAAGCCTCTATCCCAGATCCTTCCTGTGGAAACTTACAAAGTAACAAGACGGAAGTGTGGTGAGGCTAAAGTATGAAAAGCTTCTGCTTCTTCATAATAGTACATGCCAAGGGGAAAATTCCCACCCACAATGAGGTCTCCTGGGCTGTAAGACTCTTCCCATTCAGAAGGCCTGGTCAGGAGGCATGTGGTCTTCAGCATCCCCTGGGCGGCCTGAGGCACAAGACGAAAGAGCAGAAGCACCTGAAAAAACATCAAAGAGACCTCCCTTCCCACTCAGACACAAGGACAACCTTACAAAGACCAGACTTGACCAGCAGCAGCAGCAGAATCAGGTCTTATTGAGAAAGGTCAAGATGCCAAGCAGTCAGATGCACCTAGATTCACATAGCAGGGCTCAGGATATCTCTTTATTGAGGAAGTTCTGTCCTGGGTGCCTGAGTTATTGATTTGCTACTTGGAAATCCAGCAGGGATTCACCAAGAATTACTGTCATTGTCCCAATCCCAGGAAAGTGTATTCAGGCAGCCCCAGAATGCTAAGTTCCCTGAGCACCTCGGATGGAGCAAAAGAAACCAAAGAAAAGTTTGTGTCACTTTTTGGTTTTCTGTGGGCAAAGAAGCTCAGAGATTTGAAGCTACATGTCAGGTTCTCAACATGGACCTCTGCTGACTAAAATGCTAGCCTGAGACCCAGCTTGGGATGAAGCTCATTAGTGCAGATTGAGGGTTTGGTGAAGGGAGGGGTTGGGTTTGTCAGAGTCATGCCACAGAGTTACTGGAGTGAGCCATGCATGCAAGTTGTGTGAATCCATGTCAGTTAATATTCTTTCCAGGTCTAAGAAAGATGGGTTAATGGCTCCTTTTCAACCTACTTCCTACATGTTGCTGAGCTAACAAATGCCAAAAGCCAACAGAAATTAAGCCACTATAGAATGTCAGGGACACAAGAGGGTGGCCTAGGCCTTCTGGCAGGAATCCTGAAGTATGGATTTATTTATTTACATGGTCCACAGGCTATTTATTACAAAGTCCATTTATATATCATCTTTTATTCTCTTGAAGGGAAATTATATAGCAGATGCCTCAGCAAAGTGGAAAGAAGTCCTCCTTTCTCCACAAAAATGAAATGAGAGTACCTGAGTCTAGAACTATTCCTATTACATGGCCTTTATAACCCACAATCTTTCCACTTGTGAGGAACCAAGACAGCATCTGTTTAGTTTATATGTATGTAAAATACAGGGGCATATCAATTAAGGTATACTTCTTAACTGGGAATATCATTCCAGTGCACAAGTTCTAGTTTGTAAGCAACCTTTTTTTCTGAAAGGGTGAACTTTGTCCAAATATGCTGGGCAACCTACTTGCCAGTATTTTCTGCATCAGGAATGGGTTTGGACGAACCCTTGTCAATGGCATTTTCATAGCTTGAAGTTATGGGTTCTCCCATGCTGAGAGCCGTATAGCGAGAAGTTGGACATTCACCTGTCAGGAATACGGAAGCTCCATGCTGCATTGCAAAACTTGCCTTGAGCAGGATGTGATGTCCAACTTCTCTTCCAACTGTATACCTCTGTGATATTTGAGGAGCTAGGAGGGCAAAGACCAGGACTAAGAATGGAGCACCTAGATATCTGATTTGTGACTAGAGCAGATTTCCCTCAATAAAGACCCCGTGGCTTCAGAGAATGAGGTTTTTCCCAGCATCTTTCTCAATTTTGTCAGGAGAACATTACTCAAAGTTCTTTATTCCTGACTAATTAGTCCAACTTCCCTTTACAGATCCAGTTGATAGGAAATGGAATTGACATTGTGGCAACTGAAGAACCACAGAGAAAACCGAAGTCTTAGAGTTTTTATTTTGTTTTCCTGATGAGTTGGTCTCTGCTATTGAGACTGGGCCTCAGAAGAATAATGTAGCATTTGGGGAGAAAGATGCAGCCCAGGGGACCAGCCGCAGGGGCCAAGATGGAGAAGATCTCCACAGCACTGCATACTTCTCCTTGGTGCTCAGGTAGGTGGGCACGAAAGAGACACACACACTGCCAAATACCAGCATGCTGAAGGTGATGAAATTGGATTCATTAAAACTGTCCGGCAATTTCCTGGCCAGGAAAGCCACCACAAAACTGACAAAAGCCAGGAAGTCCAAGTATCCAAAAACAACGTAAAACATGGATGTGGAGCCTTCATTACATTCTGCTATGGTCTCCCCAGCCAGGGAATGTTAGTCCATATTTGGGAATGGGGCAGAGGTCACCAGAAAGAAAGCACAGATCACAGCTTGCATGAGGGGACAAGCCAGGACAGGGGAAGTTGCCCGTTTTCTCGTCAAGAGCTTTCTGGCCATATTTCCTGGCTTGGTGGCCAGAAAAGCCAGAAGCACCGTGACCGTTTTTGCCAAAACAGAAGAAACAGCAACAGAGAAGATGATGCCAAAAGCTGTTTGTCTAATAAAGCAGGTGAGATGGTGGGGCTGACCAGCGAAGAGGAAAGCACACAGGAAGCAGGGCAAGAGGTAGATGAGGAGGATTTAATAAGGTCTCGGTTGTTGGCTTTTACAATTGGAGTGTTGCAGTATGAGAGCTTGCCAGCACTAGAGATGTGATCAAAGAGAAGGAAAGAGCCAGGGAAACTAGAATGATGCCCAATGTTTCCTGATTGAAAAGGAAGTGGATCTTCTTGGGGATGCACTCATCCTGGTTCTTGTGTGGGTGTTGATCATACAGGCATGGATCACAGAGAGTTGCATGAGGAAAAAGGAAGAGCCGCTGAAGTATCTCCAAGACGACACTGGATCCGGATGAATACCCAGAAGGCGTTGCAATGACGAGTTACTTTAGAGTAATAAAACAGAGATGTAATGAGCTGAGATGCTGTGAGAAACCTACAGGCTAAAAAGGGGCTATCAGAGAAGGTATGGAATCATGCACTAACAGCCACTTGGAACTACTTGCCTCTTTGTTATGATAAGGATTTGTCACAGATCATTCTGAAGATGGATTAGGTTGAATTTTTTTTTTTTTTTAGGTTGAAATTTTTTATTTAAATAAAAACCTACTACAAAAGTTACAAAAAGGCACAAAATTGAAACAGTACAAAATTAGAAAAGTATCCCATCCAATATTTACATGGTTTCAAAATGCCAAATGTACACACATTTGCAGGATTCCCAGGCTTTACAAATCAAATTTACAAAAAGAACGTTCTATAGACTTCTCCTGAAAGTTTCATGCCACGTGTCTCAGCAACATGTATGAGTGGTTTACGTACATTACGTGATCAGGGCATGAGCCCCACTCAACCACGGCCACAATTTCCTCCACCGACTGGGCGGCATCCTCCCTTTTTCCTCGCGGCTCAACCAAAAAATCTTCTCTTGGACAAATTTGACTGAGCAGGCCACGTCAGCCACCTCTTGTGTCTTTATCTCTCTGTGGCGTTGGAGGGACAGCGCCAACAGAACATACAGATTAATCAGCCTAATTGTGGACCACGGGACAGTCCAGTACGTCTTGGGAGCCGTGGTGTCTCTCCACCGCCACTTCCTGGGCACTCTCCTCCTGGGTCCCTTCAATGGAGGAGCGGGTTCTGTGCCAGACACGACCGATTTCCAGTCCTGGGAGCCCAGGTCTGGCCAGTCCAGTGCTTCAGACACCGCCTTCCATGTGGCGCGTGCCGTCGGGCAATCGCTGACAAAGTGCCTCACCGTCTCCTTTTGCACCGTCCCGCTCGCGACAGCCCCGTTCTTACACTGCAGTCTGGGGCAGGCCTGCGCCTTCTCGGGAAGCCAGGGTCTGGTCCCTTGCAGGTCATACACCTGATGATACAACCTCCACCTGATGTCCCACAGCCGGAACGGAACCCTCCTGTCTTGAAAATATTCTATCGGGTAAGTCTGTTCCCTCAGGTATCAAGAGAGGCTCTCTGTCCTCACTTTCTTGGTGACCTGCGGTCTGAAATAGGCCACCTCTAGCAGCCCTCTATACACCAAAAGAAATAAGGCAACTTTTCTTCCTGTTTATCTGAGAACCCGTTGCACGTGCGTACGTATCAAAGATCCGCTGCACACTCCTGACCTCTCTGTCGTCATTCAGGAGCAGCGAGATGTCATCGGCATGGGCCACGAACTTGATCTGTATGGGAGAACCTGTAGGGAGGGCCGAACGGATCCCCGCTATCTCCTCCTCTTGCTGTATGCGGCACAGGACACCGTCCAGAGCCAATTCGTAGAGGAGTGGGCTCAACGGACACCCCTGCCTTACTCCTGATTGTAAATCAATGCGACTTCCCCTGTGTCCATTGATCTGAGGAGTGACGGTGGCTTCGGCATACAGCAGTTTGAGGAACCCAACATAGGAGGGTGGGAGGCACTTCCATCGGAGAACCCTCCACAAGAAGGTGTGGTGGACGTTATCGAATGCCTTGCTCTGATCTAACAGGAGAATCCATCCCGCCCATTTCCTGTCCCGCACCAACTGGAAGATCTCCCGCATTAGACAGAGGGAATCTGTCATAGCTCTCCCCGGCACTGCACTGGTCTGGCACCCCACGACCAATTTGTGCGCCACACTAGCCAGTCTCCTGTTCAGTATCCTCGCTAGGAGGCGATAATCCATGTTGGTCAATGCTATGGGTCTCCAATTAGCCGGCAGCGTCAGGTCCCCTTTCTTAGGGAAGAAAATCAGAGTGCCCTGATAAAAGGATTCGGTGAGTCGCTCTCGGGCCAGTAATGAGTTAAACACTTTTGTCAGAGGGGGGACAAGCCATTCCCGAAATATCTTATAAAATTCATATCCCAGCCCGTCTGCTCCAGGGGCGGAATTTCCTTTCGCCGTCACGATGGCTCGCCTCACCTCTTCTTCTTCAATAGG
This sequence comes from Varanus komodoensis, assembly GCF_004798865.1. Classification (NCBI taxonomy): domain Eukaryota; kingdom Metazoa; phylum Chordata; class Lepidosauria; order Squamata; family Varanidae; genus Varanus; species Varanus komodoensis. Next base: position 679 of record NW_025335591.1, on the reverse strand, counting down.
TGCCTCTATTATCTGATTCTCCACTTCTGTCAGTTTCCCATAAAGAGAGCCTGCTTTCTCCCTGGGAATGTCCTCCAAGAAGAGTTCCGCCTCGCAGGAGTCAATGTCCTTAGGAGCGAAAAGCTGCTGGTAATATCGCCCCATGATAGACAACATCTCCTGCGGGTGGAAGGCGACCACGTCTCATTCCTTCTTTCTCAGACCATTCATCTCTATGGGTGTCTTTGGACTGCGAGCCTTCACCCACTCCTCTACATCAACAGCAGAGCCCTTCACTCTATAATCTCTATAGTTTAGCCGATTCCTCCTTTGGGTGTAGTGAAATTCCGCAATGACTTTCCTAGACCGGACCAAAACCCCTTCGTCATAGGGTCGTCCCTGATTCATTCTGCTGTGGCACTGTAAGAAGTGAAAGACGGCCTCCTGGTAGTGCTGGAGTCCTCGCCTATTCACCTTAAACTCATACTTGCAGCAGCTGTTCCTAATCGCCCTCTTGGTCCTTTCCCACCATTCTGGTAACTCATCGAAATAGATGTCACACAGGGTCAACATATTGGCCAAAACGTTAGCCATTTTGTCCCTGCAGGACGCGTCCAGCATCTTGGGTCTGAGTCTCCACAGGGGTCCGCCCCTAGGGTATACCTGCCCAAAGCTCAGTTCGACAGCCAGAATGGTGTGA
>NW_025335590.1:59606-128175 GCF_004798865.1 Varanus komodoensis | reverse complement strand
AGTTGTCCAGGTCATGCTGGGAGATACAGTCAGCACATCTGAGGGTACCAGCTTGGAGAAGGTTTCTCTTCCTTCCATCTTTGCATGGTCTCCTTACTCTTCTTACAGGTGCAAGAACCGGTAGTCCACGGGCCCGTGAATTTCCCTGAGGCGGAGAACACCCCGTTGGACAACACGCAGATGCCGCTGTTCAGAGGGATCGTGCAGGAGGGCGATGGTGGTCCCACCTTGCTGGGTAAGAATGGGCTGGGCATATACCAACCGTTTTCTTCTTCCCGTTGTGCCTGAGGTCCAGGGGCTGCCTTGATGTTCCCCACAAGCTTGTCTGGGGGAAGAAGATGCTTCTTTTTTTAAATACACTCTTCAAAATAAGCTTGGTTTCAATGGATGACGATGTTCTGGAAAGACAAGCCAACATAGTACCGAAAAGAGGCGTGAAGAAAGATTGATTTCACTCAAGGAGCATAACGTTAAAAACTTAAATGGTCTCCTCACCTTTTTTGGCTTCTTCGCAGGAAATGCAGCGACGCTCAGGGAGAGGGAAACGCCACTGTTGCTTCCTTCTAGGCCTTCTTCTCTTTCCGGTGCATCAGACCTGGTCGCTCTGAAGTCAAAGCAGGTAAGGGAGGGAGGGCTCCAAGGGCATAAGGCAGGGGATGGCTTCTCTGAGGACCATTTCCTGGGTATGTGTTAATAAAAGGGAATGGTTTTGAACCTTCACAAGATGCTTTGCAATTTTGGAAGGGAGACGGAGCCTCTTGAAGGAGTAAACGATTTCACATGTACCCAGTGGTCTGAGGGTGGGATGCATTATTTTTGTTATGCTTTACTATAATTTCAATTGTATGGTTTTTTCAGTTGTGTTGTATAATTTTATGGGTGTTATGATTTGAGTAATTTTTTTCAGGGATTCAATAAAGTTTAATTTTTTAAGGAATAAGGTAGGGGTCAAGAGCTGATTCCCATGGAGAAGGTCCCAGGGTCAGTTCCCAGGATTTTCTGATAGGACTGGAAAAACTCCTCTTTGAAACAACAGAGATGTGCTAATGACTGTTGATAATTCTTCTTCCCCTTTCCCCTTCTCCTTCGCTTTCCCCTTCTCCTTCTTTCCCCTTCGCCTTCCCCCCTCCTCCTCCCTCTCCCTCTCCTCCTTCTCCTTTGCCTTCCTCTTCTTTCCCCTTCCCCTTCTTTCTCCTTCCCCTTCCCCTTCTTTCCCCTTCCCCTTCGCCTTCTTTCTCCTTCCCCTCCCCCTCCCCTTCCTTCTCCTTCTCCTCCTCCTCCTTTCCCCTTCCCCTTCATTCCCCTCCCCCCTCCTCCTCCACCCTCTAGAACCCAGTGGCCTTTGAGAAGGTGGCCGGCTATTCTAGACAGGAGGAGTGGGCCATGCTAGATCCCAGCCAACGGATCCCACAGAGGGGAGAGCACGGGCTTCATGGAGGACTGCACAGGGGCGTCATGGAGGAGATGTGTGGCAACCTGGCCTCTTTAGGTAAGACTCCACTTTCCCGTGGCTGATAGATCCTGGGAGCAGGAACCACTGCTATTCCCCTTTGAGGACTTCCGAGAAGATGTCCCAAGGACAAAAATGCCAGGCCTGTGTTCTTGGGATAGTCTGTTATTTTATATAATAATTATTATTACTATTACTATTATTTATCTGGGGTATGTTCAGGCCATCCAATCACACTGAGTCTCTGGATGGCTTTCTTGTTATTCAAGAAATATATTTGTTGGTATTCCAGGTGGAGCTTCAGGGCAACGCACAAAAAATCATAAGAGCAACGCCTTAAAGACTCACCTTAAAGACTCGTTTTTTCTCGCACACACTTTTATCAACCATTGTCGTCTTCATCAGATGCAGGAAGTGCTAAGCGCAAGCACAAAACCAGGGCACAAAAGCTTATGCCCAAATAGACTTGTGAGTCTTGAGGGACCACAAAGATTTCTGCTGATTTTCCTGCAATGCAGCTATTCCCCTCTGGTTTAGCCCCATGCAACATGGCAGCCCCCCAGAGAATAAGTCGTGCGGTGTGAATTCTCAGGGCAGCTTGTTTGAAGATTAAGTCTTCCTGCAGAGAACACTCCAGGTTCAGATGATACGACATCCCACCATGGCTGGCTTCCTCTGATGAGTTGTGCTGTGGGAATTGGGAATCCATCCCTCCCTCCACCCACCCACCCATCCCTCCACCCATCCCTGATGGATACTCCTTCTTCCAGACTTGTAAGAATGTATCTTGTTGCTACATTCCTAAATGCAGAAATTACCCTGATCTTTCTTGGATATGTAGAAACAGTTGAGGGGGCTTCAGGCACGTTGTATTCCTATTGGGTGACTTGGAAGTGCCTACAGTCATCTGTGTATTTCTGTCCTCTTTACAAAGGGCTCCTGGTTCCCAGATCTGACCTCATCTCATGGCATGGAGGAAGGGGAGATCCATTTGTTGAGGGGACCATGGATCAGGAGAGATCCACAGGTGGGTATTTAAGTGTGACTGCATCATGCAATCAGGTATATCTGGCTGTGTGTTCTTCCAGAAGACAGTTTTTCTGGCTAAAAGTCACCCTTTTGCGAGATGAAATGCCCAGGGATGTGGCAATTGGGTCAGGAGTAATTTGAGTACAGACCAAGGTGAAAATAGCTATGGAATATCTTCTTGTACAGCGGTACCTTGGCTCACAAACTTAATCTGTTCTATGACTCTGGTCGTGAGCCAAATTGGTCATGAGCCAAGTCAAATTTCCCCATAAGGGTCAGTGTAAATAAGGTTATTCCGTTCTGTAACATTTTTTTTTTAATCACAAAAATTTGAAGCAAAGTGACAAAGAACAACAAAGATCACAGCCATCTTCCCACCCCTCAGCACAACCGAGATCGCGCCTGTACAGGGAAGATGGGTGCGATCATCACCTGATGCGGAGTTCATGACCTGAGTCAATTTTTTTCTGAAATTTCTGTTCGTGACCCGATTTGGTCATGAACTGAGGCATTCATGATCTGAGGTACCACTGTATTTCCTAGTTTACTGTGCGTTGTTCTTTAAGCTAGCTTTAATGTTTGATTGATTGATTGATTGATTGATTGATTGATTGATTTATATGCCACCCAATTGTGCCACAGCACAGTTCAAATCAGCAATTCATTGGGTTGGTTCCCTGATTTGAGGATCCATTCCTCCCCTAATCAGCATTCTCCTTTGATTCCTTCAGCTGCTGGGAGTGAAAGTAACAGAGACATTAAACTGCAAAGAATGAAAAGTGAAGGAAAACAGAAATGGGTGCCAAGATCCATTCCTCCTGAAGGAGCAGACTTCCATGAAATTCCAGGACTGGAAGGATGTCTTGATGGAAATAAAAATATCATTTGTAATGGGACAAAACTGCTGAAGTCACCTCTGTGTGGAAGAAGCTTCAATCCACCTCTGTACCTTGCAAAACGTCAAAGTATCCACACAGGAGAAAAGCCCTATAAATGTTTAGAGTGTGGAAACAGTTTCAGTAATAACACAAATCTTAAACTACATCAGAGAATCCACACAGGAGAGAAGCCCTACAAATGTTCTGAGTGTGGAAAAGCTTTCAGTTATAGCATGAACCTTAAATCTCATCAAAGAATTCACACAGGGGAGAAACCCTATCAGTGTTCAGAATGTGGAAAGCGTTTCAGCCATAGTATGAACCTTAAATCTCATCGAAGAATCCACACTGGGGAAAAGCCCTATCAATGCTCAGAATGTGGAAAACGTTTCAGTCATAGCATGAACCTTAAATCGCATCACAGAATCCACACGGGTGAGAAGCCCTACCAGTGCTCTGAATGTGGAAAACGTTTCAGTCATAGCATGAACCTTAAATCTCATCGAAGAATCCACACTGGTGAGAAACCCTATGAGTGTTTAGAATGTGGAAAGCGTTTCAGCCACAGCATGAACCTTAAATCCCATCAAAGGACCCACACAGTGGAGAAGCCCACACAACAGAAATGCGTAGATGGTGGTTTTGCAAAAATGTGAGGCTGCAGCAACAAACATACATGGAATGGAATCCCATAAATTCTATCAGTGTTTGAATATGGGAAGATCTTGGGGTTCAACACAACCCTTCCTTTGAAAGGATTCAAGGAACCCAGGGGAAAGTAGATAAATATTTAGAGTTCGTTGGCAAACCAACCTTACTAACCAACAGAAATCCCACCCAACTCTATCAGTGATCAAAACAACATGGAAACTTTGGTTGGGAAGGAGGGCATAGTTTTCACAATGAACTCCTGCTGGAGTTGGCATCTCGCACAATTTCCAAGCCGCTGACCGGCTGGGTTCAGATAATATGACAAGCCATGGTGGTTTTTTACCATTGTTGGTCTGTCATGCTGTCTGAACCCAGTCATGGTATATCACCACAGTAAGTTTGGTCTTTAGTAACCATACTAAGAAATAATAGTTTGTTCTATGGTTTCTCTGTACCACCATGGCTGGTCATGCTGCCTGAAGCCAGGATCATGGTTTCCATGGTCTATGGTTTCTCTGTACCACCATGGCTGGTCATGCTGCCTGAAGCCAGGATCATGGCTTCCATGGTCATGGTGTGCAAGTACCACAGAGTCCTCTGGCAAGAATGGCAACTGCGGAGCCTCTCCAGCTGTCTAACCTCTATGTGCAGGCCAGCGAGGAGGAAGCAAGCCACATAGGCAGGAAGCAGTGCATCTTGGGATTGAATTTCAGGCGGAGCGGCTGATACAGTGTGTACCAACAGTGAGCAGACTGCATAGGGAGGATGGAAACCATACCAAAGTAAAAACCCTTGATCGTCTGTCTGGTAGATCATGGTAAAAAAACTGTCTACTATGGTGGGCACCATATCTCCTGCCTGTTTGAGGTGTACCGTGTAAACCAAGGGGGTTTCCACAGTGTCCTAATATTGTCCATGTGTGTCTGTGTTGTGTCTTGAGCGCATCTTGTTGAACATGGAGAGCATCTTGTTCATCTCCCCATGCAGAGTGTTTTCTGCAGCAAGGAGTTCATCGTGGATTCTTCACTGTCTGCTCTTCAACGCTTGTCCCTCAACCCCTCGTGACCCTGGTGGGCACAGTTACCAGAGGCCACATGATCTCTGGCCAGGCTGATGTCATTGCATCCAGCTTCCCAGCAGCCCATATCACAAGGCAAAAGGACAGTTCTCACCCAGCTCCTCTCGATACGCTGTCCCTGTACCTAGAAAGAGCTGCTTCATTTAGTCCTTGAATCTTGCTTGCTCCATTGGGCTGTTTGTCCTCCCTGCTCCTTTCATTCTTCTCAGTGGGGCCATGGCTGGACTTTGGGGACAAGTTCTAGGACTCTGGAGCCCAGGGACACTCAAATCACCACCAGGAGAATGGCAGGTGATAAGGCTATCAGACACAACTACCATGGTGTTCCAATAGCCATCTAGGACTTTAAACTCTTGCATGGACCACAATACCTGGCAGGGTGCCTCTCTGGGCACGAACTCCCCCATAGAATAAGGTCCTCATCCAAGGCCCTTCTCCAAGTGCCTCTACCTGGAGAGGCTTAGAAGACACCAACACAGGAGAGGGCATATGAAGAGGTGCCTGGATTTTTCTTGTTGTAGATTGTTCAAAATCATTGGTAGATCTAGGTGTATCTCTGGCTGTTGCATGTTTGTATGTTTACAGGTGTATGGGTTTTGTACAGTGTTTTTAAGGTCTGATATTTGTAAACTGCCCAAGAAGAACAGGAGGAGGTAAAATCAGACTCCTTTGAGTCCAGCATTGTGTTCCCACAGTGGGCATTCAGCTGTCCGCGGGATCCCACCGGCCTGGTTCTCATGTGGCAAACCTGAACAGCACTTCATATTCTAAGCGTAGTGGATGAGTACACTTTGATGCTGGCAGTTTCCTTTTCATTTTAAAAATGTTGCTGCACATTCCCCCATCTTGGAGGGATCCCTTTGGAGCTCCTCACACTTCCTGTTTGTTTTACCCACCCTAATACATTGCTGTCATCAGCAAAATTGGCCACACCTAATTCCAGATCGGGACTGCAGGTGGCGCAGTGGTTTAAACCACTGTGCTGCTGGGCTGGTTGATCGAAAGGTCGCCGGTTCAAATCTGCACAATGGGGTGAGTTCCTGTTGCTCCGTCCCAGCTCCTGCCAACCTTGCAGTTCAAAAACATGCAAATGCAAGTAGATAAAAAGGTACCACTTCAGTGGGCAGGCAACAGCTCCGTGCACTTGGGTGTTTAGTCATGCCAGCCACATGACCACGGAGGTGGTCTGCGGACAAACGCTGGCTCACTCGGCTAGGAAACGGAGATGAGCACCTCCCCCTAGAGTCAGGCATGACTGGACTTAATGTCAAGGGGAAACCTTTACCTTTTACCTTTAATTCCAGATCATTAACCAATAGGTTGAAAAGCATTGGTCAAATAAAGAACCCATTAGGATCCCACTGTTCATCCCTCCATGGGTAGAAATTATCATTCATTCCCACTTCCTCCTGTGTTTTAATGAGATAATGATCCATAAAAGACCACACACATTTTTGTTCCGTGGTTGCTAAGTTTGGCAAGGAGTCTTTGATGAGGGACTTTGTCAAAAGCCTTTTGGACCTCCAAGTAGACAATGTCTAGCAGATCACCCCTGTCCAACGGCTTCAGATATTGGGCAATATAGAAATGTAATAAACTGAAATAGTATTCTAGTGTTAAAATGTTAAGTGAACTTAACATGCAAAACGGCACATTCACAATATACTTTTTAATTAGGTTGGCAACTGGTTTTGCAGTTATTTGAGGTGGCAGAAATGGGGAAATGGTTGCAAAGAAGGGTTTGGTGGTGGTTCACAGGGAGAAGAGAAACACTGTTTGCTTTAAGGCAGAAATAATCTGCACAGCTAACGGAGCTGAAACACATTAGAGTCAGCAATGTGATGCGGTTACAAAGAAGGCAAATGCTATTTTGGGTTCCGCTAACAGAAGCATCATTTCCAGATCATGTGCAGTTCTGGTTCTGCTTTGCTCGGCACTGGTTCGGCCTCCTCTGGAGACTTGTGTCCAGTTCAGGGCACCACGCTTAAAAAATAAAAGCTGCAGACAGGCTGGAAAGGGCTCAGAGGAGGGCAACAAAGATGATCCTGGGATTGAGGGAAAAAAGCCTTGTGAGGAAAGATGGAGAGAACTGGGCATGTTCAGTCTCAAGAAAAGAAGACCCAGGGGAGACACAATAGCACCCTATAAGTACTTGAAAGGCTGGCACAAACAGGAAGGCCAGGATCTCTTCTCCATTATCTCAGAGTGCAGGACAGAATAACAGGTTCAGATTACAGGAAGTCAGATTCTGACTAGATTTAATTTAATTAATTTAATTAAAACAGTTAAAAGAATTTCCTGACTGTCAGAGCAGTACAACAATGGAACTCATGACCTGGGGAGGTGGTCGGCTCCCCTACACTAGAGGCATTCATGATGCAACTGGACAGCCATTTGACAGGGATGGCTGAAGCTGGAGTCCCACCCTGCAGAAGGGGATGGACCCTCTGGCCCTTCCAGTTCTACTATTCTAGGATTCTGTGATTCATACAGTCCAGGGATTAAAAATTACTGAGCGGATTCATTGTCAGTTCTGAGCAAGCTGGATCAGAGTGGCCCTGAATGAATGCTCTTTTGTGTGGGATATGGCAAGCGCTTCTCTTGGCCCTCTCTGTTTAAGTTGCATCAACGAACTCACACTGGTGAGAAGCCATTTCAGTGCTTCAACTGTAGAAAAAGCTTCACTTGGCACTCTTACCTTAAGGTGCATCAACAGATTCACACAGGAAAGGAGCCATTTAAATGCTCAGAATGTGGGAAGGGCTTCAATGACAGTGGTCACCTTGGAGACCATCTCAGAATCCACACAGGCGAGAAACCCTTTCAGTGCTCAGTGTGCGGAAAGGGTTTCAGTCAAAACATAAACCTTAAGGTCCATCAGAGTATCCACACAGGGGAGAAGCCCTACACTTGCTCTGAATGTGGGAAGGGCTTCCTTGATTGCAGAAGGCTTAAACAGCATCAAAGAATTCGCACAGGGGAGAAGCCATATAAATGCTTAGAGTGCAGAAAGAACTTCACTTTGCCCTCTTAAGTTGCATCGAAGAACTCACACAAGAACTCATTTAAATGCCCAGAATTTGGAAAGGGCTTCAGCAAACGCACAAGCCTTAAAACCTCTCTCCACACAGGTGAGAAGCCCTTTCAGTGCTCACTGTGGGGAAAGGCTTTCAGTCAGAACACACAGCTTAAGGTTCATCAGAATATCCACAAAGAATAGAAGCTGTACAGTTGCACTGAATTTGGGGAGAGCTTCCTTGATTGTGGAAAGCTTGAACAGCATCAAAAAACTCATTTAGTTGAGAATCAGCATAAATGCTCAGAGTGTGGAAAGAGCTTCACTTGGCACTATCAGCTTAAGAATCCACACAGAAAAGAAGCCCTTTCAGTGCTCAATGTGTGGAAAGAGTTTCCGTCAAAATGCACACCTTAAGGGACATCAGAGAATCCACACAGGGGAGAAGCCCTATGCTTGCTCTGATTGTGGGAAGAGCTTCATTGATTCCAGAAAGCTTAAGCGGATTCAGAAAACTCACACAGGCGAGAAGCCCTATAAATGTTCAGAATGTGGAAAGGGCTTCACTGACAGCACAGGCCTTAAGGTACATCAGAGAACCCACACAAGAGAGAAGCCCTACACCTGCTCTGAGTGTGGGAAGTGCATCACTGACTGCACAAAACTTAAACTGCACCAAAGAACTCACACAGGCAAGAAGTCATATAAATGTTTCGAGTGTGGAAAGGCCTTTGCTCGAAGTACAGCCCTTCATACCCATCACAGAATCCACACAGTGTGGAAAGTTTCAGTCTGAGCATGACCTTCAAGAAACATGAAAATTCACACATACAATAGATGCTAGATAAGAACCCTACTAGTGCTTCAACTGTGGAATAAGCTTTCATAGTGGCAGGCAGCTTACATACAGCGGTACCTTGGCTCACAAACTTAATCCATTCCACGACTCTGGTTGTGACCCAAAATGGTCATGAGTCAAGTCAAATTTTCCCATAAGGTTCAGTGTAAATAATGTTAATCCATTCTGTAACTATTTGTTTTAATCACAAAAATTTGAAGCAAAGTGACAACAACAAAGATTGCGGCCAACTCCCCTGCTCCCAGCACAATTGCGGCCATCTCCCCCACCCCCCAGCACAATCGCGATCATCTCTCCCCTGAGCACAACCGCAATTGTGCCTGTGCAGGGAAGATGGGTGCAATCGCGATCGTCACCTGATGCAGAGTTCACGGCCTGAGGCAAATTTTTCTGAAATTTCTGTTTGCGACCCGATTTGGTTGTGAACTGAGGCATTCCTGAGCCGAGGTTCCACAATAGCTTGAAAGAATCCACACAGGGAATTGTTTTGTTTCGCAAGGGACAAGGAACCTCAAAACTCCCCCACTCCATGGCTTGACATCCATGGTTTCATTAATACTCTGGTTTGGAGAATTAGCTTATAGCCAGGAATTGGGACAGCTAATGGAGATGGCTCTCTGGCCTTAAGAGGAGGGCTAAACCCTTGGACTGGTCTAGGACAGGGTGCATCACCTCCCTGGGGTCCTTTTCGTGTCCTTCCCACTCTCAAATTGGGAGCCTCTCCTCTTTTCTGCCCCCGTCTTTTTACTCAGAGGACGCCAGGTAACCCGCTGCCCAGCTCTGGTGGTTCTCCGGGCACATGCACGAAGAGCTGCCCAGACTCAGCAGCCTTCTCCCTGTGAGACCACCGCCAGCTTTTGCCACTCAGTGCTCTGTGCCTCCTCTCCAGCCCTGGCATTTGTCTCTGCACCTTCCTTAGCTAGTCCCCACCATGCCACTCTCGGTGCCTCTTGTCCAGTTCGTTTCTATGCACTTCTCTCTTTTCCCAATCCCTTCCCCTGACTTCCCTTTATCCCCCATGCTGTCCTTCCCCTGCCCGCATCCACTGTTGCTCACTGAGCTCAATTCACACCACTTTGGGGCAATGGATTCCTCTGGTTGCAGCCACTGAGGAATCCCTCCTGGGAGTGGGAATTCCTTTCTCTTATCTCCTCCCTGGACGTCAGGTGGGAGACGGCAAGCCCCCATGACCTCTCACAAGGAGAAGCTCCACAGATGCTCAGAGTGTGGAAAGAGCGTCCTTCAGTCGAAGCACAAAGCTTAAAAACCATAAAAAGATTCTATTGAGGGAAGCTGCATAGATGTTCAGATTGTGGAATCAGTCTCCAGGATAGTGAGATCTTGTTTTTTCAGCAAAACTTGCACACATGGGAGAACATGTATATGTGTATAGGATGAAAAACCTGCACTCTTAGTTTTTAATGTTTCATTGTTTGCAAATCAAAGTAAAGCAAACATTTGGAAAAATATTTAACTTTATTATTACTTTCCACTCCCACCCCTAGCTCAAGTTACATAAAAGAGAGTCCACAGGCCTGCAGGGTGCATGTTGGTTAAACACACACTGTTACCATAATTTCTAACTTGCTGGCACCATCTGCCCATATCCAATTACATTAGTATGTTACATAAATTACATTAGTATATTCAGCCAGTGTCAAAGGAATCAAATATTCATTGGCCTCTCATAAGCCGTAATCCACATGCCATTTTTTCCACTATTGGGGTCTTCCACACTGAATAGTACCATTCATTCAAATCTGTAAATTGGGACACAGTTACTTTTCTAGCGGGAAATAAAAGATGCGAAATGAGCTCCATAGGAATATTCTTTTCCAGGAATACCTCCAATAGGGCCAGTTTAGAGTCAACGGGTACCCCTGCTTTAACAATCCGAGTAATCCCAGGGAGAACCGCAGTCTGGAATCGATGGATCATGGCACATTCCCACATGTGGGTGGGTGCCAACCGCTTGGCCCCCCTCCAGCACATATGGGAGGAGCTGGACGTCGTAAGTGCCAATGTTCCAGGAAACAGACACCAACCCTTAATTACCCCAGCAATGTCTTCCTGGCGTTAACAGATAAAGCCATTTCCTTTCCCCCAGATACTCAGCCAAGCTGCATCACCCACAGAAGATCAGATTACCTCCCAGTTTTTCTCCAAACAACTCCTTTTGCTCCTCCGAGTCCAAGATTGTCCTATATATAGTTCACACTGTCTCTTTAACACAACCGCTATCATGATCGATCAGTTTCTCAGAACCCCAAGCCGCCAAATTCCTTTATACCCTTGCTTGAAAGCAAAGACTGTAGTCAACATCCCACAAGCTGCATGATAGCAAAATTTACTACTAGTTTGAATTCTGAGTCTTTGAGTCTGGTCAATACCCTCTCCCTCTCCCTTGAAATCACATGTGTCTGATTTTTTTAAACATCAGATGGATGGAACTGGAGGGGCAGCAAAGGCGAATCCCCTGGGACAAGGACTGAAGACTTCCAGACGCAAATGTCAAACATGGAGCTCATGATGATTTAAATGTGTGTCTCATGAATGGGGCAGCTGTCAGAGGGACCCCATTCAATGCGACATTCTCTAGAGACATCTGTTGGGAGGTTCTCAGACACAAGAAATCAAATGCTGCAACTGACAGGGCTCATCATACTCCATCCTCCCCAAAATGTCAACATGCATAATATTTTCTTCACTCGTGGTTTACCATTAAATACTAAAAAGCAGAGACATCATCCTGCCAACAAAAGTGCGCATAGTCAAGGCTATAGTTTTCCCAGTTGCAATGTATGGCTGCGAAAGCTGGACCAGAATGAAGGCTGAGCACCGAAGGATTGGGGCCTTTGCATTGTGGTGCTGGAGGAGACTCCTGCGAGTCCCTTGGACCGCAAGGCGATCAAACCGGTCAGTCCTACAGGAGATCAACCCTGACTGCTCTTTAGAAGGCCAGATCCTGAAGATGAAGCTCAAATACTTTGGCCACCTAATGAGAAGGAAGGAATCCCTGGAGAAGAGCCTAATGCTGGGAACAATTGAGGGCAAAAGAAGAAGGGGACGCCAGAGAATGAGGTGGCTGGATGGAGTCACTGGGGCGGTGGGTGTGAGCTTGGGTGGACTCCGGGGGATGGTGGAGGACAGGAAGGCCTGGAGGAATGTTGTCCATGGGGTGGAGATGGGTCAGGCACGACTTCGCAACTCACAACAATGAACATATTAATGGTGGCAGAGCCAGAGGCAAGCAGTGGCCTCCGAACCAGATCAGCTCTTCCACGCCCGTCTCTGCAAAACCTGCGGGCAGCCAATTGAAACTGTTACGGAGTTGGAAAATAGAAGAGCACAGATGACAGGCATGGCTTTGGTTGCCACCTTGATCTTGCCAGGTTTTAAGGGTTTAGGACCCCGATTGCTTGTGCTTTGCACTGGGAAAAGCTTTTGTGAGGTTGTGACGTGAGGGGCACCTCCATTTGGAGCCTCTGAAGAATATGGTACTACTTAGATGCAGGGAGAGGCCCATTGCTTCCCATTGTCCTCTGGTGGGGAGAAGGCCTGGTGACCTTGCTGAGATTCCCCAGAATTTTGTGTTGGCTTTTCAGAACAAGAAGGCAGGACACCAGGCGAATATGGCTGTTGGTGCAAGATTTTACAGGAGTCCAACTCTTCAAAATACGACTTTCAGAATTTGGGACTTATTTTTAAATTCATTGCTAGAAGCAAGTGAGAAATGTCCACCTGAAAATGCTGAGAGAAAGGAAGTGTGGGATGGAGAGATCAGAATGACTCAGGTCATCATCTGGAGTCCTTTGAGAGCCTCTGAGCTTATGACTCAGGAAGAAGAGGGGGAGAGTGGAGTGTCATCGGCCTGTTGGGGACATGTCAGCCCATGGCTCTGGATAACCTGCCCCAGCGGTTTCATGTAGAGGTTAAACAGCATGGAAGGCAGGGTAGAACATTGCCCTGTAGAACTCCATGGCCCAATTGCCCCAGAACCAGGCAATTGCCCCACCACCACCTTCTGGAATTGGTCAGGAGAACCACTGCAAAGTGGCGCCACCTACACCCAACTTGGCCAACCTGTTTAGAAGGTCACCATAGCCAATGGTGTCTAAAGCTGCTGAGATCCAGGAAGATCAAGTCACATTCCCCCATTGCTCTCCCGGCAGAGGTAATTCCACAGGGTGGGCAAGGCAGTTTCCATCCTGAACCTTGGCCTGAAAGCCTCTTTAAAAGAGGCTGGCACCCCTCCCTCAGGAGTTATTTACAGCCTCCTGGACCCAAGTACACATCCCTTCCTTCACTCTAACAAGCAGCCATGACGGGCAAGGGTGGTGTGTACAGCTGGCAGGCCAGACTTGGCAGAGCGCCTCATCCACGTCCTCAGGCCTCAATAGCCAAAGCTCATCCAGGAAAACTGGTCCGGATATTCTGGTCCTGTTCCTATTTTGCTGAAGTTCAGATGGCACAACAAGCCAGCAGGGGTCAAACAACCCATGGTCCCCCTCCAACTGTAGGAGTCTAGGTTTCTTGAAAGAGAAGCCTTGGATGGCAACAGTGGCTTGTAAGCCACGAACAGGCCAGCAGGATAGGCCTGTCCGGGGTTCCCTTGACAAGCCACTGCACAGCATAAGCCACGGGGGTTGCCTTGCGAGTGCGGCCCCAGGCCAAGCCACTCCATCACCCCTCAGTCACAAAGCCAGCACTTTCCTTTACAAGGGATTTCCCATTTCCAGGGAAGCTAGTCAGAAAGGCGTTGAGCAGAGGATAACGTGCTGCACTGGAGAGTTAAAGCGCTGCAGAGGCTATTTGTTTAATTGATTATTTAATTTCTACCCTGCCTGTTAGCCAAAATGGCTCTACTGGGAAGAAAAAGAGGTTTGAAAGTAAAAGCATGTTGCTGAAAGGATAAAGAGATGAAAAAAGGACATTGGAGATAAGGAGTAAATATTGTTTTTATTTTAAAGAAAGGTAAAACTGAGTCATTTTAATGAAGAGAGTAAGTTCTCGTTTGGAGCCAGGGCAGGGGAGAATGCCGGGGCCAATGGATCAGACCGCAGTCCCCTTCGAAGAGTGATAATGAGGAATGAAATGAAGCTCCTCAGCAAACCAGGCTCTTTCCCAATGCCCAGCACCGGTACTCGGCACCACTCGCTTGGGAAAGGGGAGGAAGAAGCTGAGGACATTCAGTCAAGAGGAGCTGGAGGAGCTGGGGGAAAACTGCCGCAAAGGAGACTTGCAGGCAGCGGGACCAAAGCCTACGTGGAAGCGGCTGACATTCCTCCCAACAGCTTTCTGCACACTGAACCCTGAAAGGGCTCCTCCCCTGAATGGATCCTTCCCAGTGAGTTAAGGTCGCTGTTCCAAGCCAAGCTCTTTCCACACTCAGAGCATTTATATTGCTTCTCTCCACTGTGAATTCTTTGGTATGAGTTAAGGTCTCTTTTCTGAGCAAAGCCCTTTCCGCATTCTAAGGATTTATATGGCTTCTCCCGTGCGAATTATTAAATGTTGTTTAAGGCTACTGCAATCACGGAAGCTCTTCCCACATTCAAAGCAAGTATAAGGCATCTCCCCTGTGTGGCTATTCTGATGTAGCTTGAGATTCCTGCTCTGACTGAACTTCTTTCCACACACTAAGCTCTGAAAGGGCTTCTCCCGTGTAGATTGCTTTATGTGAACTGAGGTGTGATTTATAAGCATAGTTCCTTCCACATTCTGAGCATTTATAAGGCTTATCCCCTGTGTGAGTCCTTTGATGCCACTTAAAACGAGAGGGACAAATGAATAATGTTTCACATTCTAAGCATTTCTGGGGATTATCCCGTGTGAATTTTTTGATGCTGTTTAAGCATTTCGCAATCAAGGAAGCTCTTCCCACATTCCAAGCAAGTGCAGGGCTCCTCCCCTTTGTGGATTCTCTGATGTTGCTTAAGGCTTGCATTCCGAGTGAAACCCCTTCCACACACTGAGCACACAAAGGGCTTCTCTCCTGTGTGAATTCTTTGATGGAACTTAAGGTGAGAGTGCCAAAAGAAGTGCTTTCCACACTCTGAGCACTGGAAGGGCTTCTCCCCTGTGTGAATTACTTTATGTGAATTAAGGGATGATTTGTTAGAAAAGCTCCTTCCACATTCTGAGCATTTAAATGGCTTCTCCCCCATATGGATTCTTTGATGCCACTTAAGGAAAGAAGGAAAAGTGAAATGCTTTCCACACTCTGAGCACTGGAAGGGCTTCTCCCCCGTGTGGATTCTGTGATGATACTTAAGGCTAAAATTTTGACTGAAGGCCTTCCCACACTCAGAGCAAGTGTAGGGTTTCTCCCCTGTGTGGATACTCTCATGTAGCTTAAGACTTCCATTCCGAGTGAAACCCCTCCCACACACTGAGCACACAAAGGGCTTCTCTCCTGTGTGGATTCTTTGATGCTGTTTAAGCTTCTTGAACTCAAGAAAGCTCTTCCCACATTCAGAGCAAGGGTAGGGCTTCCCCCCTGTGTGGATACTCTGATGTGCCTTAAGGTTCTTGCTCTGACTGAAACTCGTTCTATCCAAAGAGTCCTGAAAGGGTATCTCTACTGTGTGGATTCGGCAATGTATTTTGAGGTTCCAGCTTTGACTGAAGCTCCTTCCGCATTCTGAGCATTTAAATGGCTTCTCACCAGTGTGAATCCTTTGATGCAACTTAAGACGAGAGTGTGAAGTGAAGCTCTTTCCACACTCTAAGCAACTGTGTAGATTCTCCCCTGTGTGGAATCTTTGATGACTTTTAAGAGATGCTCTCCAACTGAAGCCCTTCCCACACTCGGAGCATTTAAATGGCTTCTGCCCTGTGTGGATCCGTTGATGCACCTTAAGAGAAGAGGCTGAAGTGAAGCTCTTTCCACACTCTGAGCATTTATAAGACTTTTGTCCTGTGGGCTTTCTTTTCTGTATGTTAACGTCTGAGCTGCAACTGAATTCCGTGGCAGACTTGAAGCATCTGAAGATCTTCTGCTCTTTCTGACTACCTTGTAGTTTAGAAAGCTGGATCTGATAGCTTCTTAGGTCCTTAGTGTATTCCCATGGTCTCTCCCCACTGCCAATACTCTGCTTACTTCCTCTGGAAGGTGCTCGTAGCATTGGAACAACACAGAAATCCATCCGACCGAAAGAAATTGAGTCATTTTTCCAGTTTTTTGGGTCTGTTTTCTGTCTTCGGTGCCCATGGTTTCTATTGCTCCCGCTGCAATCAGCTGAAAGAAGAAAAAGGAAAGTCTTCCTCAATACACAGAAGATTCCAGTGGGTTGCTGATTACAGTAACAGGATGATCCCAATAAGGGAGGAAGCACATCTGTTTGCATGGGTGTATTTCCCCTTAAGCATCCCACATGGTGCTCCAACAGTAAAGGAAAACAATAAAAATGTTTACAATGTAAGAATCCCTAATGAGGCCTGTCATTTTGCCCCGATTGGTTAGTGAACTCGGGCCTGGAAAGTGGGCATTCTGGGCGGGCCTTCTGGATGTCTCCGCATCTTCTGAAGCCACACGTCAGGATAGACTGTTAAGGCATTCCCGCTGGCTTGTGCCACTGCTTTTCTTGAACTTGGTTTTAAAATGAATTTTGTGTTGGGTTCTGCTCTCCTGTGTCTCCTGGATTGGTTACCAAAAATAATATGGGGATGGGCATACCAGAGCCAACCTCAAGGACACCCACACAAATGCCTACTACACAGAAGCCATGCCAGGAATTTCACCATCCAGGATTCATCACTGAGGGAAAGACTGGAGGGGCTGCACTCCTCACCCAGAGAAGCCAGGATCTCCTGCGTGACCTCCCGGTGCAGAGCCCTCTGGCCAGCGTCCAGCAGGGCCCACTCATCCTCCGAGAAATGCACGGCCACCTCCTCGAGGCTCGTCACACCCTGGGAAAGAGGAAGTCATTCATCACAGCCATGCAGGGAGACGGCGGTGGGGAGGGGGCTGGAGGTTCCCCTGTGGAATCCGGGGCTCCACGAGTGAATCCAGAAGCCTCCGATCCTCCTCCTGGGATGGAAGCAAAGGCAAAGGGCCTGCCAGTCCAGGAGGAGGGACAAAGGCACTCAGGCCGCTCCTACCTTCTCTGCATGCAGGGATGGTGTCTCCGCTCCACCACAAACTGAAGGAGGCCTCAAAGGAACACTTAGAATCACTCCATCCTCCCTGCAGGTTGTTCCCTTTCCTAAGGACAGGAAAGAGATCAGAGAAGAAACTGTGTTCCTGAAGAACATTGTGTCATTTACTTTCTTGTGTGGAACTGATATTTGTCAACAGCTTTTTCAATGTTTTAGACTGGCTACTCAAGAAGAGTTTCCTGCTGCCCCAAAGGAATCTCTAGAGAAGCTTAAAGCAGCTCAGGCACTTTGGGTACAGAGTAGATGGGAGACGAGGCTGCAATGGACCCACTCACCCTCAACAGAAGACAAGGGTCCCCTGTCCACCTCCTGCATGATCCCCCTCGACAGCAGCCCGTGTGCAGGATCTGACAGAGCCTTCCCTGCCTCAAGGAACTCTATGGCTGCGTTATCCGATATTCGCTGAGTCTGGAATTGCAATGCAGATCACAGGTAAGGAAGGGCTGAAGGGGTTAACCAAGAAAAATTCCGTAATGCAAGTGCCGAACAGAACCTCCCAGTGGGCTTGCATTTCAAGTCTCCTACTAGGGGTGTTCTGCCTTAAAACCCTGCAGCACCCCAGGCTGCGTCTTTATCAGGAGAGCCTGGAAGGATCCGTGCATCAGGCTAAGAGCTCAGCCTGGAACAAGCAAAGGGCCACAACAGCCTCCTGCAACCGATCAGCTGGAGAGAGATGCCTGCTTTCTTCCTGCCACTTCCATACTGAGCCTCTCCTCCTCAGGAACAGAAAAACCCACAGAAGTGTCCGTGGATCCTCCACAGGGGGTCCGTCCCACATTCAGAATTGCTGTCCATGTTGAAACTGGGACATCTCCAACTAGGCAGAGAGGCAGGAAAAGGGCAGCCACTAGGGGGGAGATTGGAAATTTCAGTGCCCTGGAGTTATCGGGATGTGATACACTCACCTGCCCCACTGCTGGCTCAGGGGGCCTCCTTCAGCCAGGACCACTGCCTGGGAACTGGTCTCTGCGCCACACTCCCTCCCCAGCCCCCCAGCTGAGGAGGAAGGATGGCTGAGAACTGTTGCAGCATCACTAGGTCCATGCACCAGGGCCAAAAGCTGGACCCTGGCAGCAGCAGAGGACTAGAACAGCCTCCTGAAATCCACCAGCAGAGAGGAAGAACCTCTCAGAGCATCCTTGATCTGCAGCTCCCACTGGACATGGAAAACTGGGGCACCCATGAGAGATAGGCATCAAAATCAGGCCCCTGGGAAGGAGTTTTAAAGTCTCAGTCCCATGGAGTTTTCGGGAGGAAAAATGCTCACCTGCTGCCCTTCCTGCTGCTCTTCCTGCTGCCCCTCCTCTGCCTGGCTCAGCAGGGCGCCTTCGGCCAGGGCCACCGCCTGGGCACTGGTCTCCGCTCCGCACTCCCGCACCCAGCTCTCCAGCCATGGGGGAAGGATGGCCAGGAACTGCTCCAGGATCACTTGGTCCAGCAGCTGAGCCTTCGTGTGGCTTTCTGGCCGCAGCCACTGATGGCAGAGACGGTGCAGGCGGCTGCAAAGTACTCGGGGCCCCTCGGCCTCCAGGTAGCCCGACTGCCTGAAGCGCTGGCGAGCCACGTCTGAGCTGGGGTTGCTCCCTCCCATGTCCTCCTCCACGCCTCTTTCCCAGAGCTCTATGCTGCTCCCTTGCAGAATTCCATGGGAGCCATTGCTCGCCTCACAGCCAGCCAGGTCCTGTTCTTCCGTCTCCACTCCATTCTCCATTTCTGCTCTCAGGAGGACTTGAAGGGCCTCTTGCTGCATTGCCTGTTCTTTGTTGAGAGGAAAACTGTGGGGAGGAAGGAAATCACAGATACCCCTGTGGCCAACGTAACCCTGGACCCTATTTCAAATATCCTCCCAGAATTCCTGTCCCGCAAGAAACGGGCACTTGGTTACCCCTCACTTCTAGGACATAAACCATGTGTGCTTTTGATAAGTAAATGCACACTCGATTTTCTCTGAGGACTTCAAAAGGGCCATGCTGGATCAGACCACGGGACCCTCTCCAGCATGCTGCTCACACCATGGCCAGCCCCCAGGGTCGAACTTGGGGGTGGTCCTGAGGGTCAGGGGTCCCTTCTGGCTCTACTCTTCTAGGCCCATGGGAAACCCACATGAATCCTGCGTGATCAACAGCCTCCTCCCACCCAAGGCCACACCAAGTGGTGCACCCCAGCGTACTCCCCCCGAGTTAGTGGCCAACAAGGAGCCACAAGGCCTCGTAGCCACGCATAGCCTTCTCTTGCCTGATTTCCTCACATCCCTGTTAACAGTGTCTGCATTGTCGGTCACCACTCACAATTTCCTGTGGCAGGAAACTCCATAGGTTCACTATCCGCTGGAAGATATGTCCTTACATCAACAAGGATTCAACAAGAGAAATGATCCAGGGTCTGTAGCAGGCACCCCAAAAGGAATGGCTACAACAACTGGGACTCTTCAGTTTAGATAAAGGTGAGTAAGGGAAGACAGGATAGAGTTGTTCAAAATATTGCATGGCATGGAGAAAGTAGAAAGGAAGAATTTTTCTTCCTCTCCTGTAACATTTGAAACCCAAATGATCCCATGGAGGTGACTGGGGTGAGGTTTAGGACAGAAAACTTCTTGGCACATTCTCATTAGATCAAAAAGGTTTTAACAACAGAGAGAAATGATCAGGGGCCGGAAGCAGGTCCCCCATGATGTCTACAACAACTGGGACACTTCAGATTTGAGAAAGATGGAGTCAGGGAAGACTGGAGCGAGATGTTGAAAACAAGGCATGCTATGGAGAAAGAAGACAGGGAGATAATTTTCTTCCTCTCCCATAACACACAAAACCCAAATAATCCCATGAAGCTGATTGGGCTGGGGTTTAGGACAGACAAAAGGAATTACTTTTTGGCACATCCTATAACTAAAATACGGAATTGGCTGCCACCAGAAGTCCTGCTGGCCACCAATTTGGATGGCTGGAACAGGAGACTGCACAGATTCGGGAGGGAGGAGGCCATCGGTGGCTGCTCACCCAGCTGGCTGAATGCTGCCTCTGTGACCAGATGGACCATGGCTGCACACACCAGTTGCTGAGGAGCCTGGGCAGGAGGAGGTCTTGCACCGATCCTGCTTGAGGGATCCTCTGGGAAGCTGGATGTGGAGTGCTAGATGCTGGTTCTGTGGGGCATCTCACACTCTTCGCTTTCTGGGATGACTCCTTTGGGTTCTAGACTAAGGGAAAGGGGGTTAAGATCTCCCTCCTCATTTCTCCAGCACAAGCATCATCTTAAACACCCCCATCCAGGCCCCCTTTCCTCCAACTAATCCACCTGGCTTGTGGCCAACTTCCTCCGAGGAATGCAGGGGCTGGGCCACTTGCTAAGTCCCCTGGAAGCAAGCAGAGGATCCCCAGCCCCCCACCACCAAGGGCTTTGCCCTTCATGTCTTTCCAAACTGTTCCCTGGCTTTCCCTAGGCCAGTTCTTTCCTGGAAAGGAGCAAGGCTGGGGTCTTCTGCAGGGTTCCCTCCGGGGGCGGGGAGGAGCAACCTTGGAATTGCATGGTGCTGGTAGGGCCTGTCTCCCTCTCCCCTCCATAAAGCTTCTCATCCCCGTGGGCATATTTGCTGCGCTGCTTTCCAGGGACCCTCGTGCGCTTCCACACACCATGTCCCTGATGGAAGCCGCCCCCCTGCACTGCGCCTGGCACTACATTGAATAGAAAGTTCAAAGACGCCTAAAGTGGGAGGGAAGGCCTGGAGTCCTTTCACTATTGACCTTCTGCAAATGCACAGAGCCAGTGCACGACATGCCGTAACACAAAGATCCCAGCAGAATTACTGTGCGGGAGAGCGATGCGCCCTAAGGCAAAGGGCCGCTTCCTTGGCGGGAATCCCGCCGGCTTCGAGGCACCGGGAGGAGAAGCGCTGCCCCGCGTCCCCCACCCCCGGCTCGGATCTCCCCACGGCTGCGTCCAGGCCGGTTCCCCGCGGGGTCCTATGGAGTGGGACCCCCACGGCCTCCCCCTCCGGCCCCACGTACCGAGTTCCTGCTCCCCGGCCGGGATGCCCGTGGGGGGCGAAGGGGAGGGTCCCCCGCAGGGGCCTTTCGCGCGCGCGCCTTCCCGGGACCCCGCCAGGGGGACCCGCCTCCCCACTGCTGGAAGCCGCGCCTGCGCATTGCGAGCGAGGGGGTGCTAGGAGGGCTGCCCGGTCGTCTTGGGAATCGAGGCGCTCTGCAGCCCCTCTAGGAACGCGCCTCTCTCTCGCCTTAACCCTTCCCTCGCATCTCCCGTCCCGGAGCCGTCGGGGTCTCTGCCCCGCGGCTCCGGCAGCCCCCGGGCGCCGCCCACGGGATGCACTTCAAAGGCCCGACTGCCAATTGTCCCGCAGGCGAGCCCTCCTCCTGGCAAGGGCTCCGGACGGAGCATGAGGCCATCTCAGCCTCGCTCCCTGTGTCACTGGGCGAAGGACTTTCGCAGCGCTCGACGGGCTCCTTCGCAACCCCGCTGGCCTGAGCTCTCCGCGGGCTGTGCAGCAGCCAAGCCCATCCCGCAGCAATGGCCAGGGCCCTGTCCAGAAAGGTGGCAGAGCATCGCCGCCACCCCTGCGAGGGTGCTCTGGTGCATCGCCTGCGCAGCTTTTCCCCACCTCCTTCCCAGGCCAACGAAACCCCTCCTGTGCTTTTCTCCAATCCTGGCTCCCTTCCTCCATCCTTAAACATGGAGCTAAACTCACACTTCCGGGCAAATAGATGGGGAAGAAATGGAGGTAGTGACAGATTTTATTTTCCTGTGCTCCAAGATCACTGCAGATGGGGACTGCAGCCAAGAAATTAAAAGATGCTTGCTCCTGGGGAGGAAAGCTATGGCAAATCTAGACAGTATACTAAAAAGCAGAGACATCACCCTGCCGACAAAAGTGCGTATAGTCAAGGCTATGGTTTCCCCAGTTGCAATGTATGGCTGTGAAAGTTGGACCATAAGGAAGGCTGAGCACTGAAGAAATAAGGCCTTTCAATTGTGGTGCTGGAGGAGACCCCTGTGAGTCCCTTGGACTGCAAGGCGATCAAACCAGTCAGTCCTAGAGGAGAACAACCCTGACTGCTCTTTAGAAGGCCACATAGTGAAGATAAAACTCAAGTAGTTTGGCCACCCAATAAGAAGGAAGGACTCACTGGAGAAGACCCTGATGCTGGGAACGATTGAGGGCAAAAGGAGAAGGGGACGGCAGAGGATGAGGTGGCTGGATGGAGTCACTGAGGCAGTTGGTAGAGCTTGAGTGGAGTCTGGGGGATGGTGGAGGACAGGAAGGCCTGGAGGAATGTTGTCCATGGAGTCGCGATGGGTCGGACATGACTTTGCGACTAACAACAACAACAAACCCAGATCAGCACGGTGATTTTCAAGCACCAATTCTGGACCATGGACTGTCAGCAAGGCAGTTGCTCGAGCTGCAGTGCCAAAGAAGATTTGAGATTTCATCCCGTAACCCTGAATAAGCGTGACAATGAACTGCCTCCCGGAGCTGTAGAATCTGGGGGCCATTCCTGATCTGTCCCCCCCCCCCCCACGGGCAGTGAGCAACCCTCGATGTTTCCCAGTTGCCCCATGTGCAGGTACTATTTATTTATTTAAAACTTTTGTATGCCGTCCCTTATGCATGGCGTCTCAGGACGGCTCACAGTCCTTAAAATCAAAGTACAATAAATCCACATATATAAATAATATAGTGCCATAAAAATTTACTCAAAGGTCAAAATCAAAGCGACTGTCCAGAACGATTAAAATGCTAATTTTTAAAATAGCCATTGAATAAAAAGGTTTTGACCTGACTCCAAAAAGAATACAAACTCGGCACCCGGCACACCTCTCCAGGAAGCACATTCCACAATCTGGGTGCCACCACAGAGAAGGCCCTGCTCCGGATAGATGTTCTTTTTACCTCCTTCAGGGAGGGTTCCCAGAGCAGAGCCTCTCCCGCAGATCTTAAGGGGCATATAAGGGAGGAGGCGTTCCTTCAGGTATCCTGGTCCCAAGCTGTACTACCCCAAAGGCATCCTTAAAGTCTGTAGAAATAGTTACTCCTTGTTCCTCCACCAGCTGAAGAGCTCCTGACAGTGCAATTAGCTCAGCAAGCTGTGCTGAGGAAGGACGGGGGGGGGGGGGGAGCCAAACTTTCCAGCAACCCATTCTCCATGAAGTTGCTCCCATCTGTGAAGCACACAAAGTTTGGATTTTGGAGGGGCTGGGCCTGAAGATCTGAACGAATTGCATAAACTGTACCCCCCTCCAATTGAAGGCTATCATGAACCAAATCATCTTTAGGAATTAGGAAGAGTGCTGCTGGCCTTAATGGCCCAGATGTGCAGAGGGTAGCTTTAAAAAAATTTTTTTCTTTACATATACATGGGAAAAATGTAGAATAGAAAAAACTAGTATAAACAGAACAAACTGAAGTGAACAAGATAAACAGAATAGACAAGATTGCCAAGGGATTTTTTTAAAATTATTTTCTTAACATAAGCAAATACATAGAAAAAATATTACTAAGAAAAAAACTTAGTATGAACCAAACAAACTGAAATACAAGATAAACAAAATAGACAAGATTGCTAAGGGAATTATAAACAGAAGCAGCCCATATTGCAACCTCCAAACTGACTCTCTTTCTATCTTCCAACGCTTTAGGAGAGTTTTCCAAAAAGGAGTCATTATTCTGTACACCAACAGATACGGCTTTCTTTTTTCTTTTCCTAACTCCCCTGAACATCCATTAATCATGCTGAACACAATAAAATTTCCATTTATCATTCAATTCAAGTCAGGCGAATATGGATGCTTGTTTCGTCCCCTTGAAGCAGACTGATGAGCTTTCCTGCAGTCAACAGTGGAGGCATGCTTGCGGGGGGAGGGGGGGTGCCTGGTACAGGGGCTTCTCACCCCACCACTCCAAATCCTGGGGATTTAGGGACACAGATTAGAGTCACCCCATAGAAGTCAAGGAGCTCCTCAGGGCACTGGATGTTACAAAGGTGCTGGGTCCTGATGAGTTACACCAGAGAGTACTTCTAGAGTTGGTGGAGGACTCTCCCGCCTGCTGGCCTCCATTTTTGAGGCCTCGTGGAGAACGGGTGAAATTCCAGAGGACTGGAGGGTGGCGTCAGTGATCCCAATTTTCAAAATGGGTAGTAGAAGGGACATGGGGAGTTACAGACCAGTTACGCTTACGTCCATTGTAGGAAAAGCAATGGAAAGGCGTAGAATAGCGAGAGATCTAGTGATGCTAGATAGGGAAGGGAGGTTGGTGGCCACACAGCATGGCTTCTGCAATAACAGATCCTGCCAGACAAACCTTGTGGAATTCTACGACAAGGTTTCGAGGTGGCTAGATGCAGGGGATGCAGTGGATGTGGTTTACCTGGATTTCAGCAAGGCCTTTGACAAAGTGCCCCATGATATCCTGGTTGAGGGATTGAGGAGTTTTGGAATAGACCAATGCACTGTCTGATGGATAAGGGAATGGTTGACTGACCGAAAGCAGAGGGCAACTATTCGTGGGTAAACATTGCGATGGCAGCCGGTGATGAGCAGGGTCCCCCAGGGCTCAGTCCTGGGACCGATGCTGTTCAATCTTTTCATCAATGACCTGGAAGAGGGGGTAACCAATCTGCTGATCAAATTTGCAGATGATACTAAAATGGGGGTGGCGGGCACAACTGAGGTGCAGGTACTCCAGATCCAAAAGGATCTAGAAGTGGAGTGGGCAGGGGACAACAGGAAGTGGAATGGAATGGGCAGGGGACAACAGGATGACATTCAGTGTGGACAAGTGCAAGGTTTTGCACTTAGGACATAGAAATGGGTGTCATAAGTACAGGTTAGGGGACAAGTGGCTGGAGAACAGCACTTGTGAAAGGGATTTCAGGGTGCTAGTCAACTGCAGGCTGAACATGAGCCAGCAGTGTGATGTGGTGGTCAAGAGGGAGAATGCCACCCTCGGTTGCATAGGCAGAAGCATGGCTTCCAGATCGAGAGAAGTATTACTACCACTCTATACGACCCTGGTGTGCCCACAACCGGAGTATTGTGTTCAGTTCTGGGCTTCACATTACCGGAAGGCTATAGCCAGGTTAGAGTCAGTGCAGCGCAGGGCCACAAGGTCGGTGGCCAGTTTGCAGGGAAAGCTGTATGAGG
The DNA here is from genome assembly GCF_004798865.1 of Varanus komodoensis. NCBI lineage: Eukaryota > Metazoa > Chordata > Lepidosauria > Squamata > Varanidae > Varanus > Varanus komodoensis. The sequence continues at coordinate 102,897 of NW_025335590.1, read as the reverse complement.
TGAGACTGAGGGAACTGGGTCTCTTCAGCCTGGAGGAGACTTCGAGGGGACCTGTTGGTGACATACAGGTACATGAGGGGGTGTCATATGGAGGTAGGTAGGGACTTGTTCTCCCCTGCAGAGGAGGGCAGGACACACTCCAACAGAGCGAAGCTCAGGGAACCAAGGTTCAATTTACATGCCAGGAAGCACTTCCTGACAGTGGTGAGGCCCCATCGGTGAGGGTGTTCAAGGATAGACTGGACATGCACATGGTAGGCATGTCATGAGCGAAGCCAGCTGGAGGTCGAGTCAGGGTAGATGATCCGGGATGCCCTTTGCTCTGCCCACTTTCCCGGGACCACTTTGCACTTGCCCCCTCCTGGTCCTGCAGGGAAGCAGCGCTTGCCAATTTGCTGCACAGACGTCCTGCACCCTTTCCCTCTGCTGGCCAGCCTGGGAACCGGCCTCTCTGCCATGTAAACCCTTCCCGTGATCTGGAAGGCTCAAGGCTTTGAGGGTGCACATCACTCCAGTGCTGCAAGATTCGCCCTGGTTACCAGTTGCCACCCAGGCCCAGTCCAAGGTGCGTGTTAACACATAAAGCCCTATGGGCTTAGGCCTCAGCTACCTGGAGGACTGACTCCTCCCATATGAACCTGCCCATCCCTTAAGATCAGGCCAAGAGGCCCTCTGCAAGGGTCATCCCTCAAAGAGGTAAGAGGGATGGCAAATAGGTGAGGGCCTTCTCGGCTGGAACAGCCTCCCCCCAGATGTTGACCTGGCACCGCCTCTCTTACTGTTTCAGTGCCAGGCAAAAATGTTTCTTTTGAATCTTTTTCTTAGCAACTGATCCTGCCCTCTCTTGCACGGCTCGCTTTGATGTTACTAGTCAGGTCTTCATTTGGATAATGAAGCTTTTATTCTCTATTTATTGTTCAATGTATTTTTACCTTATATTGTAAGATGTTCTACTAAGAAGCCAAGATGCACAAGGGTGGTACGTACAGCTGGCGGACCAGACTTGGCAGAGCGCCTCATCCACGTCCTCAGGCCTCAAAAGCCAAAGCTCATCCAGGAAAACTGGTCCGGATATTCTGGTCCTGTTCCTATTTTGCTGAAGTTCAGATGGCACAACAAGCCAGCAGGGGTCAAACAACCCATGGTCCCCCTCCAACTGTAGGAGTCTAGGTTTCTTGAAAGAGAAGCCTTGGATGGCAACAGTGGCTTGTAAGCCACGAACAGGCCAGCAGGACAGGCCTGTCTGGGGTTCCCATGACAAGCCACTGCACAGCAAAAGCCACGGGGGTTGCCTTGCGAGTGCGGCCCCAGGCCAAGCCACTCCATCACCCCCCAGTCACAAAGCCAGCACTTTCCTTTACAAGGGATTTCCCATTTCCAGGGAAGCTAGGCAGAAAGGCGTTGAGCAGAGGATAACGTGCTGCACTGGAGAGTTAAGGCGCTGCAGAGGCTATTTGTTTAATTGATTATTTAATTTCTACCCTGCCTGTTAGCCAGAATGGCTCTACTGGGGAGAAAAACAGGTTTGAAAGTAAAAGCATGTTGCTGAAAGAAGAAAGAGATGAAAAAAGGACTTTGGAGATAAGGAATAAATATTGTTTTTATTTTAAAGAAAGGCAAAGCTGAGTCATTTTCATGAAGAGAGGAAGCTCTTGTTTGGAGCCAGGGCAGGGGAGAATACCGGGGCCAATGGATCAGACCACAGTCCCCTTCGAAGAGTGATAATTAATAAGGAATGAAACGAAGCTCTTCAGCAAACCAGGCTCTTTCCTCATGCCCAGCACCTGTGCTCAGCACCACTCGCTTGGGAAGTGGAGGAAGAAGCTGAGGACATCCAGTCAAGAGGATCTGGAGGAGCCGGAGAAAAGCTGCCGCAAAGGAGACTTGCAGGCAGTGGGACCAAAGTCTACATGGAAGCAGCTGATCTTCCTCCCAACAGCCTCTTTCTGCCCCCTCTAAAGGGATGCTGGGAGGCCACCCAGAAGGCCGCAGGCTGCCCAGGGCTCCAGGCATGCTTGCCCCAGGCATCCTTGGGCCAGGCAGGCAGGAAGAGCCAATCCTGGCCCTCAGCACCAAACAGGGAAAAGGGGGCGGAAGACTCTTTTATCGGCACCTGGCATTGTCTCCCTCTTCACATATCACAGGAGAGCACCATACCCATCCCTGAGGGCCCACGAGGTGTTCAGCCCAAGACCAGCCAGGCACCTGGCAAGATGCTCGCTCCAGAAACAGTTCTAGCTACCACTCGGGTTCACCATCTGCCCTGCATTTTACATTTGGTCTTTGTTTACATCCTCTCCTGCATATCAAGGCTTGCTTGGCCCACTCCTGCTTTCTGAGTATTTACACTCTTTCTCCTGGATCTCAATCCTTCATTAAGAAAGCTTTTCCCCTGATTCTACCTGCTTTGTTTTGAGGTTCATGGTGAGGGTGAAGCTTCTCCCTTGCACACATTGGTTGGTGGAAATTCAAGGCCTTGAAACACTCCGGCTGACACACTTTTCCCACACTGAGCATCGAAAGGGCTTTCCTGCTGGGTGGATCCTGTGAAGGATTCTAAGGCTCATGCTTCGCCTGGAATCCTCTCCGCATTCTGATCACTCAAATGGCTTCTTCCCATGGGTTCTCCAATGCCACTTCAGCTTGCAGCTCTGAATGAAGCCTTTTCCACTCTATGAGCGTTTATATGGTTTCTCCCCTGTAGCAATCCTTTGATGAGATTTAACTGACCATGCTTGGTGTAGCTCTTTCCATACTCTTGAGCATTTACGTGGCTACTCTGCTGTGTGATTTTATAAGGTGCTTTAAGCCCTCTACTATTGCTAGAAGCATTTCTGCATTCAGAAGATATAGAGGGACCTTCCCTGGTGTGGATATTTCAACAGTCTTTAAGGCTCTCACTCTGACTGAATCTCCTTCCATATACCGAGCACAGAAAGGGCTTCGTGCAGATTCTTCTGTGTGGTTTATGATTTTCGGGGAAAGAGCAACGCTTGTCATATTGAGCTTTCAAAGGGCTTCTCTCCTCTGGGAATTCTGTTATGCGAGTGAAGCAGTGCGCTGTAGCCAAAGCTCATTCCACATACCAACATTCAGCAGGCTTGTCTTGGGAACTCTCTGATGCTGTTTTAGCCGAACGCAATCAACGACGCTCTCCCCACATTCACCGCAAGTGCAGAGCTTTTCCCGGTGTGGATATTTTCATGCATCTTAAGGTTCCTGCTCTGAAACTCTTTCCACATGCTGAGCGCTGATGGGGCTTCTCCCCATGTGGATTCTTTGAGGAGTTTTAAGGTTTGAACTTGTATTTTTGTATTTAGTGGTAATTTATTATGTTCTATTTTATTTCAATGTATCTTATTGTGTTGTAAGCCGGCCCGAGGCTTCGGCAAGGGGCGGCATAGAAATGTTATAACAACAATAATAACTTCGCCTGAAGGGCCTTTCACATTCTGAGCATTCAAATAGCTTCTCACCCGAGTGAGTCCTTCGATGCTGCTTAAGGAGTCTGCTCCAAAGGAAGTTCTTTCTACGCTCTGAGCACCTTTTAAAGTTTCTTCCTTGTGGATTTGTCCATGTACACTAAAGCTTACGCCATGTTTGAAACTCTTGCCACCCACAGAGCATTCACATGGTTTATTTCGAGTGAATTCTTCGGTAAGATTTAAGAACTGAAAACAGAACGAAGCTTTTTCCACACTCCAAAATTTATAAGGCTTCCCCCCCATGTGAAACTTTCAATGCAATTTAAGTAGTCTATTCTCCCTGAAACTCTGCCTACACTCGAAGCATTTTAGGGCCTTTCAATTGTATGGACAGTTTCATGTGTTTATGGCTGTTTCTATGCAGGAAATTCTTGCAACACACTGAGCACTGATTGGACTTCTCTCCTCTGTGTATTTGTAGAGGGCTTCTAAGGCAATTGCTTTCACACTCTACGCATTTATACGGCTTCTCCCGTCTGTGAATGCTTTGATGTGAGTTAACATACTCACTCCAAGAAAAGCTCCTTCCACTGTCTAAGCATTTATACAGTTCCTCCACAACCCCGCGTGCATTCTCTGATGCCCTTCAAGCATTCCACAATCAAGGAAGTTCTTCTCACATTCACAGGAGGTGTGCAACTTTCTCCTGTGTGGTTACTTTTTCATACATACAAGGATATATATTCTTATATAGATAATAAAAACCAGAAAAAAAGAAGCTTCAAAAGACAAGGTTACTAAGGGACCACATACTAAGATTGCTAATACAACTAGGTACCTGATATTGCACAAAGAAACAATAAAGACTTGTTCATCTAAACTTGTATCTACAGTTTTACCTGATTATACATACTTACAGGTAGCCAATTCAGACCATTAATTTCCCGAAGAAGTCTGATAGATATCTTAAAACCAAATTACAATGAAAGATAATTTCCCCTTTCTCTTTTTTCTCTCCCCTCCTCTCCAGTATGGATAGTTGGATGTGCCTCAAGTGTCCAGCCCTGACTGAACCTCTCCACACACTTAGCATTGTGGCTCCCTCCTCGGTGGATGCCGAGATGGTTTCGAAGGTTTGTGCTCTCACTGAAGACCTTTCCACATTTGAAGCATTTGGATGACTGCTCGCCTGTGTGAGTTCATTGATGCAACTTTAAGCACCTGCTTTTGCTGAAGCTCTTTCTGCACAATGAACCCGGAAAGGGTTCCACCCCTGAATGGGCCCTTCCCAGTGAGTCATGGTCTGTGTTCCAGGCCAAGCTCTTTCCACACTCAGAGCATTTATATTGCTTCTTTCCACTGTGAATTCTTTGGTGCGAGTTAAGGTCTCCTTTCTGAGCAAAGCCCTTTCCACATTCTGAGCATTTAAATGGCTTCTCACCTGTGTGATTCTGTTGATGCAACTTAGCAGACTGAGAAGTTCTTTCCACAATTACTTTTTATGCAGCTTCTCCTCCATGTGGGATCTTTGATGGAATTCAAGAGATGCTTTCCAACTGAAGCACTTTCCACACGCTGAGCATTTAAATGGCTTCTCTCCTGTGTGAATCCGTTGATGCACCTTAAGGTAAGAGTTTGAGCTGAAGCTCTTTCCACATTCTGAACATTCATTTGCTCTCTCCCCAGTGTGAATTGTGTGATGCATTTTAAGGTCCGCGCTTTGAGCAAAGGTCATGCCACACTCTAAGCATTTATAGGGCTTCTCCCCTGTGTGGATTCTGAGATGCATTTTAAGATATGCACTCCTAGAGAAGGCCTTTCCACACTCGGAGCATTTATGGGGCTTCTCCCCAGTGTGAATTCTTCGATGTGAGTTAAGGACTCCTTTCTGAGCAAAGCTCTTGCCACACTCTAAGCATTTATATGGCTTCTCCCCTGTGTGGATTCTTTGATGTGATTTAAGTTCTCCTTTCTGAACGAAGCGCTTTCCACACTCTAAGCATTTATGCGGCTTCTCTCCAGTGTGTATTCTATGATGGATTTGAAAGTTCGAACGTTCACCAAAGGACTTTCCACACTCAGAGCATTTATAGGGCTTCTCCCCTGTGTGAATTCTGAGATGGATTTTAAGAGATGTACTCAGAAAGAAGCTCTTTTCACACTCTGAGCATTTATATGGCTTCTCCCCAGTGTGAATTCTTTGATGTAAGTTAAGTTCTCCTTTCCGACAAAACCCCTTTCCACACTCTAAGCATTTATATGGTTTCTCCCCAGTATGTATCCTGTGATGGATTTTAAGAGTTGAATTATCAGTAAAGGCCTTTCCACACTCTGAGCATTTATATGGCTTCTCTCCAGTGTGAATTCTGAGATGTGTTTTAAAAGATGTTCTCTGAAAGAAGCCCTTTCCACACTCAGAGCATTTATATGGCTTCTCCTCTGTGTGAATTCTTTGATGCCGTTTAAGGCTTTTGCAATCACGGAAGTTCTTCCCACATTCAGGGCAAGGGTAGGGCTTCCCCCCTGTGTGGATACTCTGTTGTCCTTTAAGATGTGCATTTTGACGGAAGCTCTTTCCACACACTGAGCCTCCTGTGTGGATTTGGCGATGTATTTTGAGGTTCCAGCTTTGATTGAAGCTCCTTCCACAGTCTGAGCATTTAAATGGCTTCTCACCAGTGTGAATTGCTTGATGCAACTTAAGACGAGAGTGCGAAGTGAAGCTCGTTCCACACTCCGAGCATTTATGCAGATTGTCTCCTGTGTGGAATCTTTGGTGCGTTTTAAGAGATCTTTTCCAACTGAAGCCCTTCCCACACTCTGAGCATTTAAATGGCTTCTGCCCTGTGTGCATTCCATTTTCTATGTTAGAGTCTGGCCTATGACAGAATTCCTTTGTAGACTTCAAGCATCTGAAGATCTTCCTTTCTTTGTGACTTCCAGGTTGTTTAGAAATGTGGACCTGTTGCCTCCTTTTGTCGTTGGAGTGATCCCGCGGTCTTTCCCCATTGCAAATACTGCTTCTGCCTCCTTGAGAAGGTGCTTGTTCCATTGGAACATCACAGACTTCTGACTGTTCAAAAGAAATGGACTCATCCCGCCAGTTTTCTTTGCCTGCCATCTCCTGTCCTTGATGTGTACCGTTTCTATTGCTCCCCCTGCAATCCGCTGAAAGAATAGAAACAAAAATATTCCTCAATAGACAGAAGAAACCCAGTGGGTTGCTGATTTGATCAAGAAGATCAAAAATGCCTGGGGAGGAGGCATTGCCTTGGCGTGGGTGTGTTTTCTTGGAGACATCCCACAACTCATATCCCTATTGGCTGCCAATAGAGATCTCATGACCCCAATCTTGCTCTACTGAGCACCAGGGCAGGCTGCCAAATGAGAGTCAGGGGGTGTTTATCAATGGCACAGTGGGAACACAGAATTGGAGGGCGGGAGAGGGAAGGCACAGGCAGGAGGCCCAGGGGGAGAAGCAGGCCAAGAAGTGGGGTTGGGTGGGAGAGAAGGGAAGGAGGAGAGCCCCTCCCTTTACTTTGCACTGGGAGAGCTCCCGGATCTCAGGCCGGCTCCCTGGGCACAAAGCCCCGCAAGGCTTCAACTGCATGATCACGCTTTTCTCTCTGGACACCCTCCCTTGCGTTGAATTGGATCTGCACTACTGCTGATTGGTGGGAGGCTGGGGACTAATCACCAGCCAGGGGAGACTCTCAGGGTGCTCCTGCTGGCTTGTGCCACTCTTTTACCTGGACCTACTTTTGTGTTGGGTTTGCAAAATGTGTGGTGCCAGTTTTCCCACAAAAAGACGACCAAGCTGTCCGTAACAGGCTTCTGAAGCTGCCAGATTCTGCTCTCTTATGTCTCCATCAAGAATGCAGTGAACCTCCTTAAATCTTCCCCTGGATGGCTACACCAGAGAGGAGCTCAAATATATTCCCACAAATGCGTGATATATGGAAGGTGAGTCTGGAAATTCACCATCCAGGATCTATCACAGAGGGAAAGAAGCAGCCCCATCTGGAGGGGCCGCGTTCCTCACCCAGAGAAGCCAGGATCTCCTCCGTGACCTCCCGGTGCAGAGACCTCTGGCCGGTGTCCAGCAGGGCCCACTCGTCCTCCGAGAAATGCACGGCCACCTCCTCGAGGCTCATCACACCCTGGAAAGAGGAAGCCATTCATCACCGCAGTGCAGGGAGACAGCGGTGGGGAGGGGGCTGGAGGGTACCCTGCGGGATCCGGGGCGCCACAAGTGATTCCGGAAGCCTCCAATCCTCCTCCTGGGATGGAAGCAAAGGCAAAGGGGCAGATTCTGCCAGGGCTGGGAGAGGGAGAAAGATGTTCAGGCTGCTCCTACCTTTTCTGCATGCAGGGATGGGGTCTCCACTCCACCACAAACCGAAGGAAGCCTCGAAGGAACACCCAGCATCAGTTCATTCTCTGTGCAGGTCATTCCCTTTCCTAATGATGGGAAAGAGATGGCCAGAGACCGTGTTCTTCAAACAGATTTTCTCTTAGTTTATTTACTTGAGGCATTCCTATTTAGTCAATGACTCTCAGGACAATTAACCAAATATTACAAATTTAAAATACAACATACAGCCAGAAGAGATCTAATGAATTACACTGTAAAACCAATAAAAGTATCACAATGATAGTAATAATAAACCAGAGTATCAAATAAACCTTGCCCAAAAAGGGGATGTTGCCCGCAGGCCTAGAGTTGTGGACATCCCCCGTATCCAGGGAAGTCCTGCCTTCTTTGGAGGGCTGGGACAAGGCCCTCCTTCAAAGGGGCATTTCTAATCTCCTGGTTCCAGGCACTAAGCCCATTCTTGGCCTGGATAATCAGTCAGGAAGAGCAAGGATCAAGCAGGCAGGTGGTACAGCAAATATCTCCAAGTATCTCGTCCCCATCCAGGCTTGCAATAATTGGAACTCATCCAGTAAAAGAGAACCAGATGGCACATTGGCTACCTCTGTTTTATGCACTGCATCAAACGTGGAGTCCAATGCATGACAAAGCCTAGTTGCATGAACAGAATCAAGCTTTTGCAGAACAAAACTGCTTTTCCTATGTTTTGGAGTGGCTACTAGAGAAGAATTTCCTCCCACGGGGCTGATAAAGGCCTCAATCATCCTTACCCAGTGAGGTGGCTTCTCTGGCACCCTCCGGCACAATCCTGCTGAACTGCAGCTCCAGTGCAGGATCCAGCAGAGCCTTCCCTGCTGCAGGGAACTCTGCGGCTGATGTGCCCGATATTTGCTGAGCCTGGAATTGCAATGCAGATCGCAGGTGAGGAAGGGCTGAAGGGATCAGGAAAGGAGAATGTGGTGCTGCAAGTGTCAGGCAGAACTTCCCAGCAGGTTCAGATCTCCTACTAGGGGTATTCTGCCTTAAAACCCTGCAGCACCCCAGGCTGCGTCTTGATCAGGAGAGCCTGGAAGGATCCGTGCATCAGGCTAAGAGCTCAGCCTGGTACAAGCAAAGGGCCACAACAGCCTCCTGCAACCAATCAGCTGGAGAGAGATGGTTGCTTTCTTCCTGCCACTTCCATACTGAACCTCTCCTCCTCAGGAACAGAAAAACCCACAGAAGTGTCCGTGGATCCTCCACAGGGGGTCCGTCCCACATTCAGAATTGCTGTCCATGTTGAAACTGGGACATCTCCAACTAGGCAGAGAGGCAGGAAAAGGGCAGCCACCAGGGGGGAGATTGGAAATTTCAGTGCCCTGGAGTTATCAGGATGCGATACACTCACCTGCTCCACTGCTGGCTCAGGAGGCATCCTTCAGCCAGGACCACCGCCTGGGAACTGGTCTCTGCGCCACACTCCCTCCCCAGCCCCCCAGCTGAGGAGGAAGGATGGCCGAGAACCGTTGCAGCATCACTAGGTCCATGCACCAGGGCCAAAAGCTGGACCCTGGCAGCAGCAAAGGACTAGAACAGCCTCCTGAAATCCACCAGCAGAGGAAGAACCTCTCAGAGCATCCTTGATCTGCAGCTCCCAGTGTGTGTTTGGTGCATGGAAAGGCTTTTCCTGTCATACCAGAGGGATTCTGCTGGGGTTGAAAAGAATCCCCTCCTGTTCTGGAACAGAACAAATGAACCCTCAGAAAGGAATGTAGATCCTCCAAAGAGGGCCTGGCCCAAACATATATCAGGGAGGCATGGGAAATTGGGATACCCATTCCTTGGGAGACAGGCATCAAAAATCAAGCCACTAGGAGGGCGTTGTAAAGTCATACCCCCTTGGAGTTCTCGGGAGGAAAAGCACTCACCTGTTCTTCTTCCTGCTTCCCCTCCTCTGCCCGGCTCAGCAGGGCGCCTTCGGCCAGGGCCACTGCCTGGGCACTGGTCTCTGCTCCGCACTCCCTCACCCACCTCTCCAGCTGTGGGGGAAGGATGGCCAGGAACCGCTCCAGGGTCACATGGTCCAGCAGCTGAGCCTTTGTGTGGCTTTCTGGCTGCAGCCACAGATGGCAGAGGCGGTGGAGGCGGCTGCAAACCGCTCGGGGCCCCTCGGCCTCCAGGTAGCCCAACTGCCTGAAGCGCTGGCACGTTGCGTCTGAGCTGGGGCTGCTCCCACCCACGTCCTCCTCCACGCCTCTTTCCCAGAGCTCTGTGCTGCTTCCTTGTGGGATTTCATGGAAGTCATTTCCTGCCTCACAGCCAGCCAAGACCTGTTCTTCCATCTTCACTCCATTCTCCATTTCTGCTCTCAACATCTCCTTGCTCTGTTGCTGGGTCTTTGCTGAGAAAGACTGCAGGGAGGAAGGAAACCAGAGATACACCCGTGGCCAACCCCACCCAAGACCCCATTTCAACCATTGCCCCAAAAGCCCTGGCTCACAAGAAACAAGCATTTGGTTACCACTCACTTCGAGCATATGCACCACCTGCACCTCTGGTAGGTAAACACATCCTCGTTTACTCTGAGTGAGGAATTAAGAATGCCCACCTCCACGGCATCTGGCCACGGGACCCTCTCCAGCATGCTGGTCACAACATGGCCAGCCTCAGGGTTGAACTTGGGGGTGGTCCTGAAGGTCAGTGCCCACTTCCAGCTCTACTTTCCTATTCCTGTGGAAAACCCACACAGATGCTGCGTGTCCAACAGCCTCCTTCCACCCATGGTTGCCAAGTGGTGTACCCTAGCATACTGCCTCTGAGCATGTGGACTGCAAGGAGTCTCAAGGCCTACTAGCCATGCAAAGTCTTCTCTTTCCTGATTTACTCCCATCCCTGTTAAATGTGTCTGCAGTGTGGGCCACCATCCATGACTTCCTGTGGGAGAGAATTCCATAGGCTAACTATCCATTGGGATATGTGTCCAACAAGGGCTCAACAGTAGAAATGATCAGGGGCCTAGAGCAGTTCCCTGATGTGGAATGGGTCAGTTCAGATTAGAAAAAGATAAGTCAGGAAGACTGGATAGGGATGTTGAAAATAATGGATAGTATGGAGAAAGAAGGCAGGGAGACAATTTTCTTCCTCTTCCATAACACTCAAACCCCAAATAATCCCATGAAGCTGATCCGGGTGAGGTTTAGGACAGACAAAAGGAATTCCTTCTTGGAATAACATACAGCTGAAATCCAGAATTGGCTGTCAGCAAGTCCTGCTCGCCATCAATTTGGATGGCTTGAACTGGGGACTGAACAGAGTCATGAGGGAGGAGGCCATCGGTGGCTGCCTGCCCAGCCGGCTGAGTGCTGCCTCCTTGACCATGTTCACACACACCAGTTGCTGAGGAGCCTGGGCAGAAGGAGGTCTTGCACTGATTCTGCCTGAGGGATCCTTGGGGAAACTGCTTTGCCACCTTGAGTGTGGACTGCTAGACCTTAGATCTGTCTCGAGTCTCACACTCATCACTTTCTGGGATGACTCCTTTGGGCCCTGGATTAAAGGAAAGGGGAGAAAGGTCTCCCTCCCCATTTCTTTCTCCACCCCTAGAATCGTCTTGAATATCCCAATCCGGGCTCTCCTTCCTGCAACTCATCCGCCTTGTGGCGAACTTTCACAGAGGAATGCAAGGGCTGGGCCATTTGCTAAGTATTCTTGCAGCATGCAGAGGATCCCCAGGACCACCACCCCCCCCCCCCCCCCCCCCGAGCCTTGTCCTCTAGGCCCTTCACGGACCGTTTCCTGGCCTTGGGGAGGAGCAAGACAAGTGTCTTCTTCAGGGTCCGCCGGGTAGGGCCTGCCTCCTCCTCCTCCTCCTCCTCTCCGTAAAGTTGCCCCCCCCTCGCCCGCAGGAGACCTGATTCTGAACGCGCGTGTCCCTCCTCCCACGAAAGCGCCCGAGGCGTCGCCGCCTTCCTCGGAGGCCTTCCCCGCCTGCCAAGCGTCCTGGAGGCAGGCACAGGGCTCCCCACTGCTCTCCCCTCCCGGACCCACGTACCGTTTGCCAGCGAGCCCCCGGGCCAGGATTCCCGCGGGGGACCAAAGACGAGGGTCTCCCGCTGGGCCCGAGGCCGCCGCAAAGGCTGCTCCCCGCCTGGGACCCTTCGAGCTCGCGCCCGCCGGGACCTCGCCAGGGGTTCCCTCCACCCCACTCGCTGGAAGCCGCGCCTGCGCATTGCGCGGGAAGGTTGCTGGGAGCGCTGCCCGGTCGTCTTGGGAACCGAGGCGCTTTCCAGCCACTCTAGGAACGCGCCTCTCTCTCGCCTTAACCCTTCTCCTGCATCTCCGCGGAGACGCTGTGCCGCGCGTGCTGCAGCGGGGCCCTTCCCGGCCGCGGGCGGGGGCGGTGCCGGTGCCGGTGCCGGGAGGGGCGAGCTCTCCGCCCCGCTGCCCCGCCAGCTCCTGGGTACCGTCCCTGCGGGCGCACAGCCGGGCGCGGCGGAGAACTACGGGGCCGGTCCTGGCGCAGGCGGTGCGCCGCCGCGCTGCCAGAGGCCCCGCCTCGCGGGCGGGAGGCCCGTGGCCGCTCGGGGCAGAAGCAGCCCGGACACGCCGCGCGCGGCGGGGGAGCCTCGCAGGGCCTCCCGGGCTCCGCGCCCTGCATGCTCGCACAGGCCCGGCCCTGCGAGGCCCGGCGGGGCCTCTGCTGCTCCGCTGGCGCCCGGGCGGGGAGCCCCCTGCAGCCGCTCTCCGGCCCGCGCTGAGCGGGACTGTCAGGGCAAGGCGCTTTGCGGTGCGGCCCTTCAATGGGTCTCCCCTACATGTGACGCCCACAGAAGCACTGGCCTGTGGGGGCTGCCCTCCGTCCACCCCCCGCCCACTTTTTAAGCAAGGTCCCCTTACGATAATTCCACTGTGGGGCGGGAGTAAGTGCCCGATCTCCGGTGGTCAGACTGTGCGACTGGGGGCCAGGGCGATGGGGGTTCTGCTCCCCTCTCAGCCATGGGGCTCCCCGGGTGGCTGGGGGCCAGTCCCTCGCCCGTGTCCGACCTACCTCACAGGGCTGGTGTTGCGAGCACAAAATGGAGCTGTGCGATCCACCCTCGGTTCCTCACCGTTGGGAAGAATGCCGGCGGTAATGCACCCTCCCCACCTGACAGGCTTTTTCAGGAGTCAAGCTGGGGGGGTGTCAGCGCATAGGAATGCGTTTAGCGTGCATCGGAAGCGAAGGCACACAGCTGGATTCTCAGCTACCAGGTCTGCGCTTTAAGGGGTTCGCTTGAGCATATGAGTTTGTGTCCAAAAATCCAATGTTTACTGGGCCCGTTTGCCCCTTATTTGCCTTCAAGCTGCCGTGCTCCGCCTTCCATTTTACAGTCCTGGCAACAGGCGATCAAGCAAACCTTCTCCCCATCCCTGTGTCTAGTTACAAATGCGAAGGCAGAAAAAGGACAGATTAGCGGCATGCAGAGGGAGGACGAAATCAATCCATCGTCAAAAGTCCTCCATTTAGAAAGTGACAGATTCTGCATGAATAAAACATCTTTGAAAGCCCCCCCCCGCTCCCCTTTACAGTTGCACTTTACGAAGCTCAGTCCAGGTGCTTTTGGGACAGTTCTTACTAGATGGACAAATTCTGCACGCCTTGGGCAGTGCTGTGGCCCCCCTAGAGCCAGCCAAACGGGAAAGCCCTCAACAGAGTTCCCTTTTTGTTTACGAAAAAGATTCATCATCCATTGTCAGGCGAAGTTGAGAGTCCCAGTTTTAGAAGAGGTAGTTGTCTAGTTGGTCATTTCCACTGGCTAGTGAGATTTTAGCATCTAGAGGGAATTCAAAGAGCAGCCAGGCTCTTGCATCTTTGGTCCCCACCTTTTCTTGACTGCCTGTCATACTTGCAAGAGTTTAGAACAGGGGTCCTCAAACTTTTTGAACGGGGGGCCAGTGGAAAGGGAATGGCGGCGGGCACATGCCAATGAGGCGGGGGTGCCCACGGGCGCAGGCCAGTGAGGCGGTGGTGGGCACGCATGCGGCGAGGCAGAGGTGGGCACGCATGGCGAGGCGGTGGCTTGCTTGCTCGGAAATTATTTTCTCCGAGCAAGTCCAAAACGATCCCCAAGGGAGCAAGCCACCACCTTGCCGCACGCAGTGAGAAAGTGGTGGGCAGCAGGCGCGGGTGCAGGGAGTCCAAAACCTCTTGAGGCGGGCCAGATAAATGGGCACGGCGGGCTGGATCCAGCCCACAGGCCATAGTTTGAGGACCCATGGTTTTGAAGGATCCTTTGGGGAAGAAAGGTTTGGGGGCGCTTCTGGGACAGAGCAACATTTCTCAAATAATGACAGCTCCGACTGAAGCTCTTTCCACCCTATGAGCATTTATAGGATTTCTCCCCTGAATCAATTCTTTGATGTGCTTTAAGCTTTGAGCTATTAGGTCAGCTCTTTGCACACTCTAAATGTTTATATGGCTACTCTGCTATGTGTCTTTGATGAGTCTTAAGCCCCCTGTGGCCCTTCATGGATCACTACCTTGACGTGGCGAAGGGGCTTGTATAGCTCAATGAAGCTATGAGCTATGCCATGCAGGGACACCCAAGACGGACAGGTCATAGCAGAGAGCTCTGACAAAACATGATCCACTGTAGAAGGAAAGGGCAATCCACTCCAGTATCCTTGCCATGAAAACCCCATGGACAGTACCAAAAGGCAAAAAGATACGATTCCGGAAGATGAGCCCCTCAGTTCGGAAGGTGTCCAGTGTCCTTAAAGGACATTTTCAGCATTGTCAAAGCTGAAAGGACACTCAGTGGTGGATGTATCTGGTGGTGAAAGGAAAGTCCGATGCTGTAAAGAACATTACAGCATAGGGACCTGGAATGTAAGATCTATGAATCAAGGTAAACTGGACATGGTCAAACAAGAGGTGCTAAGACTGAACATCGACATCTTGGGAATCAGCAAAATAAAATGGACAGGAATGGGTGAATTTAATTCAGATGACCATCAGGTATACTACTGCGGGCAAGAATCCCTCAGAAGAAATGGAGTAGCCTTCATAGTCAATAAAAGAGTAGGAAAAGCAGTACTGGGATACAATCTCCAAAATGACAGAATGATCTCAGTTCGAATCCAAGGCAAACCATTCAACATCACAGTAGTCCAAGTCTATGCCCCAACCACTGGTGCTGAAGTTAACCGATTCTATGAGACCTACAGCACCTTCTAAAAATAACACCAAAAATGATGTCCTTATCATCATGGGGGATTGGAATGCTAAAGGAGGAAGCCAAAAGATAACTGGAATAACAGGCAAGTTTGACCTTGGACTACAAAATGAAGCAGGGCAAGGCTGGCAGAATTTTGTCAAGAGAATACGATGGTCATAGCTAACACTCTTTTCCAACAACCCAAGAGACGACTCTACACATGGACATCACCAGACGGTCAACACAGAAATCAGATTGGCTATGTGCTCTGCAGCCAAAAATGGAGAAGCTCTATACAGTCAGTAAAAACAAGACCAGGAGCTGACTGTGGCTCAGATCATGAGCTTCTCGTTGCAAAATTTAGGCTTAAATTGAAGAAAGTAGGGAAAAGCACTAGGCCACTCAGGTATGACCCAAATCATATCCCAAATGAAAATACAGTAGAGGTGACAAATAGATTTAAGGAATTAGATCTGATAGACAGAGTGCCTGAAGAACTATGGACGGAGGTTCACAACATTGTACAAGAGGTTGCATCTAAAATCATCCCAAAGAAAAAGAATTGCAAGAGAGCAAAATGGCTGTCTGAGGAAGCTTTACAAATAGCTGAGGAAAGAAGGGAAGCGAAAGGCAAGGGAGAAAGAGAAGGATACACCCAGCTGAATGCAGAATTCCAGAGAATAGCTAGAAGAAATAAAAATGCCTTCTTAAATGAACAGTGCAAAGAAACAGAAGAAAACAATAGAATAGGACGAGAGATCTCTTCAAGAAAGTTGGAGGGAATGTTTCATGCAAAGATGGGCATGATAAAGGACCAAAATGGCAGGGACCTAACAGAGGCAGAAGAGACTAAGAAGAGGTGGCAAGATTACACAGAAGAACTATACAAGAAAGAGCTTAATGTCCCCGATAATCACAATGGGGTTGTCACTGACCTTGAGCCAGACATCCTGGAATGTGAAGTCAAATGGGCCTTAGGAAGTCTGAGCAACAACAAAGCTAGTGGAGGAGACAGTATTCCAGCTGAGCTATTCAAAATCTTAAAAGACGATGCAGTAAAAGTGCTACAATCAATATTGTTCTGCCCAAGATCCCCCTGGGGCTGGTGTCAGACAGAAATTGAACCTGAGCCTGTTTTCTGCATCCTCTCGCACTCGTTGCAGAAGAGCCCCATAAACAAGCTGCAAAGAAGTCTTGGGGGACCCTGTTCAGTGGGGTGAAGAGTGGAGGGATCCACGCAGGGGCCGCAAATCCCACACATCCCCTGGGCTCTGCCCCCAGGATCCCGGCTCTCTCTGCCACAGCCCCGGATACGAGTCCCTGGCTGGCTGGCCGGCCCACCATTCAGAGGACACTTTCCCGGAATTGAGCCCCAACCCTGCACAAGCCTCTTTCCTGCCATGTGCAGTTGGACCTTGTGTGGAAGGAGGTGGCCAGCAGTGCAGTCTTCATCCTGCGCTTCCTCTTGGACAGCTCAGCTCACTTGGAATCACATTTCGCAATGCCTCTTGCAACCACAAATTGCCTGGACAGCATGAGCAACATCTGGGGCCGGCCTCTGAGTGCCGCCTTCAAGGGAGTCTCCGTCCGTGGGGAGAAGGGGTTTCTCCAGGCATGCTCACAACTGCCACGCGATGCACAGGAAATGAGGGGGACCACTCTCCTTCCCACGTCTGGGATCGTCCCCCTCCTCCTTGCCTCGTCCACATTCACCACAGGGCAGAGACAGAGATGAGCCAGTCAATAGTGTAACATTTAATGAGAAACTTTTGGAACAGAATCGAGAATAGGAACAAACGCAGTGCTCCGAGAATTCAAGAAAGACCCCCAGTCTAGTGACAGTCTCCAATCTAGAGGGACGCTGGCTCATGGAGGGGCCCTCATCAGCTCTGTGCACTCCCAAATCAATCCCCCAGGCACCCAGCAGGGGCTGAAATATGATGGGAAGACACTTTGCTCATTACCAATGACCAGGAACGTGTCCAGGGCAAGAGCAGTGAGACAACGGGTGAGGTGGCAACGCTCCTGTGCTCCCACTCAAGTTCAGCATTTCCACCACTGGTTGCCCTCTGTCACTTCAGGGATTCTCTGGATTCCGTTGCATGTCTGCTCTTTATTGAGAATATATGCCTGGTTCGATGGAACCGTATCCCCCACTACTGAATTTCTCCCCTCTATAGATTCTCTGATGTGCTTTACAGCTTCAACTTGGATTGAAATCATTTCTACTGTCTAAACATTTCTAAGGTTCCTCCCCTTGTGGAAACTTAGATGGCATTTGACGTTCACAGTGAAGGTGAAGCGTTTTCCACAGTGGAAGCATATCAAAGGCCTTCGGTTTGCACAAATATTTTCATCACTGAAGCCCTTTCCACATTCTCCCCCACCTGCCACCACCTTTTTAAATACACAAGGAAAAAAACCTTCATCGCAGACTCCCACCTGCCTGGATTCTTTGATGATGTTTAAGTTTTTCACAACCAAGGAAGCTCCTTCCACATTCAGAGCAAGTGTAGGGCTTCCTCCCTTTGTGGACATTCCGATGTACCTTAAGGTTTACATTTTGATGGAAACCCTTTCCACACGCTGAGCTCTGGAAGGGCTTTTCTTCTCTGTGAATTATCTCATGTTGGTTAAGTCCCGCCTTCCAAGCAAAGTTCTTTCCACATTCTGAGCATTTAGATGTCTCCTCCCGTGTCCAAGTTCTTTTATGCAACCTTTGCCGAGAGGGCCAAGTGAAGCTCTTTCCACACACTGAGCCCAGAAAGGACTTCTCTCCTGTGTCAATTACTTTATGAGAGTTTAGGTGTGATTTCTGAGCAAGCTTCTTCACCTTCTGAGCATTTATAAGGTTTCGCCCATGTGAATTCTTTTGAGTCTTCTGCAATTACAAAAGATCTTTATGTGAGTTAAGGTATAAGTTAATTCCATAACAGAAGATCCATTTTTTTTTCAAATTGATCCACTGTATGCTGCATTGATAGTTGAGAATTTAGAATTGTCAGTTCTGTCATTAGCAGAACTTTTCATGCTATATATTACCTAATATACATGAACCCTGAAAGACTGTAGAATCTGTTTTACAGGTGGAGGGAAAGGAATACTGACACTGCTAAATGTTTCTACCTTAATTTTCAAAAAAGGATACCTTGAAAAAACAATGTCATCTAAAGAGAACTGAAGGTGCAGCTCTTCCACCCTACACATGTACACATTCTCCAATGTGTGCAAGTTTTGCTGAAAATACACGTTTTCACTATCTTGAAAACTCATTCTGCATTCTGAACATCTACACAGCTCAGCCCAGAATGAATTTTTTTATGACTGTTAAGGCTGCGGCTTCGAGTGAAGCTCTTTCCACACTCAGAGCACTTGTAGGGTTTCTCCCCTGTGTGTACACTTTGATGATATTTAAGGACTGAACTCTGACGGAAGCGTTTTCCACACTCCGTGCATACATGAGGCTTCTCCTCTGTGTGGGTTCTTTCGTGCTGTTTAAGAGACCTGTCACTACAAAAACTCTTTCCGCAGCTGACACACTGGTAGGGTCTCTCCCCCGTGTGCATATTGTGATGTCCTTTAAGGTACATGTTCCGACTGAAACTCTTTCCACATTCTAAGCATTTATACGGCTTCTCCCCTGTGTGGATTCTTTGATGCCATTTAAGTTTTCCACAATCAAGGAAGCTCTTCCCACATTCAGAGCAAGTGTAGGGCTTCTCCCCTGTGTGGATTTTCTGATGTAGCTTAAGAAGTGTGTTTCGGCCAAAACCCTTTCCACACACCGAGCACTGAAAGGGCTTCTGCCCTGTGTGGATAGTCTCATGATGCTTCAAAAGTCTCTTTTGAATGAACCGCTTTCCACACACTGAGCATTGAAAGGGCTTCTCCCCCGTGTGGATTCTTTGATGCATCTTAAAAGAAAAATGCGTACTGAAGCTTTTTCCACACACTGTGCATTTAAATGGCTTCTCCCCTGTGTGGATTCTTTTATGGATCTTTACAGCAGAGGGCTGAGTGAATTGCTTTCCACACTCTGAGCATTTATATGGCTTCTCCCCTGTGTGAATTACTTGATGAAAGTTAAGGGATGATTTGTTTGAAAAGTCCTTTCCGCATTCTGAACATTTATATGGCTTCTCCCCTGTGTGTGTCCTTAGATGCACCTTAAGGTAAGAGGGCCCAAGGAAGCTCTTTCCACACTCAAGACATTTATGTGGATTCTCCCTGGTGTGAATTCTTTGATGCTGTTTAAGCATTCTGCAATCACGGAAGCTCTTTCCACACCCAGAGCATGTGTACGGCTTCTCCCCTGTGTGGATGCTCTCATGTAGCTTAAGACTTGCATTCCGAGCGAAGCCCTTTCCACACACTGAGCACACAAAGGGCTTCTCTCCTGTGTGAGTTACTTTATGTGAACTAAGGTGTGATTTCTCAGCAAAGCTCCTTCCACATTCTGAGCATTTATATGGCTTCTCTCCAGTGTGTGTTCTTTGATGCCGATTAAGCCCTTTGCAATCACGGAAGCTCTTCCCACATTCAGAGCAAGTGTAGGACTTCCTCAATGTGTGGATATTTTGATGTATCTCAAGTTGTGTGTTTTGATGGAAACCCCTTCCACACAGTGAGCACTGGAACGGCTTCTCTCCTCTGTGAATTAGCTTATGTTTGTTAAGATAGGCTTTCCCAGCAAAGTTCTCTCCACACACTGAGCACTGAAAGGGCTTCTCCCCTATGTGGATTGTTTTATGCAAATTGAGGTGCAATCGACGATCAAAGCTCTCTCCACAGTCTGAGCATTTATATGGCTTCTCCCCTGTGTGCGCCGTTTGATGCACCTTAAGCTGATACGGCCAAGTGAAGCTCTTTCCACACTCTATGCATTTATGTGGATTCTCCCCGGCATGAATTCTTTGATGCTGTTTCAACTTTTCGCAATCAAGGAAGCTCTTCCCACACTCAGAGCAGGCCTTCCTCCCGAGGTGGGTGTTCTGATGGGCCTTACAGTGTGCCTTCTGATTGAATCCCTTTCCACACACTGAGCACTGGAAGGGCTTCTCTTCTCTGTGAATTACCTTATGTTTGTTAAGCCCTGAGATGCGAGCGAAGCTCTTTCCACATTCTGAGCATTTATACGGCTTCTCCCCCGTGTGAGTCCTCTGATGCCGCTTAAGATCAGAGGGCCAAGTGAAGCGCTTTCCACACTCTAAGCATTCATAACGCTTTTCCTCCGTGTGAATTCTTTTGTCTATATTAAATTCTAACCAGCAACTGAATTCCTCTGCATACTTGGAGCTCCTGAAAATCTTCTCCTCCTTGTTAATCTCTTGTTTGGAAACAGGGATCGGACGCCTCCTCATGTCCTTGGAGCATTCCCACTGTCTCTCCCCATTGCAAATACTGCTTCTGCCTCCTTCAGAAAGTACTTCTGCCATTGGAACATCACAGACTTCTGACCATTCAAAAGAAATGGACTCATCTTTCCAGTTTACTTTCTGTGTAGTTTCCTGTCTTTGGTGCACACCGTTTCTATTGCTCCCCCTGCAATCCGCTGAAAGAAGAAAAAGGAAAATATTCCTCAATGCGCAGAAAAAACCCAGTGGGTTGCTGATTACAGTAATGGGGTGATACTAATAGGGGAGGAGGCACGCCCTTGTGCATGGGTTTGTCTCCTCAGGGGTATCCCACATGGTGCCCAACGGTAAAGGAAGACAATAAAAATCTGTAAATCACAAGAAGCCAGAATTGACAGCGAGACCTGCCGTTTTGTACTGGCTGGTGAGTAACCCAGGAATGTGAAAATGGGCACTCAATTCTGATGGGCCTTCTGGATGGCTCGGCATCTTTTGAAGCCACCAGCCAGGCTAGACTCTTGCTGGCTTCGTCACTGTTTCGCATGGTTCTATGCCTGAGATGAATTTTGTGTTTGGTTGTGCTGCCTTGTGTCTCAGAAGAAAAGGAATAGCCAGCCTAAATATTAACCTGGATGGGTGTACCAGAGCCGACCTCAAGGACACCCACACAAATGCCTGTACATAGAAGCCATGCCAGGAATTTCACCATCCAAGATCTATCACGGAGGGAAAGAAGCAGCCCCATCTGGAGGGGCCGCGTTCCTCACCCAGAGAAGCCAGGATCTCCTCCGTGACCTCCCGGTGCAGAGCCCTCTGGCCAGCATCTAGCAGGGCCCACTCGTCCTCCGAGAAATGCACGGCCACCTCCTCGAGGCTCGTCACACCCTGGGAAAGAGGAAGGCGTTCATCACAGCCATGCAGGGAGACAGTGGTGGGGAGGGGACTGGAAGTTCCCCTGCGGGTGATTCCTGAAGCCTCTGATCCTCCTCCTGGGATGGAAGCAAAGGAAAAGGGGCTGATTCTGCCAGGGCCCAGGGAGGGAAAAAGGTGCTCAAGCCGCTCCCACCTTTTCTGCATGCAGGGATGGTGTCTCCGCTCCACCACAAACCGAAGGCGACCTCGAAGGAATGCTCAGCATCACTCCATCCTCTGTGCAGGTTGTTCCTTGTCCTGAGCACAGGAAAGAGATTGGAGAAGAAATTGTGTTCTTGGAGAACATTTGGTCATTTAGTTTCTTGTGTGGAATCGGTATTTGTTCAAATTGTGAAATAAACTGTTTGTCAATTTTTTAGAGTAGCTTCTTGAGAAGAGTTTCCTTCTAACCCAAAGGAAGTTCAAGAGAAGCTTAAAGCAGCTCAGGCACTTTGGGCACACAAGAGATGGGGACGAGGCTGCAGTGGGCCCACTCACCCTTACCTGGTGACAGGCGTGCCCTGTCCACCTCCTGCTCGATCCCCCTTGACAGGCACCCCAGTGTGGGATTCGATGGAGCCTTCCCTGCTGCGAGGAACTCAGTGGTTGCTTCTTCCTTCATTCGCTGAACCTGGAACAGCATTGCGGATCCCAAATAAGGCAGGTTGAAGGGATCAGGAAAGGAGACTGTGGTGCTGCAAGAGCCCGGCAGAACTTCCCAGCGGGCGCATAGTCCAGGCCTGCCCTCAAGGTGCTCTGCCATCCAAGCCCTGCAGAAGCCCAGGCTGAGTGGACCTGAGGTGAGAAGGGAAGGATCCCTGTGCTGGACTTGATGGCTCAGCCCCAGCAGAGGGAAAGGCCGAAAAGAGCAGGGAGGGAGCAGCTCTCAGATGGTAAATGATCCTCAGCAAGTCCCCGTGTTCATTTGGTGCTTTGCAAGGCTGTTTCTGTCCTACCAGGAGGATTCTGTTGCTGCGTGAAAAGGACCCCCTCCTCTTTCGCAGCAAAACGCATGAACCCAAGACTGGATTCTCTAAAGAGGGCCTGCCCCACACATTCAGAATTCTTGCCTGGTGTTGTATGGGGCAGGGAAACAAGGAGAACTGAGGCACCCTTGAGAGACAAGCATCGACACTGCTCCACTGGGTGCTACTTTAAGTCTCAGTGCAGTGAGGGAAAAGCGCTCACCTGCTGCTCGTCCTGCTTCCCCTCCTCTGCCTGGCTCAGCAGGGCGCCTTCGGCCAGGGCCACCGCCTGGGCACTGGTCTCCGCTCCGCACTCCCTCACCCAGCTCTCCAGCCGTGGGGGAAGGATGGCCAGGAACCGCTCCAGGGTCACATGGTCCAGCAGCTGAGCCTTCGTGTGGCTTTCTGGCCGCAGCCACAGACGGCAGAGATGGTGCAGGCGGCTGCAAACCGCTCGGGGCCCCTCGGCCTCCAGGTAGAGGCCCGACTGCCTGAAGGGCTGGCGAGCCGCATCTGAGCTGGGGCTGCTCCCTCCCATGTCCTCCTCCAAGCCTCTTTCCCAGAGCTCTATGCTGCTCCCTGGCAGAATTCCATGGGAACCATTGCTTGCCTCAGAACCAGCCAGGTCCTGTTCTTCCATTTTCACTCTGTTCTCCATTGCTCCTCTCAGCAGGACATGAAGGTCCTCCCTACCGTGTGGCCGGTTCTTTGTTGAGAGAAAGACTGCAGGGAGGAAGGAAAACAGAGATGCACCTGTGGCCAACCCCACCCAAGACCCTTTTCAACCATTGCCCCAAAAGCCCTGACTCACAAGAAACAGGCATTTGGTTGTTCACTCACTTTGAGCATATGTACCACCTGCGCCTCTGGTAGGTAAACACATCCTCGTTTGCTCTGAGTGAGGAATTAAGAACGCCCACCTTGGATCAGACCACGGGACCCTCTCCAGCATGCGGCTCACTCCATGGCCAGCCCCCAGGGTCGAACTTGGGGGTGGTGCTGAGGGTCAGGGGTCCCTTCTGGCTCAACTCCTCTAGGCCCGTGGGAAACCCACATGGATCCCGAATGTCCAACAGCCTCCTTCCACACATGGTGCCCACCAAGTGGTGCAGCCCAGTGTACTGCCTCTGAGCATGTGGCCAGCTAGGACCACAAGGCCTCATAGCCACGCTTAGCCTCCTCTTCCCTGACTTCCTCCCATCCCTGTTGAAGGTGTCTGTCTTGTGGGCCACCACTCACTGCCTCCTGTGGCAGGGAATTCCACAGGCTACCTATGCACTGGAAGAGGTGTCCTTACGTCCTCCAGAGTTCAGCAACAGAAATGATCAGGGAACTGGAGCAGGTCCTCCACGAGGAACGGCCACCACTCCTGGAAATCCTGTGTTTGGAAAAAGGTGAGTAAGGAAAACCTGGATAGAGGTGTTTAAGTATTGCATGATTTGGAGAAACTAGAGATGAAGACATTCTTCTGCCTCTCCAAGGTGCATCAACCCCAGGTTATTCATTGGAGGGAGATTCTAGAAGTACTTCTTGGCACAACATACAGCCAAACTCCGGAATTCACTGCCACTGGAAGTCCTGCTGGCCACCAATCTGGATGGCTTGAACAGGGGACTGGACAAAGGCAGGAGGCCATCCGTGGCTACTGTCTTTGCAGCCCATATTCCACTCCTTCACCCAAGGGAGCATGCCTGCACACACCAGTTGCTTAGGAGCATGTCGAGGAAGAGGTCTTCTGCTCATCCTGCTTGAGGGATCCTTGGGGAAGCTGGTTTGCCTCCATGTGCGTGGAGTGCTGGGCCCCAGATTTGTCCCAGGTCTCCCATGCCTTGCCTCCTCGTCCTCCATGTCCTGCTCCCCAAGTGGGAACAAGATGAGGGTCTACTGCAGTCCACCTCCAGGACCAGTGGTCTTGGGATCACATGATATTGGTAGGACCTGCACCCTCCCTCTCTGTATAGCTTCTCACCCCCACGGCAACTTTGCTGTGCCTGCTTTCCAGGGACTCTCATGCACTTCCACCCACCTGGTCCCTGATGGAAGCAGTGCGTGGAACTTCATTTATTAAAAACCGAAAAACATCCAAACTGGGAGGGAAGGCCTGGATTCCCTTCACTACTGACCTTCTGCAAGTGTATGGGGCAACATGACATGGCATACAACAAAGATCTCCAGCAGAATTATTATGCGGGCTTTCTAAGACAAGACCTAAGTGAGCACCTGCTTGGCCAGAGGGTTTCATTATGTAATGGCTGAGTGGGAATTTTCTGTGATTGTTGGTTTCTTGTATCTGTTTGATTAGGAAAAGAGGAATATGCGGTGTTCAGGTATGCCTCTCATTTGAGATCAGTGTCTCTGGGAAGAGGAAGGAAGATATCAGACAGTGGGAGCAGAATTTTCTGTGCAAACGTCTTCAATGGTTTTTGGCTGGGAATAAGATTTGATCCTCTTTCCAGAGTGGAGCAAACCCAGGGCCCCCGCCAAGGGGCGCACAGGAGCACGCTGCCTCCCTCGCCGCGGGAAGCGAAGCGCCAGCCGGACCGGCAGCCACGGGCCCCCCGCTTCCCCGCCTGCTCCAGCCCCGGGGCCAGCCGCCCGCCGCTTCCTTGGCGGGAATCCCGCCGGCTTCGAGGCACCGGGAGGAGAAGCGCTGCCCCGCGTCCCCCACCCCCGGCTCGGGCTCTGCCCTCCCCCCGGCTTCGCCCGGGCCGGTTCCCCGCGGGGGCCGCTCGGGGGGCGCCCTGCAGGCCTCCCGGGGCAGCCGCCTGGGGTCGCGGGACAGGGAGTGGCCTCCCCCCGTCTCCCCACTGGAGCGGGACCCCCACGGCCTCCCCTCCGGCCCCACGTACCGAGTTCCTGCTCCCCGGCCGGGATGCCCGTGGGGGGCGAAGGGGAGGGTCCCCCGCAGGGGCCTTTCGCGCGCGCGCCTTCCCGGGACCCCGCCAGGGGCACCGCCTCCCCTCTGATGGGAGCCGCGCCTGCGCATTGCGAGCGAGGGTTGCTGGGAGCGCCACCCGGTCGTCTTGGGAACCGGGGCACTCTGCAGCCCCTCTAGGAACGCGCCTCTCCCTCGCCTTAACCCTTCCCTCGCATCTCCAGCGGAGGGCGCTGCGGGAAAGGGGCAGCGCGTTTCCTTCTCGGCCGCGGGGTGGGGGCAGAGCTCGGCGCGGAGCGAGTTCTCTGCCCCGCTGTGCCGCCAGCACTCGGGCGCCGTCCCTTCCCCATCATGCACATGCCCGATTGCCATGGCAGGAAATCCTGGAGCTCTGGATGGGGACCAGAGACATCCCGCCGGCAGTGTGCCGCGCGATGTGTGCCGTTCTCCACATAAGCTGATCCCACCCGCTTCAGCTTCACTGGCGGTGCACCGACAGCCCGGCAAGTCTGGCCCAGAAATGCCGGGGGAGCTTGTTCCGCGCAGCAGCAAGCAACTTCGGAGCCCTGCGGGGCAATCCTGGCCGGCGGCCTCACGCGCAGGGCTCCCTCCGTGATGGGTGGCGGACGCTGCAGCTGCAGCTGAGCTTCCCTTAGCGTGGTCTGGCGCAGCGCCCAGCGTCCTGGAGGGATCTGTCCCCTGGACCCCCTTCCCTCCCCCTTCCTCCCACTCTGTCGCTTTGGAAAGGTCTCCTCTCTCCCTCAGGTGAGAGTGCGCTGGCGATTCTCCTTGGCAGTCTTCCTGCCCGCAGGATGGCCCCCCGCTCCCCGTCTCCGATGCTGGCAGAACATGCAACCCTCCCGCGGGTGCTGGCAGCCACCCCTGGGCGCCCTCCCTCTGGCTGCCTCGCAGTCCAGCTCGCCGTGCGCCTTGTCAGCAATTCGGAAGCGCTCTGGAAGCTGCCCGACCTTATTTTGTGCACGATGAGGAGCTCCCTTCTCAGTATTTGTAACCTGCCATGAAGTCTTCTCTGACTTGTGGGGACCCTGTGAACCAGCGCCCCAAAATGGCTCATCCTTGACAACCCTGCTCAGCTCTCACAAACAGAGGCACTGGCCTCCCACCTTTTGAAGCCATGCAGATCCCGCTCTGAGAAACCTTTCTCAAATAGAGCAATTTTGTGGGGACGGAGAGAGGTTCGCGTTCATCCGTTTGCACTGATCTGCCTTTTTTTCTTTCCTTCTCTCCCCCCCCCCCCCCCCCCCCCGCCCAATTCAAGAGGACCTGCTCCTGGGAAAGCCACCCGCTTACGTTTGGGGATGTCCACAGCACATTTCCCGTGTGCATCCAGCCACATTGCTTAGAACAACTGAGTTTCATGGGGCTTACTCCCTGGTAACTGGAGTCAAACTCCTTGAATATGACTGATTTCAAAGCTCATATAGAGATATTTTATTTACTACTTGTTTATGGAAGGCTTAGCGACCTGATTTGCATGATCAAGTAGCCCATGACTAAAAGTCCAGTTCTGGTAGCTGTTACTGTTCCAGCTAAACGCAGGAACTCTGGGTTGTTTATCGAACAAAGAAATGAGTTAAGCGAACAATCACCCACAGTTGACTCTGGGTTGTTTAATCCCTAACAACCCTGATTTTCCGGCTTTGCATGTAATGGGAGCAACCCAGGGTTGGGAAGTTCCCACGTTGCTGATGAACGTGGGAGTCAGGAGAATGTGGGAAGAGTGTTCTTGCGTGCTGTCACATCCACACAACGCAAAGTTAGCTGCTATGCGCAAGCCGGGTTAACATCTTCATCTTGTTGTTCATTCAGGCAGAGGGAGGGAAGCTGAGAGGGATGCTACGCACTTTGCATTCAGGCTAAAACCTGTGCAATTCGAAGGCTCTTGGCTGCTCCGCGGGGCAGAGCATGAAGATCCGGCGGGGGGTGAGGTGCCGGGGGCGTGCAGGGAAGACTTAGCCCGCAGACAAGCCAAGCGAAGGGTTAAGGCGACGGAGACGCGCGTTCCTAGAGCGCCCGTGAGCGAAGGGGCACTTGGATTCGGCTCGGCTGCGGTGGCTCCCGGCTTGGCCGTTCCGCGCCGAGTGCGCAGGCGCCGCTTTCCCGGAGGCCCGGTGGGCGCGCGTGCGTGGGGGTCCCGGGAAGGCGGGCGCTGCAAAGGGGTCTGGACGGGGGGGGGGGCTCGCCAGCGCCACGCGGTCCGAGGGGGCCACCCCCCGGGGAGCCCTGCGGGAGGCCTTGTCTTGCTCTCCTCCCAGGGCGGCCTGGCTGGTGGGGGATCTCCAGGCTTGGAGTCCCGGGGCCTCGGCGCTCGCCCGCCTGCTTCGAGGGGACCCAGCTAGTGGCCCGGCGCTCGCTTTCCGCTTGGCAAAGTGACCGAGCGCGAGGCGGTTTAGGGGGAGGACGAGGAGGAGGGATAGAGGCGTGCAAAGTCGCGTCTGCTGCAGGGAAAGGTGCTGGGAGTCCCTTTTCTCCCCTTCCTATGGCACTAGAACCCGAGGCCAAGCCATGAGCCCGATGGGTGGGAGATGCGGGCAGACCACCTCCCAGTGCCTCGTTGGCCTGCGGAATTCCCCGCAGCAGTGGAGACAGCTTCAGGAGGGATTGGAAGAAATAATAATAATAATAATAATAATAATTATTATTATTATTATTATTATTATTATTATTACAACATTTCTATGCCGCCCCTTGCCGAAGCCTCAAGGCGGCTTACAAACACAATAAAATACAATAAAATACAAAAATAATAATATAAAATTAAAATTAACAATATAAAATAAATAAAAAATATAAAATATAAAAGAAATCATGGAGGACTAAGCCGTCCGTGGGTGCTAGTCCGGGTGGCCCTTTGCTGCCCACGCCGTCTTGCGTTTTTATATTAAGCCGAGATGTTTCCAGTTTTTAAGGCTAATTATGCACATTATTTGTTTTGTAAGCAGCCCCGAGGCTCTTTGCGAATGGGGCGGCATAGAAATGTTTTAAATAAAATATATAAATAAAATGCTGCTACGTCTTAATCAGTGGGGAGCAGAGGGGAAGGAGGGCTTTAGACTCATGTGGGCTTCCACATGGGCCTCAAAGAGCAGAGCTGGAAGGGGCCACTGACCCTCAGGACCACCCCCAAGTTTGACCCTGGGGGCTGGCCACGGAGGGAGCAGCATGTTGCATTTATTCATCAAAAGCACACATGGTGCATATCCAAGAAATGGGTGGTAACCACATGCCTGTTTCTTGTAGAAAAGGGGTTCTGGGGGAAGTTTGAAATATGGTCTGGGGTTAGGCTGGCCACAGGTGTAACTGTGGTTTCCTTCCTCCCCACAGTCTTTTTCTCAACTAAGAACCAGCAACACAGCAAGGAGGCCCTTCAAGTCCTGCTGAGAAGAGAAATGGAGAATGGAGTGAAGACAGAAGAACAGGACTTGGCTGGCTGGGAGGCAGGAAATGACTCCCATGAAATCCCACAAGGGAGCAGCACAGAGCTCTGGGAAAGAGGCGTGCAGGAGGTCGTGGGTGGGAGCAGACCCAGCTCAGGCATGGCTTGCCAGCGTTTCAGGCAGTCAGGCCTCTACCTGGAGGCCGAGGGGCCCTGAGCGGTTTGCAGTCGCCTCCACCGTCTCTGCCATCAGTGGCTGCGGCCAGAAAGTCACACGAAGGCTTAGCTGCTGGACCGCATGACCCTGGAGCGATTCCTGGCCATCCTTCCCCCACGGCTGGAGAGGTGGGTGAGGGAGTGTGGAGCAGAGACCAGTGCCCTGGCAGTGGCCCTGGCCGAAGGTGCCCTCCTGAGCCAGGCAGGGAAGAGGAAGCAGGAAGAGGAGCAGGTGAGTGCTTTTCTTCTGTAGAACCTCATGGGACTGAGACCTTAAAACTCTCCTGGGGTCTGATTTTAATGCCTGGTCCCCAAGCACGGGAGGTCCTAATTTCCAGTCTCCTCGCCTTGTTCTTGTTATTTAGAGGATCACACGAGGATCCAAGGACACTTAAGTGGGTTTTCCCTGCTCCAGAGAAGAAGGGGATCCTTTTCTCCCACCTTTTCAAGGCAGCCCTTGGGATTCTTCTGGATGTAAGCCAGTTTCCAGGTGACATCGCAGTTCTGTCTGGTGTTCTGGCTCCTTTGCACATGAACCAGCCTTCAGCCCTCAGTCATACAGAGACTTATTTTTTGCACGGGCTTGGGCTCAGTAAGAATCCCACACAGCCGAAGGCCCATGTTTAGAAACAGTTCCCTCGGGCACTGCATTGAACTGTTGTGGCTAGGCAGAATTCTGCATTATGGGGACTACAGACAAATCCCCCCCTTGCGCTTTCCTTGGGATGGTCCCCACACATGTGTCTGCTCCTTCATGTCTTGTGATCATGCTTGGAGACGTGCCATCCATGCAAAGCCGAGTCTGCCCTTTGTTAGAACTCAGCTTCTTTGGGGCTTAAGGAAGGGCTAGTTCAGTGACTGACTGCTTTTGCCTGGTGACTGACTATCAGAGAGAACTTCCATATCACCTCCCCTGTTTCATAGTTTGGATCCAGGTGTTCAGCCAGTCAACTCAGCCAGCCAACAGGTAGGGCAAACCTGGATGGACCCCAGACCCAAGCCATAAGGAGCCTGAGACGAGACTTAGAGCCAAACCAGGTTTAGTCTAGTGCACTGTAGAATAAAGGGAGACAAAAGGGGACATTCAGCCCAAAGCAGTGTCTCAAAAGTTGCACCCCGGTACATGTGTTTTATACCCTAGGTAACCAATTAGGTCACCCAATACACATCTGATACATCAATGTACGCACCCCTCCCGTGCTGGAGAAAGAGTCCTTCTGCCAAGGACCAGACATTTCTCATGTCTACTTCATATCCGCTTGAGAGTCACACAGGCTTGCCATGTTCTTACTCCCTGCACATTTGCAACTTTCATGGCGGCTAGAACCAGCTTCCGCTGTCCCTTTGATTACTGTATTCCAGGTCAGGCTAGCGTGTTAGCTGTGGGTTACACAAAATTCATTTTGTTCTTATCTGCCCTTCCTTCTGGGACAGTATAACTGTGGTGTTTTTACTATGTGGCCTTCCTCTGGCCAACTACTTTTGAGGCCTTCCTCTGGCCAATTACTTTTGGGGTGTTTTGGGGTGCTGCAATTGGCAACACAGGGTAGTGCAAGAGCTTCCTTCAGCTCATGTCAGCTTTCCTGGTTATCAACACTGGATCCCCCCTGCTCCCGGTAGGTGCATCACTGCAAGAGCTGAGCCAGTCCTGGAGGCTCAGGCCCCCTTGGAAGCGCCGGCTGCGGGCCTTTGTGACATCACGGGCCAGCTCAGCCAATGGCGGGCCTGCAGCCGGCAATGGGCACCTGGCGGGAAAAGTGGCAGCCGGAGCAGGAGGAGCGATCGCGGGAAGCGCTGCGGGAAAGGCCGGGCGGGGGATGCCGGAGCTGGAGGAGGCGGGATGCTGGGAAGCCCTGGCGAGCCGCGCCGTCACCCGCTCAGGGCGAAGGGTGCTGGGTTGGCTCCCGGGAGCGTCGAGGCGGCGGGTTCAGGGCCGCCCGGGGGATGCCAGCCTCCGAGGGCAGCAAAGGTGTTCTGGTCGGGGGTCCGGGAGGGGCTAGTCCGACGCCACGAGATTTAGAGCATTACAGGCCCCATTTGGCTCCCCACAATTGTGCTGCACTGGTTTGTCTTTCAGTTTGTATTTATGTGTGATTTTGATACAAATGGGGGGTGTCAAGGGGTGGGTGGCGCGGCCCTCCTTGGCCCTCATCCAGCCAGGTGCCCAGGCCAGCAGAGGGTCCTCAGGCCGAGCAGGGAGGGGAGCCCGGAGCGGGCCCTCACCGGCGTCCCGCCAGTCCCGAGGCCCCGCCTCCTTGAGGGCAGGCAGAGGGCCTTTGTGACCTCACAGCGCGGCTCGGCCAATGGCAGGGGAGGGCTGGCGCCCTGGCAACGGCCACTTCAAAGGGTGAACCTTCACATGCTGCCGGGGACGAGTGGCCTTTTGGTGATGCCAGGCTCAGGTTCTTCCACGCCCCATGGCTAAAGAGGCAGCTTCCTCGAGTGATGCAGGATTTGGGAGGCAGAATGCAATGACGAGAGCTGAGTGCAGGTGGGCTCGGAGATGAGGCCTTCACAATCGCCTCCCCCATTTTTACCTCCCTCCTCTCTTTCCTCCCTTCCCTACCTGGGACCCACATTGCTGTTCCAGGTCCAGGAGAGGATGGACAAAGCGTCTACAGCGTTCCCCAAGTCAGGGGAAGCGCCATCAGATCCTGAACGGGGGCTGCTGTTCGGAGGGGTTGTGCAGGAGGATGAGGGAGGACCCACCTCACTGGGTGAGGAGGAGTGAGGTCTGTTTGAAACCGCTCTCCGTCTCGGTTACACCTGGGAGTGTGAGCTGCCCGAACACTCTCTTGAACTTTCTTCGTTGTGGGAAGAGACTTTTCTCTAGTCGCTGCTCCAAAACATGCTTCAACATTCCGTGTAACAATATGGACAAAGATGGGTTGTACTCAAGCAATGAAAAGGCAAGATGCTTTCGAGGACCCCCAGGTATTTTACTTTGTGCAAAGGAAATCAAATGCTCTGCACACAGGAGGAACTGACGCTGGGTGTTCCTTCGAGGCCGCCTTTGGTTTGTGGTGGAGTGGAGACAACATCCCTGCATGCACCGGGAGGTCACGGAGGAGATCCTGGCTTCTCTGGGTGAGGAACGTGGCCCTTATTGGTGCTGCTTTGTCCATATTTTGTTGACAATTCCTGGAAGGAGAAGCTGCCACTCTCCCTTGTCATGGGCAGGATTAGAATTCGGGTAACTCTGGGGGTTTGACTAAGGACAACAGTACCTAAGTATTTTCAAAGGAAACCTTACCAGGGTGTGATTTAGAGTGTGGAAGTGTGGGTGGAACACTTCCATTCTCTTCCTCTTAGCTAGGAGAATTATCACATTTTCCCAGCCCTTAACAGTATCCCTTCTAATAGCTACTATGATCCTTTTGTGTTCATACATGCACAGAATTGCAGGGTTGGAAGGGGCCAAGAAGGCTGTGGGGCCGTACCTGCTGCTGTTGCAGGACACCAGTTTACGCCACCCCTCTCAGCTGGCTGTCCAGTGTCTCCTTGAACGTCTGGTGTGGGAGAGTCCGTGACCTCTCTTGGCAGCTGGTTCCATGGTTGTCTGGCTCTGCCAGGGCCGTACAGCAGTATGTTGGTTTTACCGTGAAGGGCTTAAGTAGGAGATCATTCCGTGTTGGCACTTTCCATCCCTTGGAAGTGACCAAGATGTGTATATGTTTAGTGCCTGTTTTGTGACTGTCTTTTTATGAATTCTATTAATAGACTGATTCTTATTCCAAACACCAACAATCAAGCTTCACTCACCCTTGCTGTATTCCATTGTGCAAGAGATATAAGATCTGGCCATCTTTCCTTTGTCCGTTTTAGGGCTGTTCTAACCTTGGAGTAGTTGCATCTGTTGAGGGTACTTCATGTTTGCTCCTGGGACCATTTTAAGGTCCTTGCTAGGATAGAAACCACTGGGGACCCTGCTGCCTTTTCCTTGAGAGATCCGTTGAGTTCCTCAGGCCACCTGGCGAGGTGTTGTTCTTTGTCTCTGAAGTGCACGATGTGGTTGCTTGGAAAGGGCCTTTAGAGTGAGGGCCACTGCCTCGAATCACACGTTCCCCAGAATTAGACATTTGGCAGCAGTTCTTATTGTGACGTGCACACTGAAGGCATATGTGGACTTGCATGGCTGAGCTTATTTAAAGTAGCTAGATATTCTCTAGATATCCACATCTACCATACGCTACAAGGCCACCCTGATAACTTGTTCTACTTGTCTCGAGCTGAAGGGAACTTCCATTAACATTGGAGTCTTGGAAAATCCTGGTTTATTAGTGTTGGAAGGAGTTAGAGGGCCGTTGGGTCCAATGCCCTGCTTAGTGCAGGCCTGCAGCTTACACCATCCCTCCCCGATGCCGTTGCTTCTGCTGCGATGCTGTTCTAACAGTCAGGAACTGTTTCCTGATATCCAGCTGAAACCTGGTTTCTTGTAACTTGAGCTTGTTGTTCCATGTCCTGCACTCTGGGATGATCAAGGAGAGATCCTGGCCCTCCTTGTGACAGCCTTTCAAGTACTTGCAGGGTGCTGCCATATCCCCCCAGGCTTCCCTTCTCGAGGCTAAACATGCCCAGTCCTTTCCATCTCTCCTCACAGGGCTTGATTTTCAGTCCCCGGATCACCCCTGTTGCCCTCCTCTGAATCCTTTCCAGCCTGTTTGCACCTTCCTTCAACTGAGATGCCCAGAACTGTACACAGGACTCCAGAAGAGGCGCAGCCAGTGCTGAGAAAACGGGAACTAGTACTTCTCATGATTTGGGAATGATACTTCCATTAATGCAGCCTAAAATAGCATTTGCCCTTTTAGCAGCTGCATCACATTGTTGGCTCATAGTCTGCTTGTGATCTACAAGAATTCCACGATCCAAAAAATTCAAGCTTAATAGTTCTCTGTTTTCTCCATCACTGTCTTCTCTAATTGGTCTGAGGTATCCATGTTTCCTCATGCCGCACTGGCTAGAGCAGTTAAAACCAAAAGAGATTGTGAGGAGCTCCAAAGCTGGAAAAGTGGGCATAAAA
The DNA here is from genome assembly GCF_004798865.1 of Varanus komodoensis. Taxonomy (NCBI): domain Eukaryota; kingdom Metazoa; phylum Chordata; class Lepidosauria; order Squamata; family Varanidae; genus Varanus; species Varanus komodoensis. The sequence goes on along the minus strand of NW_025335590.1, from coordinate 69,180 downwards.
ATTGCGAATGGGTTTGATTCAGACTAGTGCACACTGGGGGAAAAAACCCAGCTTCAAGTTTAGGCTGATGGGAGCTGAGCAAGAAAGGGATCATGGGGCTGGGGTGGACAACCCAGTGGAAGGGTCAGCCCAGTGCACAGTACAACCCAGTTGCTGTACAATAGACAAATTCTGCTTGGAATATTATGATTATGAGTTTCATGACTATACTGCCTTCAGCTGAAACTCTCCAGGAGTATAAAAGCAATACAATACAATAGATAAAAACATAACAAGAATTAAACATTATTTTAAAATAGTGTGACTGAACTTTAAAAGACAATAGAAAGATCCAGCCAAGAAGAAAAGAAAGGTACCTGGCTAATCATGTCAGGCCCCTGAGTGACCAGGGAGGTCTTTAAACAAAGAGGGCTGTCTCAGCCTGGCACCAAATGGATGACAAATTTGGTGCCAAGCAGGTCACAGCAGGGCTGTTCCAGAGTTCGGGGGCCGCCATTGAAAAGGCCCTCTGAGCCTCTGGAGGGGGTTTTTTAAAGGTCTTGAGAGGAGACTGTGATTGATACTTCCCAAACAATTAACCATCATAATTGAACTCCCTCTTCCTGTTTCTGTCAGACTGGCAGATCCTATTATGAATTCTGATTTTTCAGTATTTTACAGCATGCCTTATTTTTGTAACCCATCTTGTAAGTCTGAGAACATATGAATGAGAGAGAAACAGGCTCTGCACACCACTCTGGCTGCCAATTCTATTGATAATCAGAGTTTATTTAATATATTTGGAAGGGTGTGCCTCTCCTACTTTTTAATCTTGCTAATCTAACCAGAAAACCATTGTTGTATTCTCTGTGTTCTGAAAGATTCCTCTTTTTATTCTTCCAGCTGATTTCAGGGGGAGCAATTGAAACAGCGTACACCAAAGAGGGAAAACAGAAGACCAAGAAAATTGGGTGGAAAAATCAATTTCTTTTGAATTGTCTGCAATCTGTGAAATTCCAATGATGCAAATTCCTTTTGAAGGAAGGAAAAGAAATATTTGCATTGGGGAAAGTCTGTGGGAATGCTCCGAGTTTGTAAAGAGTCGTGAAAAGCGATTCAGTTACAGGTCAGACCTTAACTTGCATCAAAGAATCCACACAGGGGAGAAGCCCTATAAATGCTCCAAATGTGGAATGCAGTTTAAGCAAGGATCAAATCTCAGCTTCCATCAAATGATCCACACAGGCAAGAAGTCCTACAACTGTTCCGAAAGTGGGAAAAGCTTCAGTCGCAGCACATACCGCAACTTGCATCAAAGAATGCATACTGGGGAGAAGCCTTTTCAGTGCCCTGAGTGTGGAAAGAGCTTCGTCACAGACCACAACTCAAGTGACACCAATGAATTCACTCAGGTGAGAAGCCCTTTAAATGTTTAGAGTGTGGCAAGAGCTTCAGCCAGAGCTGCCACCTTAAGTGGCATCGAAGTACTCACACAGGTGAGAAGCCATTTCAATGCTTGGACTGTGGAAAGGCCTTCAGTCGAAGCATGAGCCTTAAAAACCATCAGAGAATGCACACAGGGGAGAAGCCCTTTCAGTGCCCTGAGTGTGGAAAGAGTTTCAGTTAGAGAATGAGCCTTAAAGCACATCAGAATATCCACACAGGGGAGAAGCCCTACATTTGCTCTGAATGTGGGAAGTGTTTCATTGATAGCGTTAGCCTTAAACTGCATCAAAGAGTTCACGCTGGGGAGAAGCCCTATCAGTGCTTAGAGTGTGCAAAGAGCTTTGCCCGCTATAAGCAGCTGAACTCACATAAAAGAATCCACACGGGAGAGAAACCCTATCAATGCTCGGAGTGTGGCAAGAGTTTCAGTCACAGCATAAGCCTTAAATCACATCAAAGAATCCACACGGGAGAGAAGCCGTACAAATGCTCAGAGTGCGGAAAGCAATTCAAACAGAGATCACACCGTACCTCACATCAAACCATCCACACAAGGGAGCAGTCCTATGAATGCTTAGACTGTGAAAAGAGTTTCACGGACAGCGTGCGGCTCAAATCACATCAAAAAAATCACATCAGAGAGAAGCCTTATAAATGTTTAGAATGTGACAAGAGCTTCACTCATAGTTCGCACCTTAAAACCCATCAGAGAATTCACACAGGGGAGAAACCCTTTAAATGCTCAGAGTGTGGAAAGACCTTCAGTCAAAATGTAAGCCTTAAATTTCATCAAAGAGTTCATGCAGAGAAGCAACTCAACAGAGTGGAATACACTGCCATCATAGCAAAATCATGACGTCTCATTGAAGAGTGGACATACAGAGCAATCCAGAAAAACTTACCAAAAACTGGAATCGGGGAAAATGGCTTCTTGTGAAGAGTGAAAGAGTGAAATCTAGGACTAACAAATACTGTGAAAAGTAGATTTAATCAGTCAATCTCCAAGGGAGAATTTATACAAGGACCAAGTATCTCATTCCTCAAAGTGTAGCAGAAATGTCGAGCTTGAACATGAGCAAGGAACCTGTTCCAGGAACTTTTCTAAGCCATCGTGTCTCCTGCCTGGAGATTAATATTTTATTTCGGGGTTTTTTTTTGAAATCTAGAGACGTATTTACTCCCTGTTCCCTTGATTTTGTGTCTGTGCTTTCATTAAATAAAACGATATTGACCGTCTTGTCTCCTCCTCTTTGTGGTGAATGTTGCTGAGTGAAAGAGGAGGGACATGGTGGAAGATGCAGAGAAAAGATGATTCTTCTTATTTCCTGTCCGTTGCTGAGGGTCAGGATTTGATCTTCCTTCCTGCCCAGCCAAGGGTGCAAGGTTGCCTGGATCTCTGCCCAATCCTGTTCCAGTCTTCCAACATTTTGAAAGGAGGTGAGGAGAAACCGTTGGGAGGCTGGTCAGCATCTTCTGCTCATGGTTTGGCCCCTGTGCCTGCCCGCGTCCTTTTCGGTTGCTTTTCTCGGGCTCCTCCAAACACGGTTTGGTCCCATTGTCCTTAGCGTCTCTCTTTGACCTTCCTCTGAGCAAGTACATCCAGAGTACAGGTGATGAGCATAGACAAATATTTTTGCTGTAGAGCATCGTTTCTTTCACGCTCTGCAGTGAGCTCTTTGTTCGCAAACACGTCCTTCACCATGTGTCAGAAGCTTTCTGCTTGGCTTTCTTTTGCTGCAGAGTAGAGTCTGGCTTGTTATTACCTTTGAAAAACTTTTCTTAAAAGTTAATTTCTTAACTACAATACCCATTTTCATTTCTGTATTATCTGTATACTGAAAAGCAGAGACATCACCCTGCCGACAAAATGCGTATTGTCAAGGCTATGGTTTTCTCAGTTGTGATGCATGGCTGTGAAAGCTGGACCATAAGGAAGGCTGAGCACTGAAGAAATGAGGCCTTTGAATTGTGTTGCTGGAATTGTGGAATTGTGGAGACTCCTGTGAGTCCCTTGGACTGCAAGATGATCAAACCGGTTAGTCCTAGAGGAGATCAACCCTGACTGCTCTTTAGAAGGCCAGATCCTGAAGATGAAGCTCAAATACTCTGGCCACCCGATGAGAAGGAAGGACTCCCTGGAGAAGAGCCTAATGCTGGGCACAATAGATGGCAAAAGAAGAAGGGGAGGGCAGAGGATGAGGTGGCTGGATGGGGTCACTGGAGCAGTCGGCATGAGCTTAAGTGCCCTCCGGGGGATGGTGGAGGACAGGAAGGCCTGGAGGAATGTTGTCCGTGGGGGTGTGATGGGTTAGACAGGATTTTGAGACTAACAACAACATTATCTGTAGTGCTTTACTTTTACACTTGTTTTTCTTAGCATTTTATCCATATTCCCTTAACCCTCCAGTGTGCCAATTGGAGAGGTTAGTTGATCTGTTTCCATTCTTACTCGAGGTAAGAATATTGATCATTATTAAGATGGTCAGGCAATATTGCTTAGAAATGTAAATCAGCTAAAGGCCATGCATGTGTTCTGTAGTTTAGTGAGATAATGGACTGACGATGAGTCTGAATCAAAATAACTTAAGGGAATATCTTTATTAAAAGAAATCAAATTTGGGGACTTAGGAGTATCCAGTGCTGAGCTGGCAGCTCTGTCCCCCTCATAGTTGAAGTCCAAGTCTTTCCCCCGCCTGTTTCTCTTCCTCTCTGAGGTTGCTTTTCTGACCTTGGGGAAGCATCTTGCAGGATGCTTCTGAGGTAGTCGTTACCTATTTAACACTGGACTATCTCAGATTCATGTGATAATGAATAAGGAACTTAATCCATTAGCAGATGAACACTCCCATTTAAGGTGTCCAGGTTTTTCTATTTTACAGCTGTTAAGGACCAGGTTATTAAGAGATCAGTCTTCAGCCTCTAAGTGGAAAATTTTCATGGTGCCTCAGGCAACTTCCCACTCATCTGCCTCCCCCATCCCCCCATCATGCTTACCTTGTAATTTCCCTTCTTGGTGCCAGTTCCCTCCAATGCTCCTCCTCACAGATATCTGGGCGGGATGCCACAATGAGGCTCCCATGAAAGGGGTTGAAATCCCCTCGTGGTTCTCAGCCCACAGTCACTGCCAATGCCAGGTGCTGATGAATAAAGGCAGGCTGATCGCCCCTTTGCCAGGGCTGTGCTGCCAAAACCACGAGCCAGAGAGCCAGCAGTTCTGCTTCCATCCCCGTGTTTGCAGTTTTCATCATCTCTGACTCATGGTGACCCTATGAATTGAACACCCTCCAAGGGGGCCTGACCTTGGCAGCCCTGCTCTGCTCTTGGAAACTCCATGCTCTTTGTTTCTTTGTTTCTTAAATTTGTTTGAAAGCCTCCCATTAGCATTGTGCCCTCCAGGTTGCCATTAGACTGGAAGAACCACTAAAGAACATTAAATAAAATGATACCATTAAATATGATAAACAAGATAAAATACAATATATGTAGTCAAGTAGAAACAGACTGTATTAAAACCAGCGCAATTAATATGGATGGTCTGAGTGTTGCCCTAGGTGTGCCAATACAGGTTTTATTAGGCACCTGAAGATCAACAGGGTAGGTGCCTGATGAACTCTCTGGTGTGTCCAATGACATTCCAGACTTGGGGACCACTCCAGACAAGGCCCTCCTTGCGGCCTCCCCCTGAACCTCCTGAGGGAGAGGGACGCATAGGAGGGTCTCCGTTGATGGTAGAAGCTGCGACTGGGGAACCTGCCCAGTCGCATCCTGAATTTCAGCCTGCCATGGCCCTCAGAAGGGTGCTAGGCACTCCCTCTTCCTGGGATCTTGGCCACCCCTTCTCCTTAGGAGATACCAGCTGGGGGGCTGTAAAATCCAAGCAGGAGCCCTGAGGACTAGCAGCTTGGAGGTAAAAAAGAAGCGCCGTGGAGGAGGAGGAGGAGCATCTTTAAATAGGTCTCAATGGCAAATAGGTCCAACATGAACGTTGGAGACTCAGAAGAGACGTGAGTGAAAGAGTTTGAGAGTAAAGGTTGCCTTTTCATTCTTTTCAGCTGAGATTTCCTTGCAATGGTGGGGGAGTTTCATATTTTACCAGTTTGGACAATTTTTGGGTTTTTTTGTGCTGTTTCCCTGTGTGGTGCACACACACTGGTTTTGCTAATCTAACTTTTCAGTTGCTTCTGTGGCCTACATAGGCTAAAATATGTATTTAATTAAAACTGCCATGGGAGAGGCAGCTAGTCAGAAACGCTAACGCTGTGTGGAAGATGGAGAACAAGGAGGAAGGGAGGTTTCAACCCCAACATACTAAATAACTAGTTTTCAAGGCGCATCTCATTTTCAGTCTCTCCGTCCAGGCCAGCCACCTTTCCCCCGCACCTTTCTCCTGTCTCTCCACAAGCCAAAGACGTGTACTCAACCTGCAGATGACGTATCAGAGAGAACAGTAATTATTTTTTACTTCACTTCTTTACCGCCCTATCTTTGAAGCTGTTAGGGCAGTTGACAAGAAACACAGACAATAAAATAGAGGAAAAACATGAAATCAAAGAGGCATTGATAAGATTAAAACAGCTGAAGCATGCAGATCATCAAGTGTAATTCATTGGAGGTCAAGGCTAAGATCATGCACACGGTTGTATTCCTGGTCACTATACATGAATGCTGGACAGTGAGGAAAGCTGACAGGCAGACAATTGACCCTTGGAAACATGGTGCTGGAGGAGATCTGTGTGAATACCCTGGACCGGGGTCAGCAACCATTAACACTCAAAGAGCCATTTGGACCCTTTTGCTACAGAAAAGAAAACATCGGGAGCCGCAATTCCCTTTTGACATCTAAAATGAAGATTACACTGCATATATTGGTTTTTCCTTTATGCTATGTATAAAAAAACTATAGTGTCCTGCATTTATGAAATCAATGAACTGCTACAGAGGAAACCAATTTATATCTCTGCATGCAACAAAAACAAATTTTGAACTCTGAAAAAAAAAGACGCTGGGTTGAAGGTTACTATCAAATAAAATACTCAATGTCTATTTGAGTCCTCCTCGTATTTATGAAATAAAAAGCCGAACTTAAATTATCCACCTGCAGCAAACCAAACATGCCGTCTGCTTGTGTGTGCCCTCATCCTTTTATCACGTGTACCGGAGGGTGCAGTCGGCTGTCAAACTGAATAAAAAAAGGACTAACTGATACTTTCATACAGTAAGTAGAGTTTTGGCAATGCAACAAATGTAAATAATAGTCTGGTAAAATATTGAACAAACATCCTCTCCCAATGTGATAATGTTGCTGGAATATTTATAAGAATCTTCTTAAAACAAGGAATTAGATCTGTATCTTCATTATGATTTAGCTACAACTCTTGTTCAGTCACTAAAAACTGTTATCTTTAATCTTACATTATAAACTAGTAGGACTCGTTCCATATATTTTGAATAGGAGAACAGCTTCCTGCAGAGTCAGTGCTAAAGGGCTGCATGCATTAAACAGCAAACCACATAAGATTGTCATCAGTAAAAGCAGATGAATCTACCCATGTTAAACATCCTGTTTTCTTCAGAAACTAATTTGTCCATGGTTGGCCTACCAACGGAAAAAGCTCAGTAAATTGGTGTGGGTCACAGATCGGTGGCTGTGACACATATTTTGAGCGACGGAGCCACAGCAGAGGGATTCAAGAACCATGTGCGGCTCCAGAGCCTTGGAGAATGTCAGTCTGAGTTCTGTTGGGGCTTCTCATGGGCTGTTCCCATACATCCAAGGCACCACTGCCCACAAAGGGAAGTCTGTGCCCCAGCGACAGCTTCTTCTGAGGAAAGTGCACCTGGATCAGCCCTCCCTGCTGCACCGCTTTAACATCTCACTGAGTACCCCCTGCAGTAAACCTTCCCAAGAGGCTTCACACAATTCATCTCAATATTTAGATTTCCAGAGCTCAGAAAAGGTCTACACATCCGGCCTTTGAATTGTGGTGCTGGAGAAGACTCCTGCGAGTCCCTTGTACTTGCGAGGAGATCAAACCAGTCAGTCTTAGAGGAGATCAACCCTGACTGCTCTTTGGAAGGCCAGATCCTGAAGATGAAACTCAAATACTTTGGCCACCTAATGAGAAGGAAGGACTCCCTGGGGAAGAGCCTAATGCTGGGAACAATAGATGGCAACAGAAGAAGGGATGGCAGAGGATGAGGTGGCTAGATGGAGTCACTGGGGAGTTGGTGTGAGCTTAAGTGGGCGCTGGGGGATGGTGGAGGACAGGAAGTCCTGGAGGAATGTTGTCCATGGGGTCGCGATGGGTCGGACACAACTTCACAACTAACAGTAACAACTGTTTATAGGACAGCCTTCCAAAAAGAATGCCATCATTCCTAGTATCGTCCCTTGGAGTGAGGGAAGACTATGCTCCTGAATGGTCATCCTGGCCTTGGTGATCTTTAGCCAGTGGAAGAAGAAATCACACACTGGTGAGATCTCACAAACATGTTTTCCCCGACAGCAGACTGTGCTCATCAGACTGAGAGCTGGGGATGTGGTGGACTTTCTATATAATTATTACAATGACGGCGATTCAGACTTGTTGCCAAAACTCTGGGGATTTCCACTGGAGCTTTTATGAGTTATAACAAATGAGGCAATTTCTTGCACTAACCATGACAGGGACGATATTATTATTGTTGTTGTTGTTGTTGTTGTTGTGGGACCACATGTGTCCCTGAGAGTTGTGGTGTGTCTCAGGGCAGGCAGGGACGCTGCTGGAAGGAGGTCCCATCTTCCCCGTGGGAGCAAAACCCTGGCTGGACTCATGGGCACTGGCCACGCCATAGATGGTAGCTGGTTCTGATGGTAACAGGTGGCTTTTTCAAAGGGGTGGCCACAAGAGCGCTGATGGAGATGGGCATGCTCAGAGTTAATCTCATGCTCCTCCTCCTCCTGATGCTGCCCTGCACCGCCTGCAGTGTTCGGATCCCAAAATGTCCATTGCATTTAAGGCACGATCTCTATGAGCCTTGGAACTGGTACAAACCAGGAGACTACCTCATTAGTGCAGTCTTATCTTCAGAAAGTGGTGCATTTCTCCAAAACTCCTTCTTCCAATCACCTTCCATCGAGATGAAATTGTAAGTAATTCTACAGTGCCCAATTTAATGCTGTTCCGTCCAGAGCCATTTCCTGAGCTAAGTTTAAGGGTTGTTTGGTAGCTAGCCATTTACCAGTCCAGGAGGTAGTGACAGATTTTATTTTCCTGGGCTCACTGCAGACGGGGACTGCAGCCAAGAAATTAAAAGATGCTTGCTTCTGAGGAGGAAACCTATGGCAAATCTAGACAGCATCCTAAAAAGCTGAGGCATCACCTTGCCAACAAAAGTGCGTATAGTCAAGGCTATGGTTTCCCCAGTTGCAATGTATGGTTGTGAAAGCTGGACCATAGAAAGGCTGAGTGCTGGAGAAGTGAGGCCTTTGAATTGTGCTGCAGAAGACTCCAGTAAGTCCCTCGGACCGCAAGGCGATCAAACTGGTCAGTCCTAGAGGAGATCAACCCTGACTGCTCTTTAGAAGGCCAGATACTGAAGATAAAACTGAAATACTTTGGCCACCTAATGAGAAGGAAGGAATCCCTGGAGAAGAGCCTAATGCTGAGAACAATAGATGGCAAAAGAAGAAGGGGACGGCAGAGGATGAGGTGGCTGTATGGAGTCACTGAAGCAGTCAGTGTAGCTTTAGTGGACTCTGGGGGATGGTGGAGGGCAGTTAGGCCTGGAGGAATGTTGTCCATGGGGTCACGAAGGGTTGGACACGACTTTGCGACTAGCAGCAGAGTCTGGCAAGTGTAGGCATTTGTCCCTGAGCAGAGGTCAACCGGGGGTGTTTGCATCACAATGCCAACCTCCAGAATGGAACAATTATGATAGCTGTTGTTTCCATTGGAGAGTGGCAATGGATGGTACCATCAGATTTCTCCTACAGACTGGAGGAAGATGGAATTAGGATAGTCTGGGTGGATTGGACCACTTGAGGCCATTCCAGGATGACCCATCACAGGAAGCTGTAGGAGATAAGCCACCTTGATTTACTCCTGTTATCAGGAGAGGCCGAGGGCTCCATTTCAGGACAGGGCAGTACCAAGTCCCCACCTCCGTC
>NW_025335590.1:49698-59506 GCF_004798865.1 Varanus komodoensis | reverse complement strand
TCTTCTCAGTGGCCGTGTCTTCTGTGCTGGCCAAAACCATCACCGTGGTGCTGGCCTTTCTGGCCACCAAGCCTGGGAACAGGGTGAGGAGATGGCTGGGGAAGAGATTGGCCAACTCCATTATTATTTCTTGTTCCAGTGTCCAAGTTATCCTCTGCACCATCTGGCTGGGGATTTCTCCTCCATTCCCTGACTCTGACATGCACTCCCAGCCTACACAGATCATCCTGCAGTGCAACGAAGGCTCTGTGGCCATGTTCTACGCTGCCCTCGGCTACATGGGCTTCCTGGCTGCCGTCTGCTTCATGCTGGCCTTCCTGGCCAGGAAGCTGCCCGGGGCCTTCAACGAGGCCAAGCTGATCACCTTCAGCATGCTGGTTTACTGCAGCGTCTGGGCATCCTTCATGCCCACCTACCTGAGCACCAAGGGCAAGTACATGGTGGCTGTGCAGGTCTTCTCCATCTTGGCCTCCAGCACTGGGCTGCTGGGCTGCATCTTCCTCCCCAAGTGCTACATCATTCTGGTGAGGCCGGACCTGAACACAAAGGAGCACCTTACCACAAAAACAAAAGAGGGCCTGTAGTGGCCAAAACTCATGGTGTGGCAAGTAATTCATAAATTAAGTTTAAGTGTCCATATTCTATAAGCACAACAGCAAGAATACCAAGAAAATCTGGCAGAATTCTGCAAAAGGGTCTACCTTAAAGCAGTTCTCAATAGGCTTTGCTTCCGAATCACAATCTGCATCCCTCCAGGTGTGTCTGTAAAAGTCCCCATCAGCCCCAGCCAGCCTGGCCACTGATAGCGGATGAAGGCAGCTGTAGTCCAACAGCATCTGAAGAGCCACTAGTTGCCCCAAGTCTTCATCAGCCCAGCAGGGCCTTCAAGCACCCCCTTCTTTTTCAGAAACAGGAAAAGCGAGGATGCTTCAGTCTTTTCGCCAAAGAAGGATGGGGGTGGCGTGGCAGGGCATCAGAGGATAGGGCCTTTCAGCATGGTACAGAAATCTCTTTTCGCTGAATCCCTAGATGTACCCCAAACTACTGGCTGCAATTGTTGGGAAAGAGGTCCAAATAAATCATAAATCTATTGAAAAGAATGGGTGCCTGGCATGTTTTGATGAAACCAGTATGATTTTTGGAGTCAATTTTGGGGAACAAAAGGAAGCCCCCCATTACCAAGACTGACTAATCTGCCGCCCGGTGATACAAGATATCCTGTAACCACCATGTTGGCACCGAATCCTTTGAGGAAGTCACAGCTTTCTCAAGAAGTATCAAGTTAACACGCCCCTCGAGTGGCTGACACGCTGTAGCCAATCAGTGCAGGAATTTGAGCTCAGTTTTCATGAATGGTTTCCCAACCACTCACATTTGCATATTTAAATACATGGAGATCGGTTTAAGTTTCAGAAATTTACTCGTTCAAGCTGTACCATACATAGCTGGCTGGTTTGCATTATTGTTCTGTATATGCCAACATCAGAGTGCCATTGTACTGTCATTATTCTGTCATTGACAACTCTGTACCCATGTACATGACTAGGAGGTTGTTGTTGTTGTTGTTGTGAAGTCATGTCCGACGCATCGCGACCCCATGGACCACACTCCTCCAGGCCTTCCTGTCCTCCACCATCCTCTGGAGTCCACTTAACCACACAGACTAGAAGTTATAAAATACTTTGTACATGTTCTGGAAGCCTGTAGCCAGTCTCAGCCTGGCAGAACTGTTTGTAAGGTTTTTCTCTCCAGAGGGTACCTGAGGGCTCTATCTAATAAACTGCTGAGGTTTGCAAGGAAATGTGTCTCCCTGTGAAACCAAGTGTACATTCTGGCAACTGGTAGCTTGAGACATCCTGACGCAATCCAGAGAAGCCAAAGTGTTGCTTGTCTGGATCGGCATGGAGAGTTAACCTGGTCTTGCTAGAAGTATGTGTGCTCACCCTGGCAGAATACCACCACCACCAAATTGGGGGGTGGGGGGCGGCAGGGAGAACCCTTTTCTCAGCATGATCAGACCCCTGCAGCCCTCTATACCCAGGAGACCTCGAAGGTGGGACCTCCCCTAGCATGCTGCCCAACTGAGGACTCTCCACCATCACCTCTGATCTCTGATGGGAAAGGCCGTGGGAATCTGTCTCCCCAGCTCCCCTTTAGTGGGAAGTGCTAGTGCATTGTCAGAGAAGCCTCACCAATGATGGGAATGTGTACGCAGACCCATAGAGAAGTTTTTTAAATCGCCTTGATCTCCAGTGTTTCCATTGGTGAGATCACCCAGGCCCCCTGCAGTTTAATGACAACTACAAGCTACCAGGTAGGGGTCTTCACTGCCAACTACAAGCTTTTAGCGTCTATATTCTTTTTGGCGCCAGGTCAAGACCTTTTTATTTAATTGTTATTTTAAAAACCAACATTTAATGTTCAACAGTCGCTTTTTATTTAACTTATTTAACAAATATTTTCTGGTTAATTGTTATGTATTATATTGAGATGGTTGTTTTATTGTGCTTTGCTTTAATGATTGTAAGCCGTCCTGAGATGCCATGCATAAGGGACAGCATGTAAAAGTTTTAAATAAATAAATAGAACATACACAGAGTGTTTTATAGGTTCTGAGTCACATGACCTAGCAGCTTATCAGGTGATGTCAAAGTAAGGGGGACACAGTGAGTGTTCTGCAGAGGAGACTTAGCCTTGAGTACAAGAGGTTAACATAAGGATCACTGAGGCACAGGGATCATGGTGGGTCTTGGCATGCAAATGAGGGTGATTGCAATGCTGCTAGAAAAACTTGTCTGGCCACCTTATCAGTTTTGTTAGCTGTTAGCCCAATAATAAAATTGGGAGCCCCCTTCTGCAAAGGCTTTTCCAGCTAAAGGTAGTAGCCCTCTCTTAAAGGGACAGCTCGAATATAATACTAAACAGAAGCCTGTCTTGGAATTCTGGTACTTTCTGAGAAAGAGGTGCAAAGATGTTGCAGGTTTGATTTTATAACACAAAGGCAAGGAGAAAAATGATATCACCTCCATGTAATGGTAATATTCAACTGTGGAGTTTGTGAACCTTGAACATGGGATGCTGCCTTAAGCAGAATCAAGCCTCTAGTCCAGGAGTCGGCAACCCGTGGCTCCGGAGACACACGTGGCTCTGGAGCCACACGTGGCTCTTGAACCCCCCTGCTGCAGCTCCGTCACTCAAAACACGCACCAGCACAGCCGCTGATCTGCTTGAAGCTCCACTCAGGAACGCACCTTCCTAGTTAAGTAAATCCCTACATTCCTCTGCTAAACAAGCTTCCTGCTGGCTCTCATGTTACAGGAAAGCTGCTGAAAATATTCTCTTTGTCCCAGTGTAATCTCCGTCATCTGAATGTTAAAAGTTGAACTTGGGACTTGTTACAATTCACAGCACTTGACTGTTTATCTGCTAATCAGTCACTAAACACATCTATATCTGCGACCTGCACTGATTTACTGAGCTCCCCCCGCCCCCCCCCATAGGCCAACCATGGATAAATCGAAGAAAAGTTTCTGATGAAAATCAAACGTTTAATGATACATGGGTAGATTCATTTACTTTTACTGCTGACGAACTTATGGGGTTTGCTGTTTAATGCATGCAGCCCTTTAGCACAGACTTTGACTCTGCAGGAAGCTGTTCTCCTATTCATAATATATGGAACGAGTCCTATTAGTTTATAATGTGAGATTAAAAATAACAGTTTTTAGTGACTGAACAAGAGCGGCAGCTAAATCTTAATGAAGATATAGATCTACTTCCTTGGTTTTTTTAGAAGTTCAAAATGTTTTTGTTGTATGCAGAAATACAAATTTATTTTCTCTGTAGCAGTTCATTGATTTCATAAATGCAACAACATTATAGTTTTTTATACATAGCATAAAGGTAAAAAATGATATATGCAGTGTTATCTTCATTTTAGATGTCAAAGGGGTTTTGCAGCTCCAGGTGTTTTCTTTTGGGTGGGAAATGGGTCCAAATGGCTCTTTGAGTGTTAAAGGTTGATGACCCCTGCTCTAGTCCATATTGCCTGTCGATACGTCCGTTCAACTGTTCGGTCGTGTCCAACCCTTGGCCTCTCTATGTATCACTACTCTCCATGTCCCTCTGCCTCGCACTGCTTCCTTCAAGACTGCCATGCCCATCCCTGTTCCTTTCTTTATGGTGTGCAGCCAACGGGTGCTGGGGCGCCCCTTCTCCTTTTTCCACTGATCACTCCCAGCATGACTGACTTTCACTAAGCTATTGAAATTCTGCGAGCTATTGAAATACCGACTCTTTGAAGCTGCTGGGGGGAAAAGACCCTCTTCCTTATCTGAAGATGCCGGGAGTGGGGGCCAAGATGCCTTCTGGGGCAAAGCAAGTCCTTGCTCTGACCTTTCCCAGGAGGGCTCCCTGGGGGTGGGAGGGCCGCTGCCCACCTCATCCTTGCCCCTCCCGATCTTCCGTGTCCATGCAGGGAAGCAAGCCCAGAAAGTGGCCCCTTTCTGAGCAGCGCTGGAGGTCCAACTCGCTGCTGGGGATGCTGGCGAGGCAGCGCGCTGCAGGAAACTCTCGCCCACACGAAGTTCTTCGTCGCCAGCATCTTCCCAGCTTTGCACCGAGCAAGCTGGGAAAGGGAAGGGAAAGCGGAGGAAGGGGCATGGAAAGGGAGGCGGTGGGGGGGGGCGCATCGCCCCCTCTCTGCGCTGCTTTTGCCTCCCTCTGGCTTTCAGTGGGAGGCAAGGGGAGGGTTAAGGAAAGGCGGGGAGGACTGGTTCCTAGAGAGGCAACTCCAAAAGCGTGGCTGATTGATCCCTGCCTGCCCCCCCCCAGCCCCCCCCCCCCCCACTTAGGACAGGACCATGGGATTTCCACGGCCCCGCAGCTCCCCGAGGAATCGGGTGCATGCGATGTGTCTTGGGGTACCAGGGAGGATGGGGGGATGAGCAGCTCCAAGGGGCTGGGGGCAGCTGTGGGGTAGAGGGCGCCCCCCAAGAGACCCCCTGCATTTCTTCTGCCCCTCTGCCAAGCACTTGGCACTCCCTTCCTGGGAATGGGAGACAAGGCTACGCGGCTCGGTCCCTGAGGATCGGGAGGCATTGGAAGCTGGCAGGAACACTTGAGTTCATGAACTCAATCCTGGTTAGGATCGAGGGAGTGGAGAAGCGTGGAAGGACAGGGTGCTGCTAGGGGGAAACAGGTGAACCAGGCACGGCTGACCTGGACGCCCAGGAGGGGGGCTAAAGGGAAGGGGGTTTGGGCAGGGGGCTTGTGAGGATATGGCTCTTGCGAGAAGAAACTCTCTCCTCCCCCAGTGGCCCCTGAGTCTACTAGCATAAAAATCAAGAGCAAAGAGACCGGATAGCTCTCACCTGGGACGACTGAGCTCCATTCTGTGCCATCTGCAGCTAAGCCCACAACAGGTGGGCTGAACTGCGAGGATGTGCGGTTTCATGGGATCGCAGAAAAGTAGAGTTGGAAGGGCCCAAAGACCATCAGGTCCAACTCCCTGCACAGTGCAGGACTCCCAGTTTGACCAACCCTCTCAGAGGCCTGCCCAGTTGCATCCTGAATACCTCCCTCCCCTTGGTGAGAGCCTTTCAAGGACTCATAGAGTGCTGGCCCATCTCCCCTGAGTCTTCTCAAGTCCAAGCACGTCCGGTTCTATCAATCTCTCCTCATGGTCCCTGGATCTTCCTTGCTGCTCTCCTCTGAAACCTTTCCAGCTAGTTTGCATCTGGACACAGGACTCCAGGTGAGCCCTGAACTAGTCAAGGGGAACTAGGACTTACTTTCCTGGGCTCCAAGAATGAGTGACTGTAGCCAAGAAATTAAAAGATGCTTGCTCCTGGGGAGGAAAGCAATGGCAAATCTAGGCAGCATGCTAAAAAGCAGAGACATCACCCTGCCAACAAAAGTGTGTATAGTCCAGGCTATGGGTTTCCCAGTTGCAATGCATGGCTGTGAAAGTTGGACCATAAGGAAGGCTGAGCGCCAAAGAACTGAGATCTTTGAATTGTGATGCTGGAGGAGACTCCTGCGAGTCCCCTGGACTGCAAGGAGATCACACTGGTCAGTCCTGGAGGAGATCAACCCTGACTGCACATTGGAAGGACAGATACTGAAGATGAAACTCAAGTACTTTGGCCACCTAATGAGAAGGAAGGACTAATGAGAAGGAAGTCACAGAAGCAGTTGGTGTGAGCTTAAGTGGACTCCTGGGGATGGTGGAGGACAGAAGGGCCTGGAGGAATGTTGTCCATGGGGTCGTGAAGGGTCGGGCATTGCTTTTGGACTGAACAACAAATACTTTTATTCATTGCTGCCTATCATCCCATTCGGAGGAGAAACCTTGGCTGACTGGGTTCCATCCTTATTAGGAAAGACCCAGAAAAGTGACGGTGATGATGGTGATGATGATGAAATAACAATCCTATGGGGACACCCCAAATGCTCCAAATGCAGAGGATGATGGGCCTGCGCATTCCTTGCCCCCTGCAAAACAACTCAGGTTTGGCTGTCTGAGGGCAGCACTTGAGAGGGCGCTTGGTCGGAAGCGTTACGCCTCCGCAGCACCAGCCTTATCTCCTCCCCTCCAAAACACCCCATAAACTCCTTCTCCAAGGTGGCTTTTGGGCCTGCAGAAAAGTAACTGGCAAGATTCTTCCTGTACCCACTGGGAGGAGGGGGAACATGGATCATGGCGTCCCAGCTCCAATGACAGAGCTGTTTTCTGACATCTGGGCTGGGACTCCAAAAATTCCTTTGGCTCTCCAGTGCAGTCTAGCAGTCATAGGCTGACTCTGCCAAGGAGCTGAAATTGTACATCGGGGAATCATGGATATATCCAAGGAATTAGAGGCATCATTAATCAATTTATTCAATCTGGTTCTATACCACTCTGTAGCCAAAGCTCTCTGGGCAGTTTGCAACAATCCATAAATCTTTAACACTGAGAAGGCTGAAAAAAACAGATCAGGTCAGTAATGAAGTCAAGTGCCATGGGATGGAGAGAGAATTTTATGTGTGCGTCTAAGAGGGCTGATGGATGTGAGGCACCTCAAAGAGCAGAGTTTTAAGACCTCACAAAGTGTGAGGATCATATATATCTTGCCGTGGAGAAAGAGGAAGAGGTTGAGGGAAAAAGAGGCTTTTCAGGGGGACCAGATGAGAGTTTTGATGACGGAGCACCAATGTGGCGGATTTAGAATGGATGGAGAGGTGGAAAAGAGCCATGCAGCATTCCAAAGCTAATTGGGTTCAACTCTGGAATTAGGGAAAGTTGCTCTTCAAAGAGTTCCTTCTAGATGAATCTCTTTCTCCACTCTCCCTCTCCGTAAAATTCAGGAAATTACGTTGCTCTTTTTATCCCTCTTCTCAGGATTTACTAATCAAAAAGAAAACAAAATTAGTTCTTTCCAGGTTGCTCATCTCCTATTGAAAAATTGATGGTTTGTTTTTATTTTTAATTTAGTTTAGTTTTGTTTTTAGTGTCAGACATGAAGGGCAGAAATGTCCTGGGGCTCCCATCTTCTTCATGATGTGGGAAAGCATGGGTGTTGATAGGTGGCGCTTTATAAATATGTGTAAATATTTATATTTTTGCACATATATTCCTGGCTTTCTGAAGAGGATGGCCAGGGTGGTCTTGACAGCTTAATAAAATAACTGCAGACTGCATGACTGCTTATACAATACTGACTTCTCACAGATCTGAAATTCCATTTTTGAATTGTTGAATTTTTGAAAAATGTTGAATTCCATTTTCCCCTCCTATTTGGCTTAAACAAGGTTAGGAAGGAGCACGAAATATTTGACAATGGGAGCTTTTGTGTTCCTTGTTCAAAGACAGGATTTGAAATTTGCAAGTGTTAAGACCTAGAAAGAAAGGTCATTGGAGCACAATAGCCAGCAAAAAAAAAATTGCATACATGGGATAGAGACCTACAAGGATAAGGTATCCAATGGATACATAAGACACGTAACTATTAAAATAACACACAGGCAGGCCCTTTCTTCCTAAAACAGAAGAATTTGGGGGTGCTGTCAAACAGGGTATTTTTTAAGGAGAAGACAACATCTGGAACTACTGCAGGATAATTCTGAACCCCCTTCAGCCGTTGTCTGGAGTGTGTTGTTTTTACATGCTGTCTCCTTCTCTCCGACTTACGATGACCAGTTCGCATGTCTGGACACCCTCCAAAACATCCCATCCGTGACAGCCCTGCTCAGCTTGTGTAAATCCAAGGCTGTGGCTTCCTTGATGGATTCCATCCATCCCATAGCTGGGCTGATCTCCTTCCACCTTTGACTTTCCCTTCTGGATTTCATGTGCACTATTTGTACGGTTGTTTATTTATTGAATGGAAGCCGCCCCAGGGCTCATGCGAATGGGACGGCATACAAAAATTCTAAATAAATAAATAAATAGCATTGCTGTCTTCTCCACGGAGCCCGGCCTTCTCATGATGTATCCAAAGTTTGACAGCCCTATTTCTGCCACTTTTGCTTCTGGGGAAAGCTCTGGCTTCCCTTGATGTGGGACCCACCTGTTCCTCTTTCTGTCCATCCAGGGTATTCACAAAGCTCCCCTCCAGCACCATGGATGCTTTGCACAAATCCAGTTTTTTCCCCCTGCTGGCGTTATTCCCTGTCCAGCTTTCACACCCATAGATTGTGGTCAGGAGTATAATCATATGGATGATCTTGGCCTTGCCCTCCAGTGAAATGTCCTTAGACAGGGTGATCTTTTCTAGTTCTTTCATGGCTGCCCTTCCAAGTCTGTCTTCTCCAGCTTTCTTGGATGCAGTCCCCATCTGAGTTGATGATTCAGCCAAGGTAATAATTAAAAATTTGATTATACAAGTTAACCTTTCCATACTGCCTTGTTTACCAAAAATCCTGATTTTTTTCTGGGGCCTTTGATTTGGAAAATATCTCGGTGTGCTGAAGGAGATTTAGCTTGTCTTAACAAACCCCAGGTATTTCAGGCTGTGACTAATATTTTATTGTAAGCAACTCTGACACGTGTGTGAAGGGCTACGACATGTATTTCCTATAGTAAAAAACACGCAGGGCTATCCCGCCTCTGCTCGAAAGGCATCGGTTCTGCAATCGATCCGCGCAAGCGAAGGCAAGAAATGGTCTCCGGGTCTCTGGAGCCCCGAGGTCCGGTCCTTGCCGCGCTCAGAAGTGCTAGAGGGCTCGACCCTGAAGCGGGTGGGATGCCCGGGGCCGCTGGACTACCTTGCAGGGCTGTTGTAAGGCTCGGCTCTTGGGGGGGGGAGCTCCGCACGTCAGCGCGAGCTGCCCGGGGAAGGCTCGGGCGATCCGCGCGCGGCACGGGAGGCTTCCGTGCAAGGAGGCAGCTTCGCTGACACCCTCGCAAGCGCGGCTCCGTCCCCTCCCTTCGCATGTGCCCGGGAGAGAAGCGTGTCCCCCCACCCCACGGACCCTTCCCGGCAACCCCGCGGCTTGGACGGGGAGGGGAGGAAGCGCCCCCCCCATCGCGTCCTTTGTTGTCTGCGGGAAGGCAGGCAGGCAGGCAGGCGGGGGGCTTTCGTCTCCCCCCCGCCTCACTCCAGAGGTCCGGCGCCTGCGCGGCAAGCACAGGCGGCGGCGGCGGCGGTGGGATCGGGGCTGGCCTGGGAGGCGCCGAGGCCCAGCGGCGCGCCGCCCGACCGCCCTGCAGCAGCCGCGCTCCCGCAGCGCAGCGCAGCGGGTCGCGCCGCGGCCCCCTCGCCCCGACCCGAGGGCCCCGCTCCTTCCGCCGCGCCATCCCCGCGGGGCTCCGGTAAGTGCGCGGGCA
>NW_025335590.1:22347-49598 GCF_004798865.1 Varanus komodoensis | reverse complement strand
TGAGCCAGGCAGAAGAAAAGGAGCAGGTGCAGGTGAGGACATTTTGATCGGGGAGCCTCAGAGGACTGACGTCTTTACAATCCCCCTCCCCTCCCATCCCAACATTTTTGGGCTGCCAGTAATGCATCAATCACCACGTTCCCCCTACCGCCAGCTTTCTCACCTGCAGGTTCTGCTTGCATTCACACCTGTTTAACAAACCATGAGATGCCCCATCAAGAGGCCCTTTCTAAACAGACACAGAGTTTTTACATTCCTCCAGACATCAAATTCCTTTTTCAATAGAGCGGCTTACACTTTCCCATCTTCCCAAGGAGACATCGCAAGGGGAACAACTGGAAAAGTGAGAGCACCTGAAAAGAGACAGAAAGAGGATCTTGCCACAAAGGAGATGTAAATACACCCCCCCCCCCCAATTTACCATCCAAGATCCTTTGCCTTTGCTTTCCTGTGACAGCTCATCTTTTGACAGCTGTCAAGAGAAAGAAACCCAAGCGGGGGAAAAGCTTCTTTTGATCCCCTTTTGGTCAGTATCCTTGATTGGTACCTGCTACCCTGGGATATTGACCCAGCCTGGGACTTCACGTTGCTACATTCACAGAATTGCACACCTCTAGTGAGAGCCAGTGTGGTGCAGTGGTTAAAAGCGTGGTACTGGCACTCAGACGATCTGGGTTCGAGTCTCCGCTCAGCCATGAAGCCAACTGGGTGGCTTTGGGCCAGTCACAGACTCTCAGCCCAACCTGCCTCACAGGGTTGTTGTTGTGGGGATAAGATGGAGGAGGAGAATGGTGTAAGCTGCCTTGAGCCCTTTGTAGGAAAAAGGCAGGATATAAATCGAAAAATAAATAAATAAATAGTGTTGCTCAGCTGTATTAAGAATGCACACACAGAGAGAAAACGCCCATTGTGGATGCAATTCTTTTACAAATAGCGTTTTCTACCTGTGACAGCTCATCCAGTGTCCTGCTTGGGCACTTTGAAGGGACTGTCAGTGGCTGTCGAAATGGAAGCCAGCTGGCAGGCCGGGTTTTGTAATCCCCACAAAAAGCAAACGTTAAAGGGATTTTTTAAAAAATCTGCAACCAGCTGAAAGTGGCTCAGGATCGGAGCAAGGAGAAGGGGACAGTTCTGTCCTGCCGTGGTGCCTCCTGGCACACCTGTGGAAGGACCACTGGGGAAAGGTGTTTGGACAGCCCACAGTGAACTGGATGGTCTGTCAGGATACCATGGCATTGCATAAAGAATAACAAACTCACCGTGGCTCATTCCACTTGAAATGCCCAGCAGAAGCCGCTGAGCATCACGGAGGATCTGAGAGTTTCATTCTCTCCTCTGAACTGGTTTTAAGAGGGAGTCCTGGATGCAGCTTTTTAGTGCTTTTCTCACACTAGCGTTAGGAAATCCCAGATCGCCATGAAGGCCATGGAGCTCCCTGGGAGGCTTTGGGCCAATCCAATACACTCAGCTGAACCTACCTCACAGGGTTGTTTTTGTGAGGATAATGTGGAGTTAAAATAGGCTGCCTTGGGTTCCTCGCAAAAGAAATAAAGGCAAGTGATAAATGCAATGTAATAAGAACGAGACATAAAACCTGCATGTGTCCACCTACGAAAGGTATGGCTGCAGAGTTTAGGAAGTCCACTACCTTCAGAAGGAGGCCTGAATGCAGATAGTTTGGCAAGCAGGTTTCTCTCCCTTCCTAATCTGCTTTCTTCTCTTCTGCCTGGACTCCTCATCCCTGCTCCAGGTGGAGGGGAGAGGAGCAAAAGTGGCCAGAGATTTCCCTGAAGCCGAGAAGGCTCCTTCGGATCCAACAAAGAAGCCACTGTTCCGGTGGAATGTGCAGGATGGTGACCGAGGCCCTGCGTTGCTGGGTAAGGCCTGGCAGGGCGCGTTACAACACGGGGAGGGGGAGACATTCTTCCGATGCATTCGGAAAAGAAGTCGGGGCTTCAACAGGTTCAGACTTTGTAGAAATAAAAACAGCGCTTCGAATGGTGTCCCGACAGAAGGGGGGGACAGAGAATGATGGCTCGCACTCGAGCAACTGGAATGCAGATGACCTTGTTGCTTTTCTGGTCTTGCTCGCAGGAAATGGAACAGTGTTTGGGGAGGGAGAAGCGACTCGAGGGAGGCCTGCCCCGAATCCTCCCTATCGCGGAATGGAGACTGCTTCTGTGCAAACAGAGCAGGTAGGGAAGCCTCTGCGGCCCCTATCCCGTGCACCCCGCCCTGGGCGTGGAAGAATCTGCCCCGTTTCCTCAGCTTTTACTTATTTATTTAAATCTTTTCTATGCCGTCCGCTGCCAAATCGTCTCGGGACGGTCTTGCAATAAAACAAAGTAATGCATAGCATCGATTCTGTACAATAAAACCCCAGTTAAAATCATAATCTAAACCTAAAAATACTGGGGAAATCAAAAGGTTTTCACCTGGTGCCGAAAAGAATCAAGTGTCTGCAGCAGGCACACATCTCTAGGGAGCAAGTTCCAGAAATGGGTGCCACTGCAGAGAAGGCCCTTCTCCAGGTAGCCACCCTATTAATCTCCATCAAGGAGGGCTCCCGAAAAAGGACCTCTGACTCAGGTCTTAAGGGGTGGGCAGGCACATAGGGAAGGAGATGGTCCTAAGCCATTTAGGGCTTTATAAGTCATCACCAACCTCTTAATTGGGCCCTGACTTCAATTTCAGGAGATTCCTAGGAAAGATTTGCAAGCCCGTTTGAAGCTCTGAGTCCTGCAGGAGAACCTCCAACCACCTTGGCTTTGCTGTCCGTTTGGACTGTTAGTTTACAAGAGAAAACGATTTCTTCCTCTTTTAGGATCTGGTGACTTTTGAGGAGGTGGCTGTGCATTTCACCGAGGAGGAGGAGTGGGCGCTGCTGGATCCGGGCCAGAGGGCTCTGCACCGGGTTGTCATGGAGGAGAATTACGGGAACCTGGCTTCTCTGGGTGAGGAATGTCACCTCTTTGGACTGGGATTCTTGTTTTCCTTGTGGACAGATCCGAGAAAGAAGAATTATGGAATATTGTTTTCAACTGCACATTGGAGGGCCAGTGTGCTACGGTGGCTAGAGATTGGACTCAGGATCTGGGTCCTAGTCCCCACTTGGGCATGAGCCTCTCTGGGTGACTTCGTGCCAGTCCCAAACTCTCAGCCCAGCTACTTCCTGAAACTGTTGTTAGGCCAAACGGTAAGCCGCCTTGGGTTCCTCACAAGCGGAGAAGGAGCTCAGACAGAAGTGTAATCTAACAATAATAACATTGTGGGGTGTAGCTGAGATCCACAACGGCCAGTGATGTCCCTAAAGCATAAGACCTTTTTATTTAAACAATATTTTAACAAGTGCTGATTTTATTTATTGGTTTTAAAGTATTGCCAGGATGTTTCCAGATTTTATATGTATTTGTATAGATATTTATTTATATGTTGGAAGCCATCCCGAGGCTTATGTGAATGGGACGGCATACAAAAATTCCAAATAAAAAAATAAATAAAATAAAAAGCATAGGTAGAACATTCACTTCCTTCTCCTCTGAGCTGGCCTCATTGCAAAGCCTCACCGTGGCTTTTGATCACTTTGGTGATGCTTGGCTTGACTCGTCCCACGACGGGCTTCCCTCCGCTGTGACCAGGGTGTCTGCCATTCACATCTTATTTGCATCTTCTTTTTTATATTTCGACACATTTATATTTAAAAATAAATATAAACACATTTATATTTAAAATATTTATATCCTTTCCTATCAGAAAGAAACATTCCAGGACGGCTTACAAAGCCATATGTTTGAATCCAGAGCAAGGTTTTAAAGCAGTAAACACTTTCTCTCAGCAGACTGATCCTTCTTATTACAAACATTAACCTTCCACGTTCATTCCTCTGTCCAGGAGATACAAGATCTAAACAAGGCGCTGGAATTCTAGCATGGTTACACTACAGATTTATAGTATGGGGGATTTTGTCAAAAGCCTTTAGGAAATCCAAGTAAACAATCTCTAAACAATCTCACTTTAAAAAGTTCCTGAGACAGGAATTTCTTTCCTTGAAGCTATGTTGAGTCTTCTTTTTAAGCAGGCCTTATCCTTCTGTATTAATAATGCCTTTAACCAAGTTGCCTGCAAGATAACAGAAAAGTAATTTCCCAGATCTGCCAGGATCTTTTTAAATATGGGTGTTATTGGCCTTCCTTCACTTCTCTAGTCGAAAGGCTGATCTTGTGTTTCTTTTTGTCGAATATCAGCAATTTCATATCTGAGTTCTTAAGAAATCCAGAATGGCTATAATCTGGACCTGATTTCTTAAACTTCAATATGTCAATGGAGTTCTTGTCATAAGAATATAAGAAAAGCCTGCTAGTTCAGGATTCTAGACTATCTAGAATATCTAGTCCAGTGTTATCTAGAGCAGGTCCACCAGCCTGTGGGAGATTCCCACTAGCCTGTGGGGAGGGGGCCACATCTTGCTCTCCATAGACTGGCATGGGGGCTGGCTGTGCTCCACCATCTCGTCCTCAGTTGGCATTGTGCTTGCAGGGGTGCACGGGGGTCGGGGAGGCAGGGAGGGGAGAGATGGTTCGGTGGGAGCCAACTGGAAGCCAATTTTGGTATGCTGTTCTTTTATTGGCGTTTTGTTGCTCATTTTCTGGTTGTTTTGGAGAATTTTCATTTTTTTTGGTATTGTGTTTGGAAACTGCTGCACAGAATACTGTATTATGTGTATGGTGCTTTTTGTTTCGGCCTTGGTAGTCCCTGAGGTAGCTTTCCTGTTTTCACTGTCCCCACCAAAGGTTGAAAACCACTGATCTAGACTATCTAGTCCAGTATTCTGTTCACACAGTGGCACACCAACTCTGCAGGATTTGAGCACAATGGTCTCCTAGCAGCTGGGGAACAAGGGCAGACTGCCTCTGGTACTGGAGGCAGCGTGTGGGGGCAGCGTGTGACCATGAGGACTAGTAGCCATGGAGATCTTTCTGCTCCAGGAATTTGTCCAGGTCCTTTTTCAGCTGTCCAAACTGATGGCCTTCACTACCTCTTGCTGAAGTGTATTTCATAGTTTAACTATGCACTGAGTGGAGTTCCTTTTGTCTCCCCAGAAGCCCCCACAAATCAGCCTCTTGGGGTGACCCCTTTGGGATTTAGCGCTGGGGAAGAAAAATGTCATCCTCTCCATACCAGGCATAATTTTGAACACCTCTCTCATCTCTCCTCTTCACTCACCCCCTTCCTAAGTTACACAATAGCAGCTGTTGCAACCTTTCCTCATAGGGAAGTTGCTCTAACCCCTTGATAATTTCATTTGCCTTTTTCTGCAGTTTTTCCAACTGCAACGACCTTTTCTAGGTGCAGTGACTAGAACTGTATGCAATGCTTTAATTGCAGCTGCACCAAAGACTTGTAAAAAGGGAGTATATTTTCTTTCCCTAATTCCTTTCCAGTCACACCTAGCATGGAGTTTGCCTTCTTCACAGCAGCTGAGCTTTGGGACAACGTTTCCATCCAGCTGCCCAGCCCTGCCTCAAGATCCCTCTCTCGCTCAGTCGCTGCTAGTTCAGATCCCGTCAGAGTATCCTTGAAGCTTCGTTTTTTTGCCCCAACATACATTTCTGTACATACTTCCTTACATTGAACTGCATTTGTCCTTTTTTTAAAAAAATAAGTTTTATTCAAAATTATAATCCTAAAAACAAAGAAAAACTAAAAACAACATCAATTGTCAAAAACGTTGGACCTGCTGGGTCAGCCCCCACATTTTTTTTCCATTTGTGATAACTTAGAAACATATTTAAATCTATACAAAGTCCCTTTCTCTAGCCTATAATAAAAAGAGTCCCAAGTTTGATAGAAGTCAGTATCTTCTTTCTCCTTCAGTGACAAAGTCAATCTGTCCATTTCTGCACAGTCCAAGATCTTTTTTAGGATCAGTTCATTGGTGGGTGGTTCTTCACTTTTCCAGGGTTGGGCAAATGCAATCCTCGCCACAGTAATTGCATGTAAAATCAAATACATGTCTTGTTTACTAATATCAGCAGATATAATGCCTAATAAGAAGACTTCAGGTTTAAAAGCTAAAGGTTTTTGTAACATTTCCTCAAGCCATTTATGTATTTTAATCCAAGACTTTTTCGTGTTATCGCAAGTCCACCACATATGATAGAAAGTACCCAATTTATGTTGTTACATTTTCAACAATTTATGTTGTTACATTTTCAATTGTTACATTTTCAACAATTTGGAAACATCTTAGCTAATCTATTTGGTGCATTTGTCCTTTTGATGCTCATTCTCCCAGCTTGGAGAGTTCCCTTTGGAGCTCCTCACACTCCATTTGGTTTCAACCACCCTAAATCATTGGTGCCATCAACAAATTTAGCCACTTCACAAGTTATTCCTACTCCTAGATCATTCAGGAGTAGGTTAAAAAGTGCTAGTACAGATCCCTGTGGGATTCCACTGGTGACATCTCCCCATGGAGAGACAGTGCCACTAAATTCCACTCTCTTGTTTAACCAGTTAATAAACTATAAGATGACACCCCTGTTTTTTTAATTCCATGACTGCTTAATTTGCTCAGGAGCCTTTAGTGAGGGACTCTTCCGAAGTCAAAAGGCTTTGGAAGTCCGAGTAAACAAACTCTCCTTGCTCACATATTTATTCACACCCTCACAGAACTCCAGTAGGTTGGTGAGACACGACTGGCCTTCTTGGAACCCATGTTGATTTTTTTTTTTTTTTTTTAAGCAGGGCTTGTTCCTCTATGTGCTTACTGAAATGATTTTTAATAATGATTTCAACCAATTTTCCTGAGGCAGACATTAAGGTAACTGGCCTTTAATTTCCCAGATCCTCTTTTAAAAATTTCTGCTATGCTGGCCTTTCTCCAGTCCTTTGTGGGAGAGGGTGGTCCTTAGCAACATGCTGCATTTTTTAAGGTCGCAATTATTTGAGCTCTGTAAGGATTCTTGGGAGGATGCCATCTGGGCATGGTGGTAGGATTGTTTGCCAGTATGATTGAGAATTTCATCTCTTACCGCTGCCGTCTGACTCAGTTCGTAGGGATGAACACTGCCTAGCAATAGTGATTCATGCTCTAGTAACCTCCCACTTGGATTACTGCAACATGCTCTATGTGGGGCTGTCCTTGAAAACGGTCCGGATACTGCAACTGGTCCAGAATAGAACTGCCAGGCTGCTGACGGGGACCGGCCATTACTCTCATGTAACTCCGGTCCTCTACCAGCTCCACTGGCTTCCAGGTGAAGTCCGGGCCCAATCAAGGTGCTGGTTTTGACCTATAAAGCCCTAAGCGGCTTGGGACCACCTGAAGGAACATCTCCTTCCTTATATGCCCTCACGCCCCTTAAGATCTGCAGGAGAAGCCCTGCTCTGGGAACCCTCTCTAAGAGAGGTAAAAAGGTCATCAACTTGGAGTAGGGCCTTCTCTGCTGTGGCGCCCAGACTCTGGAAAGTACTTCCCAGAGAGGTACACCTGATGCCAAGCTTATACTCTTTTCAGCACCAGGGCAAAACCTTTTTATTTAAACAGTATTGTAAAATTTAACAACTTGTAACCTTCAGTCGCTCTGCTTTGTGATTTATTGTTTTGTTTTGGTTCTATTATTTATCAGAAATTGTTGTTTTAATTGTTCTTTTAAATATTGTAAGCCGTCCTGAGAATTTGAATATTAGGACGGCATACAAAAGTTTTTAATTAATTAATTAATTAATTCCTGAGGAATATGCATATGCTGGGCATCCTCTGGTGTGAAGACAGGTAAATGTTTCTTCTCTGAGCTGATGTTGCTTCTTTGAGCATGTGCTTTTAAGGCTCTCTCGCCATCCAGTGAAGTGCTCTTGGACTAGATACCCTTCCCAGACCCATCGAAAGGATGGAATATTTGCTCTGTTTGAGTATTCATCCCTTTGCTTTGCAGGATGCGCCGCAGTTCCGCCCTGCCATTCTGTAGTGGTGACACCGCACCTCTTCAAAGCAGTCCTGCTTATTTCTCCATTCTTTAATATTACGAAACCATAGATGGTTAATGCATTAAGAAAGAAAAATATTGCAGTAAAGATTAAGAAGCCTTGATTTAAATAGGCGTCTTTAGTTCCTTTTGAAAAGTGAAATAGAGTAGTTCTCGAAGGACTGTGTTCCAGAGTTCTGGAACAGTGCAAGAGAAGGCCCTTTTCCACACACCCATCAAACATGGGAGGACTTGCCCATCACAGCAGCCAGGATGCCAGGAGCACCCCAGCTTGCGGGTGTGTGCGTCTTGACCATCTGCTTGGTTTGTCCCTGCCTTGCTTCCTGTGATGTCCAGACCCAGAGTTCTGGCCTGTCTCTCCCCTGACAAGCTGCACTCATTGTTTTTGCAGCTTGTGCTGCCAGGAGGACCCAAAGAAGAGCAAGTGAGCTATCTGCACCCACCTGCTGGCGTCCTCGGAGCCTCCCAGAGATCTTTAAAAAACCGTGCAAACTGAGCCAGTGTGATCTAAAAGGCTGTCAACACCTATCCTAAATAAATAAGAAACTGTTTCCCTCTCTCGTTGTCATGTCTATCCATTATCGGACAGCTTGGGACCAGGATACCTGAAGGAGCGCCTCTTCCCTTACATGCCCTCATGCCCCTTAAGATCTGTGGGAGAGGCTCTGCTCCGGGAGCCCTCTTGAGATAAAAAGAACAACTATCCAGAGCAGGGCCTTCTCTGCAGTGGTGGCCAGATTATGGAACACGCTCCCAGGAGAGGTGCGCCTGGTGCTGAGTTTATATTCTTTTCGGCGCCAGGTTAAAACCTTTTTATTTAATCGCCATTTTAAAAACTAATATTTTATTGTTAACAGTTGCTCTTTTTGTTTTCGGTTTTTTGTTTTTATATAATCGTTTATTGAATTTGTTATTTGTAAAAATTATTTTATTGTTTTTAATTGTATATATTGTGAGCCATCCCGACATGCCTTGGCATGTGGTGGTGACATACAAAATTTTAAAATAAATACATTTAATTTATTTGGAGTGGGGGTTTTCTCCCCACTGCTCTAATCATCCAAATTACACACCATTGGTTTTCTTCTGTTTTTCTTCTTTCAGTTGATGGGATTGAAAGCAATCACAGTGGCAAGCAGCTAAGACTGAAAGTTGAGGATGAAGAGAAGTGGGGAAACACATCCAGTTGTTATGAAGGGACCAACTTCCAACAGCATCCGATCCCAGAAGAATCTTTTGAAGCAAATAAAATGAATACTTATAATCAGGAGAAACTGTGGAAGCACTCTGAGCGTGGAAAGAGTTTTACTGAGGAGATGCATCTTAGCAGCTATCAAAATGTTCATACGAAACAGGAACCCTTTCAGTGCTTGGAATATGAAAATCAGTTCAGCTACAGCTCAGACCTTAACTGTCGTCAGAGAATCCACACAGGTGATGAGCTCTATACCTGTTCCGTGTGCGGAAAGACTTTACTTAAAAGCATAAACCTGAAGGTGCACGAAAGAATCCACACAGGTGAGAAACCGTATCAGTGCTTGGAATGTGGAAAGCGATTCCGTTATCGCATAACCCTTAAATCCCATCAAAGGATTCACACAGGGGAAGAGCCATACAAATGCTCCTTTTGTGGAAAGACTTTAGTTCACAGAAGGAGCCTCCAGATACATGAAAGAATTCATACGGGCGAGAAGCTGTATAAATGTTTGGAGTGCGGGAAGTGTTTTAATTGGAGCTCGAACCTTAAAACCCATCAGAGAATCCACACCGGTGAGACGCCCTATCAATGCTCTGAGTGTGGAATGAGCTTCAGTGAGAGCAGAGCCCTTAAAATTCACCAAAGAATCCACACAGGGGAGGAACCCTATAAATGTTTAGAGTGTGGGAAAGTTTTACGCAACAAGAGAAACCTGAAGCTGCACGAAAGGATCCACACAGGCGAGAAGCCCTACAAATGCTTGGAGTGTGGGAAGAGTTTCCACTGGAGCTCGCACCTTAAATCCCACGAACGGATCCACACAGGGGAGAAGCCCTATAAATGCTTAGAGTGTGGGAAGGACTTCATTGAGAGCGCAGCCCTGAAAACCCATCAACGGATTCACACTGGAAAGAAGCCGTATCAGTGCATGGAGTGTGGAAAGAGCTTCAGTTTCAGCGCCCACCTCAAAAGACATCAAATGATCCATATTACAGAGTAGCATTAGAAATGCTCTGTGAGCTGGAAAAGATTCCACGAGGGCAGATGCATGAAATCATTACAAATAACTTTCCTGGGAAGGAACTCGCTAAATCCTAACAATTTCTGGACCTTTGGAGAACTTGAAATGGAGTGTGAGCCTTCACTTTAAAAAATGCAAGCACAAGAGAAAGCATAGTCAGTTAATAAAAAGTTTGGTCGATCCTATTTTCGGGGGCTTTTCATGATCCCCCAAGCTTCTGTCTGCTGGAAAAAGGAGAGCTGTTTGAGCCAGGGCGTTACTGTTGTGCGATTTAGGCAACGCGACCGAAATTGTCATTGCAACTAACACAACATGGAGAGGGTAATGGGGAATGCAGGCAATGAAGTTTGAATGTTGTCCCTGCCGTGAAATCCTTTCATGGGTTAGGCCAGCATCTCTCCTACCTCAGGTCTCCCAGTTGCCGCATGGGACATGAAATAATGCTAACACTGAACATCAAGATACACCGAAAATGGGCAGCGGAACGTATTTTTCGGAGCCTGCCAGCGCCCCAAGTTTGAAGTAACAAACTTTCTTGCTGGTAGTACTCTTGATGTAGTGTGGTATACTGGTTAGGGTCTTGGACCGAGACTCAGGAGATCCAGGTTCTGTTCCCCGCTTAGCCATAGAGCGCACTGGGTGGCTTTGGGCCAGGCACTGGCTGGGTCTGCTTGCAGCAAGCCATGAGTTTGGGGTGGCTTGTTGCCCACAGCCACAGGCCACTGCTGGTTGGGTTCACATGACGCAAGCACTCACAGATGATGCTCATCTCCCCAGCATGTGACCACCATGCCTGGAAAGGGGAAAGAAGCCACCTGCAGTATGTTTCCCAAGTTGGGCACACCAGTTTTTAGCCGAAGGACAGGATCTGGGACATGGGCAGCAAGAAACGAGGTAGATCCTGTGGGAGCCAGGCCAGAAGACCCAAGGAGATACAGGGTCCTAGCCCAAGAGCCACATCCAATGACGAGTCCAAGTTGTGGTCACAGAGCAGGCCAAGGTCAGGCACCAGGAATCCGAGCATGACAAGGTGCAGTCGCAACAGGTAAGAGGTCAAGAGCCAGCAAGACGTGAGAACAAGGAGTAGGTACCTTGGGTCGGGATAGGCAGGTGGGGTTCAGGAACAAGGCATGGTAGGGTGAGATGAAGAGGGACAAGGTGATGTGAGAATAGACTCAGGCAGAGGTCCAGCAAGATCCAAGAACAGTGGATCCCTGTGTTGCTGAGGCAGCTTCTGGAAGGAAGAGCCAGCTTTTCTATAGCTCTTCCCACAGGGCACCCAGGTTGTGCTAATCGAGGTCCGGGCAGCTGCAGCAGAGGCCCAGACTAATCCTACGACTACCAGGGCTGCTGTTCTGGTGCTACGTCAGCAGATGGGGGAGGCAGCGGAGAGAAGCAGGACAGCATAAGCTGCTTTGGGTTCCTGAAAGGGGAAATAAATGAATATCAGGAAAAAACACCTAAATGGAGATCTTTGGCTGCTGGTAGGAAGGGAGAGGGGAAATGAAGGGAGGAAGGAAGGAGCCAGAGGAAGACTGGGGGAGCCTGCTGAGAACAGCTGGAGGGCTGAGTGCCTTCATGTCTGAACGGATGGTGGCTGCAGAGTTTAGTGGAAGACTTTGGTGGAATCCTGGAAGAGTGAAACCAGGTTCAGACACTATGCGAATCCCCACTCAAGGGTTGAGTGTGAGTTGTCGTTGAACTGCACGTTGTTGAAATACGGGTTATTAAGTTGTCTGATCCTAATCAAGCTAACAAGACATGTTAGCTTGTTAACCACAAACAACGCAAGAAAAGAAACCATGGCTTGTCAGGTTGTGAACCAGGAGTTGTTCATCATGGTTTGTTGCCTGCACTGGGTTGAGACAGCACGGTAACCCATGTTTCAGTGGCAAGCCACACTTGGCCCTTGAGTGTGGGCTGCCGCATCGTCCAAAGCCAGTTGTGGGTGCTGCTTTCCATGTCCTTGTCCTGAGGGGCAAAATGGCGGGGAGGGCTGTGTGGAAATGGAGGTCTGACAGATAGAAAAGATGCTTCCGAGGGGATGTGCAGCGGGATCCACAATTCCATGGCAGTCATTTTGTGGTGGTGCCCAGGACAGATCCTATGAACCCTAGGCAAGCACGAAACATTACTATTCACATGCCAACCTTTTCTCCCGGAGTGTTTGACCATCCTCCTTCAAACTGGTGGAAAAGAAAGTACTTTCAGAAGGAAATCCACACTTTGGAGAAATACTCGTGGGCTGGGTTTGGCTTTCTTGGGTGTCCCTTACTTGGGAGATGGCTGAGAAGGGAACCTAAGTTTTCTGTCATCCCTTTCTGCCTCCTCAGGGTCCCACACCTCAATCCTTCAGAAAGTGATTCCTCCAATAGGGATTCTTCCATTTGTGAATGAGCAATGGGGAGGCATTTAATGGAGAGGAAAAAATAGGACACCTCTGAGCAATTTGATAGGCTCCAAAATACCAGAAAAGTACATTACAAACCTCCCTCCCTGAGAAGAAGGCAGAACAGATTCATTATATTTCAGTGTTGCACTTTCTGGGCAGTTTAAAAGCCCTGAAACGGTGAAAAATACATAGAACCTTTCATAAGAAATGCATATGAAAACAATGTACATGTATATATGCAAACATAAAATGTACAATTTGGAGACGCTCATTTATCTAACAATTTTAAACAAAACATTAAGAGCTCCATCATAGAACAGAGCCAGTGTGGCATAGTGGTTAAGAGCATGGAACCGGGGCTCAGGCGACCCGGGTTCAAGTCCCCGTTCGGCCATGGAGCCAACTGGGTGACTTTGGGCCAGTCACGGACTCTCAGCCCAACCTACCTCACAGGGTTGTTGTTGTGGGGATAAGATGGAGGAGGAGAATTATATAAGCTGCCTTGAGCCCTTTGTAGGAAAAAGGCAGGCTATAAATCGAAAAAAAATAATAGTAGAGTAGGAAGGGACCATGAAGGCCATCGGGGCCAGCCAAGCCCCTGCTGGTGCAGGACGCCAAGTCACACCTCCTACATTAAAAGCCGCCTCCAACGCGGGCTGAGGGGGAAAGGTCTTAGTGTGGCACCGAGTAAGGAAACATTGACGTTGAGCAGGCCTTGAAGATTGGAAGGGGCCATCGCCGGGAAGCTCTTCTCCCTTCTTGTCACCTTCCAAGCCCCCTTGTGGGAAGGAGCTGGAGAGGATCCTTCCGTGATGATCCTAGAAACAGAAACAGCGAGTCAGATGGGTCTCGTGGGCCATCTAGTCTGACCCCCGGCTCCAGCCGGCTCCGCTCACGACATGCCCACCATGTGGACGTCCAGCCTATCCTTGAACACCTGTGCCGATGGGGCCTCAACGACCTCTCGTGAAAGCCCATTCCACACCTTCGGGGTCCTGACTGTCAGGAAGTGCTTCCTGGCCTCCAAACGGAACCTTGGCTCCCTGAGCTTTGCTCCGTTGGAGCGCGTCCTGCCTTCCTCTGCAGGGGAGAACAGGTCTCGGCCCACCTCCGTGTGACACCCCCTCACATACCTGAATGTCACCAACAGATCCCCTCCGAGTCTCCTCTTCTCCAGGCTGAAGAGACCCAGTTCCCTCAGTCTCGCCTCATACCCCATCCCCTGCAGTTCCCCTCCAGGCTGAAGAGACCCAGTTCCCATCCCCTCACCTCATACCCCATCATGCCAGCCACCAATTAGGCTCAGAAATGCATGTTCTCCTTGCTCCTTCATGAGGGAAAGAAACTGGATTTGGAGAGAGCATTGTGGGTGGCTCAGTGGAAGGTGTTACAGCGTGTAATTCCCAAACAGTCCTTTGCACAAAGACTCGTAAGCTTTTGCTTCAGGCTCCACCGAGGGGGAAGCTTTTGTGGGGAAAAAATGCTGATATTATTATTATAACTTTGTTACGTGCTGTCAAGTGGTTTCCAACTTACATGATCCTATGAATCAACTCCTCCAAAATAATATAATAAAATAATTATATATTATAATAAGGATCCTGTAAGGACGATTGCCTAGCGACAGTGACACATGTATTGGTTACTTCCCAGTTGGACTTCTGTAATGCACTCTACATGGGGCTGCCCTTGAAGACAATCTGGATACTTCAGATGGTACAAAACAGAGCAGCCAGGTTGCTGACGGGGACTGGGCGTTATTCTCATATAACCCCAGTCCTCTACTAGCTTCACTGGCTTCCCATCGAAGTCCGGGCTCAATTCAAGGTGCTGGTTATCACCTATACAGCCCTTAACAGCTTGGGACCTGGATACCTGAAGGAGTGCCTTCTTCCATATTTGCCCGAGCACCCCCTGAGATCGGCAGCAAAGGCCCTCCTCCGGGAGCCCTCCATGAGAGACATCAGGAAGCAAAGTTCCCGGAGGAGGGCTTTCTCTGTGGTGGCGCCCCATCTGTGGAATGCGTTCCCCAGAGAGGTCCGCCTGGTGCTATCATTTGTTTTTCGGCACCAGGCTAAGACCTTTTTATTTCAACAATATTTTAATAACTTTTAATATTAGCTATATATGTTTTACTCTGGATCGGATTTTATGTGTATTATGTTTTATTCTGTTCTTATTTATTTATGTAAGCCGTCCTGAGGCTCTGCGAAAGGACAGCATATAAATATTCTAAATAAATAAATAAAATATAATATTATTATAAATAATAAAATTATATATTCTAAATTATAAGTATATAAGTACATATAAAATATAGTAATCTAAATATAAATATAAAATCTCCCGTGCATGATATCACTGTTTGCTGTTCTAAATTCAAAGCTGTGGCTTCTTTTATGGAGTCCATCCAGGTTGTAACTGATCTTTTTCTCCTGCTGCTTTTGAATTAGCCTAACATGATGGTCTTCTCCAGGGAGTCTTGCCTTCTCATGATGTGGCCAAAGTACGACAGCCTCAGTTTTGTCATTTTCACTTCTAAGAAAGCTTCGGCTTGGGTTGATCCTGGACCCACTTGTTTTGACTTCCCTTTATCTCCCACCAATCCTAAGAACAGAAGAAAAGCCACACTGGATCAGAGCCAAGGTCCATCCAGTCCAGCACTGTGTCCACACGGTGGCAAACCGGCTGCTTGCAGGATCCCCCAGCAGGATGGGGGCACGGCCTCCTTCCCAAGCACCCCAACAACCGGTGTGTCCAGGGAGGCCGCCTGTGGTCGAGGAGGGAGCACACATCCTGCAAGGCCACTGGCCACCGAGAGCCCCCTGCATGAACCTGTCTGGTCCAGTTCTAAAGCCGTCCATCGATTAACTATACGTTGTGTGTCATCCTTCCTTTTGTCTCTCCTAAACCTCCCGCCCATCAGATTCATGGGATGTCTCTGTTCAAGCGTTTTAGGAGAATTTCTCTTCCCCTCCGCTTTCCTCGCACGTCATGCATCGTTGTAAACACCAAAGTCACGCCTCCCCTTCCTCGCCGTTTTGCTAAGCAGAACAGACCCAGTTCTCCTAGCCACTCCCCCGAGGGGCCCCCTCTGATCACTCTGTTGCCCTTCTCTGCACTTTCCCCAACTTCATACTGTACTTTTTCAGGAAGGTGACCAGAAGGGCACACAATATTCCAGGTGTGCTCGTGCCAAACGTTTCTATAAGAGGAGTAAGATTCCCTATTTTCAATTCCATTTCTAATCATGTCTAGCATAGAGTTGGCCTTGTTCACGACCAAATTTCCATCCAGCTGCCCATCCCTGCCTCAAGATCCCTCTCTCGCTCAGTCGCTGCTCCGTACTTGAAGTGGGGTTATTTTGTGTCAACTTGCGTTAATTAGCACTTACTTGTGCTAATTGCATTTGCCCTTTTGAAGCCCATTCTCCCAGCTTGGAGAGCTCCTCCTCATAGCCCCATTGAATTCAGTGGAGCTTGATTTTCAATAGATGGGATTCTAGGAAGATTTTTTTTAATCAAAATGTATTAAATTATCTTCACATAAAAGTTTCTGTAGAGAAATAAAATAGAAATGGTATCTTGAGCTGTAGCAATTTGAAACTGAATCCCCAAAATATTAACAAATATTGAATGTATTTGCTACTGACAGTAATGAAGACTCAGTGTATTAATTATCTATCAGATGGGGAAGAATTCCAAAAACTGGAGACTGATGAGATATGGATTTTTTTTCTTTTTTTTTAGGAACATGCATGTCTGTGAGTCAGTGCTCAGCCTTCAGTCTGATTGCAGGGCTCACTTGGTGTTTACTGTGTGGGAAATATTTCTCTTTATGGGGCTACCATGCAGCATATTCAGATCAACCTGGTTTTGCAAAATTAACAAATACAAGAAATGGTCTTCCATCACCTTGAACTCTGGGATGCAGCGTTTTGTCAGACTCCAAGCATCAGACGAAGGCCTGGGAGACTTGGATCTAAAACTACACTCAGTCCTGCACTCACTGGGGGATTCTGGTCCAGTCAAGGACTGGGTTCACATAACACCCTACCCTACCTCAGCTTATAACCCATGGTTTATTTGGGATGGCTTCTAGGCTCATAAGCCATCCGAAATTGCCATGACTTGCAGGGTTTATAAGCCAGAGATGGATTTAAGGGCAGGTTCGGATGACACTTTTAACCCATTGGGAATTTGGATCATGACCTGGGGTTAAAATACCCAGTGGGTTCTCCTGTATCTGGCAGACAAAGAGCACAGGATGGCATCTCAGTCCTTTTGTAGGCATCGCAGGGGACACCATGGGAGCACTGAGGGGCGCAGGGATGACAGTTGTCCTCAAGTGTCCAAGTGGCACATTGCGCATCTGTCATTCTGAGCTCCAGCTGTTGCTGGGAAAATGGGAGTGCTTGATGCAGGTGAAGGAGGAGAGCGTAAGAGTTGGCTCGAAACTCAACATTAAGAAAACCAAGATCATGGCATCTGGTCCTATCACTTCCTGGCAAATAGATGGGGAAGAAATGGAGGTAGTGACAGATTTTATTTTCCTGTGCTCCAAGATCACCGCAGACGGGGACTGCAGCCAAGAAATTAAAAAACGCTTGCTTCCGGAGAGGAAAGCTATGGCAAATCTAGACAGCATACTAAAAAGCAGAGACATCACCCTGCCAACAAAAGTGCGTATAGTCATGGCTATGGTTTCCCAGTTGCAATGTATGGCTGTAAAAGCTGGACAATAAGGAGGGCTGAGCGCAAAGGATTGCGGCCTTTGAATTGTGGTGCTGGAGGGGACTCCTGCGAGTCCCTTGGACCGCAAGGCGATCAAACCAGTCAGTCCTAGAGGAGATCAACCCTGATTGCTCCTTGGAAGGCCAGATACTGAAGATGAAGCTCAAATACTTTGGCCACCTAATGAGAAGGAAGGACCTCCCTGGAGAAGAGCCTGATGCTGGGAACAATTGAGGGCAAAAGGAGAAGGGGACGGCAGAGGATGAGGTGGCTGGATGGGGTCACTGAAGCAGTTGGTGTGAGCTTAGGTGGACTCCAGGGGATGGTGGAGGACAGGAGGGCCTGGAGAAATGTTGTCCATGGGGTCGCGATGGGTCGGACACGACTTCGCAACTAGCAACAACCACAATCCCACTGTTCCGACATCAGCAGCCGCTTGTGGTGGGGAAGCTGGACCGGGAGCGGGGGAGCCCATTGGTTTGGCTTGCACGTGAGAAAGCCAGTGCCACTGGACTCCTCCTTTCCACCCCTTCCTGGATGCTGCCAACAGAGGCGCTCACCAGTTCGTGGGGGGCAAGTGTGCAGTTCCCCCACTCATGGGGCACCTTGGGTGGCATGATTGGGTGTGGCGAGCAGCAGCAGGAGCCCAGCAAAGGAGCTTATTCTCCCCACATGGTCTGAGGCCAGCCCTTCTTTCACTAACCTGCCTTGCAGGGTTGTTGTGTGAACCAACTGTGGCGAGGGAGGACGGGGCGAACCCAGCTCATCGTGCACAGCTCCTCGGAGTCGCGAGGCGGTGTAGCTGTCCCCAATACCTTTCCAACCGATATGGCACCGGCTTCTTCTGGCGCCCTGGCAGCGGGAGGAGATGCGGAGCAGAGGATGCCCACCTCTTTCCACCGCCGCCTTCCCCACTTGCCTGCCAGGTGCTGGCTCCGGTGTACACCCGAGTCCCCCAATCCCCTTCCCCGCTCTGCCTTCCCCAGACCCTTCCCGGCATCCCCGAGGAATGGCAGGAAAGGGGGTGGGGCGGCAGAAGGCCCACCTCCCCCCAGTGCATGTCCCTTTGTCTCTGCAGGAGGGCGCAGGGAGGGGGTCCCCGCTCACCCCCGCCTCGCTCCTCTGGTCCTGCGCCTGCGCGGCAGCGCTCGGGCGGCGGCGGGATCGGGGCCGGCCCTGGAGGCGGCGGAGGCCCAGCAAGGCGGCGCCCGCAGCGCAGCCCGGGGGCGACCCGCGCCCCACCGCCGGTGAGTGCGTCGTGCCCCCGGGGGGGGGGGGAACGGCGGCCCGCCCCCCCCCCCGGGCGCCAGCGCGGAGCCTGCCCCTGCGGGGCTCCCCCCACCCAGATGTCTCCGCAGCCCCTTGCTGGGACAGAAGCCCCGCGGCGGGGACCCCCTCCCCG
Organism: Varanus komodoensis; assembly: GCF_004798865.1. NCBI lineage: Eukaryota > Metazoa > Chordata > Lepidosauria > Squamata > Varanidae > Varanus > Varanus komodoensis. Next base: position 30,864 of record NW_025335590.1, on the reverse strand, counting down.
GCCTCGCTGCCCGCGCCCCCATGGCCACCGCGTGCATCGCCCCCCCTTTGGCGGGACCGGAGGAGGATCGGCTGCCGCAGGGCCGGGTGTGTGCGAAGCCGCGCTGGGCGGAGGGATGCGCCGCGCCGCGCCGCGCCGGTCCGGAGATGTTCCGGATGAAGGTTTGGGGCTGAGCATCTTAGCCGAGGGAAGCTGCGGGTTCCCGCTCGGCCTCTTGCGCAGCCCCCCCCCCCCCCCCCGGCGGATGGTAATATTCCCCAGTCCTGCTCCTTTTCCTGGCTGAACGCAAGGTATGCAGAAGGCGATATCGTGCGTATAATATTTGCCCTCCTCTCCCCAGAGCCAGCAATCTGCGTCTTCAAGAAAGGAGGAGGAGACCTTCTCTTCTCGCCCGCAGCGGTGATGGAGAAGAGGGTGAAGGCGGAAGAGGAAGGCGAGGCTGGCCCCGAGGCAGGGAAAAGCTGCTGCCTCTTCCTGGAAGAGAGTGGCGCGGAGCTCTGGGGAAGAAGTCTGCAGGAGAAGACGGGTGGGAGCAGCGCCAGCTCGGACGCCGAGCGCCAGCACTTCAGGGCCTTCGGCTACCGGGAGGCCGAGGGGCCGCGGGAGGTCTGCAGCCGCCTGCACCACCTTTGCTGCCGGTGGCTGAAGCCGGAAAGGCACACCAAGGCTCAGATGCTGGACCTGGTGATCCTGGAGCAGTTTCTGACTGTCCTGCCCCCGGAGATGGAGAACTGGGTCAGGGAATGTGGGCCGGAGACCAGCTCCCAGGCGGTGGCCCTGGCCGAAGGCTTCCTCCTGAGCCAGGCAGAAGAAAAGGAGCAGGTGCAGGTGAGGACATTTTGAACAGGTAGTTCCAAAGTTGTGATGCCTTTAAAAAAAATCTCCGTTTGGCTGTCAGTCAAAAGAGTCTGAATTTCACCCACCCCATCATTTATTTATTTATTTATTTATTTATTTAAAACATTTCTATGTCGCCCCATTCGCCGAAGCCTCGGGGCGGCTCACAACATAAAATTAAAATATAATCCATCAAAATATAAAATAGGTCACCCTGGCCAGATAAAATAAGCAAATAATATTAACAATTAAAATGACGTTGAAATAAAAAGGTCTTCGCCTGGCGCCGAAAAACATGGAAAGTGTTTCACATGCCTGTTTGAGAAGATCCCAAAGCACCCAAAGAGATCGTGACGTTCCAATGCCGGAGGGATTCCATCAGCCACTAGCACGGGCTGCAGTCACATGGGAGCAAAATTAATAATACCAAAGAATTGGATGGAGAAATGGGACCTTCAGTGAATTGAATAGCATAAAGAAATTTGGAGTATAGCTGTTAATGATAAGTCGGCATGAGGGATGAGGATGAAAACAGGACTGATAAAGAATGATTTTGATGATATATGGAGTTTGTTTATTGAATGTATATAAATAAAAGTGTAGGTACTTTTATTGTAAGCCATCCCGAGATGCTAGTAGCGGACGGGTTAGAAAAGCTTTCGATAAATAAATAAATAAATAAATAAAATAAAACTAGACCTTCGGTTGATTCAATGCAATTTTGGATGGAAAGGGGTATTCCTGAAAGAGTGGAAAATTAGAAGTACAAGTAACGAAGAGGAAAGAAATGAAGGTATAAATTTTATATTGCTCATGGTCCTGTTAGTGGGATACACTAGCTGTGTTTTGTTTTGTCTTGTCTTGTTGTATATCTAGGTTTTTCTGTATTTTCTGTTGTTGCTTTTTTAAATTTTATGATATATTTTAAACCTGTATTTTTAAAAATCATCTTATAATGAAATTTTTCAAAAGAGGAGGAGGAGTTGAGCAATTTTCCAGTGTTTTTCCTCATGCAATGGACACATTTTGGCCGAAATCCTTGTGTGCTCCCTTGTCAAGGGCAGCTGATCTTAGGAGGCGAAGTTTAGACGGAGACCTGCATGCAAACAGATTGGCAAACAGACAGACTGATTCCTTTCCTTTCCTAATCCATTTTCTCCTTCTCTTTCTCGGTGCGTCATTCCTGTTCCAGGTGGGAGGACAACTGGCCAAAGTAGCCATGGATTCCCCTGGAGCTGAGAACACTCCGTCGGAGACCACGCAGAGGCCACTGCTGGTGTGCCACCTGTTGGTGGGTGCTGCAGGCCCAACCCCAGTGGGTAAGGCTTAGGGGGTCCCCACCACGGTGCTTCCCATCTTGCACCTTCCAGAAGTCCATGAGTTGCTTTTACGTTCTCCTTGAGCCATTGGTGGCAGGGGGAAGAGTCTTTTCTGCCCTATATTCAGAGAATCAGTTCTACCTCAAGATAGAACTGATGTGTTGGTTTTAACCTATAAAGCCCTGAAAGGCTTGGGACCAGGATACCTGAAGGAGCGTCTTTTCCCTTACATGCCCTCACACCCCTTAAGATCTGCGGGAGAGGCTTTGCTCTGGGAGCCCTCTTTAAAGGAGATAAAAAGAACATCTAGCCAGAGCAGGGCCTTCTCTGTGGTGGCACCCAGATTATGGAATGCGCTCCCCGGAGAGGTGCGCCTGGTGCTGAGTTTACTTCTTTTTGGCACCAGGTTAAAACCTTTTTATTTAATTGCTGTTTTAAAAACTAATATTTCATTGCTGAACAGTTGCTCTTTTTGTTTTCAGGGGTTTTTTTGTCCTTGTTGTTAGTCGCGAAGTTGTGTCCGACCCATTGCAACCCCATGGACAACTTTCCTCCAGGCCTTCCTGTCCTCCACCATCCCCCGGAGTCCACCCAAGCTCACACCGACTGCTTCAGTGACTCCAGCCACCTCATTCTCTGTTGTCCCCTTCTTTTGCCATCTATTGTTCCCAGCATTAGACTCTTCTCCAGGGAGTCCTTCCTTCTCATTAGGTGACCAAAGTATTTGAGTTTCATCTTCAGTATCTGGCCTTCTAAAGAGCAGTCAGGGTTGATCTCCTCTAGGACTGACTGGTTTCATCGCCTTGTGGTCCAAGGGACTTGCAGGAGTCTCCTCCAGCACCACAATTCAAAGGCCTCAATTCTTCAGCGCTCAGCCTTCCTTATTGTCCAACTTTCACAGCCATACATTGCAAGTGGGGAAACCATAGCTTTGACTATACACACTTTTGTTGGCAGGGTGATGTCTCTGCTTTTTAGTATGCTGTCTAGATTTGCCATAGCTTTCCTCCCAAGCAGCAAGCGTCTTTTAATTTTTTGGCTGCAGTTCCCGTCTGTGGTGATCTTGGAGCCCAGGAAAATGAAATCTGTCACTACCTCCATTTCTTCCCCATCTATTTGCCAGGAAGTGAGAGGACCGGATGCCATGATCTTAGTTTTCTTAATGTTGAGTTTCAAGTCAACTTTTGCGCTCTCCTCCTTCACCCACATCAAGAGGCTCTTTAGTTCCTCTTCACTTTCTGCCATGAGAGTGGTATCATCTGCATATCTGAGGTTGTTGATATTTCTCCCAGCAATCTTAATTCCAACTGGTGATTCATCTTGCCTCGCCTTTCTCATGATGTGCTCTGCATATAAGTTAAATAGGCAGGGCAACAGTATACAGCCTTGCCGAACTCCTTTCTCAATTTTGAACCAATCAGTGGTTCTGTGCCCAGTTCTCACTGTTGCTTTTTGTCCTTATGTAATCTTTTATTGAATTTGTTATTTATAAAGATCATTTTAGCATTTTTAATTGTATGTATTGTGAGCTGTCCCGAGATGCCAAGCATGTGGTGACGGCATACAAATTTGTAAATAAATAATAAATATTCTGGCTGCAGAGAAAGCACCTGGAATTCTGCCAAAAGCAATGTGGGGAAAGACTGATCTCACTCAGGCTACCGAAATCCCAATGCTGAGGAAGCAGAGACTGTCTTCCTACTTTCTTTGTCTTCCTCACAGGGAAGGAACCGAACTGCAGGGACAGTCAACAGACCGCAGGAGTTTCTTCGGAGCCTCCTTCACTTTGTGGTGGAAGGGAAGCAGCGTCTGTGTGCCCGGAGCAGGTAGGGAAGGTGGGTGTGTCTCTCTAACGTGCCTGTCCCTGGACCTGGCAGAAGCAGCCCTTTTCCTCTGTCCAGAAAACTGCTAGCAAGAATTGGAAGTCACTTGTGAAGCTCTGGCTCCTGTAGAAGAACCTGCAACCATCTCACCATTATTGCCTTCTTGGATTGCTGCTATGCATAGCAAGAAAATGATCTTGTTTTCTGCTTTCAGGGTGTGGTGACCTTCGAGGAGGTGTCTGTGCATTTCACGCAGAAGGAGTGGGCTTTGCTGGATCCGGGCCAGAGGGCTCTACACAGGGTTGTCATGGAGGAGACTTATGGGAACCTGGCTTCCCTGGGTAAGGAATGTGTCCTTTCCAGGCCTCCTCCTCCTCATCATCATCCAGTTGACAGATCCTGGGAGTTGGAATTGCATCTTTTCTTGGCACATTTGTGAAAGCGATGGATGGGCCATTTCCTGAGATGTTCTCTTCCAGATAAGCTGAAAGCAGAAAGCCTTGAAGGTATTGCAAGAAGAATCACATCCTCCACCTCTGAGCTGGGAGGATTGGAATAGCTCCAGCACCCTGGCCAGGATGAGACCAGATGCTGGTTTGCCACTGGACAACCCAGGATGTCCCCCTAGGCTGGGGCTTCCTGCCCCCATGAAGTAGCTAAAACAACTCATTCCCTTAGCATAGCCTTCCCCAGCCTTGTGCTTCCAGACACGTTTGGACTGCAACACCCAGAATTCCCAGTCAATGACCCCACTGGATGGGAATTCTGGGAGCTGTGGTCCAAATGTCTCCGCAGGCCACCAGGTTGGGGAAGCCTGCAATGGCAGATGTCCACCCTCTTCCAGCCTCCCACTTTCAACCCATCCCTCTCTGTTCTTCTGAGCAGCAGTTAGAAGTTCTGGCCATCCTTCCTTTGAACTTTATTGCGTTGCTTCAGACGCTGATCATTTGATGTAGTGGGAAGCGCCCGCAGTCATTTAGCCCTTTCCACCCTCGTGGAAAGGTCTTCCAGTTTCTAGGTCAGGCCTTGTCTCCTGGCATGAGAAAAGAGAAAAGACCATTTCTTGAGGTTTCCAAGGAAGAAGAAACATCAGGGGGTATGTGGCTTGGTCTGTTCTGGTGGGATCCTTTATGGCATGGGTCCTCAAACTACGGCCTGCAGGCTGGATATGGCCCGCCATGCTTGTTTATCTGGCCCACCTCAGAGGTTTTGGACTCGCTCGGAGAAAATGTTCTCCGAGTGAGTCCGAGAGCTCTGAGCCGGCGCAGGCATACTCAGTGAGGTGATGGCCGCAATCGCAGTCACGCTTGGTGGGGGGGGGGGGAGATGGCTGCGGTCATGCTCACCTTCCCCCCACCCCCCAGCATGATCAAGGACATTGTAGCTGTGTCCCACAAGTGAGTGGAGCAAACATATTTTAATTTTTAATTATTTTTTTAAAATAATTTATTTTATTTTAATTTTAATTAAGTTTTAATTTATTTTAATTTTAATTATTTTAAAATTTATTTTAAAATTTATTTTAATTTTAATTATTTTTAATTAAGTTTAATTTTTATTAATTTATTTTAATTTTAATTAATTTTAATTAATTTTAATTAATTTTAATTTTAATTATTTTAATGTGCAGTGTGCATAGGAATTCTCTCATATTTTTTGCAAACTATAGTCCGGCCCCGCAACAGTCTGAGGGACAGTGAACTGGCCCCCTGTTTAAAAAGTTTGAGGACCCCTGCTTGGAGTATCGTGGGCTACTTATTTATTCATTTATTTGTCGGTTCCTTTGGCTAGGTATTCTCTACCTGGTACTTGAGAGATATCAACAGGTGGAGAGGTCCTTAGGAGTGCTGGATCAGACCACCTAGACTAGTGTCCCAGTTGCACAGTGGTCAACCAGCTGCTCACAGGATCCCAACAACTGGTGTGCCAAGGACCACCGCCTGATACTGGAAGTTGCATTTAGCCATGAGGACTAGCAGCCATGGCTAGCTTCTCCGCCGTGAATTTGCCAGTCCATTTGCAAAGCTGTCACTATCTCCCGTGAAAGTGAATTTCATCATTTAACCCTGAGCATTGTGAAGAACTTTTCTTCAGACTGTCCTGGGAAAGGACAGAAAAGGGTCCTGTCACATGGAGAAAGGGTCTTAAGTGTGTGTGGCAGAAAATACCCCCTGGAATGTAAAGGGCTAAAACTGGGTATCTGATTAAGGAAGGAATTAGTTTTGCGAGGGCTCAAGTCCCTTGCATGTTTTTAAAAAACTAAAAGATATAGTGGTGCCTCGGCTCACGAACGCCTCAGTTCACGACCAAATTGGGTTGCGAACAGAAATTTAGGAAAATTTTTTCCTCAGGTCGCAAACTCCGCAACGGGTGACATTTGCAATTGTGTCCATCTCCCCCCAGTGCACCCACAATTGTGCCCGTCTTCCCTGTGATTAAAAAAAAAAAATTACAGAATGGATTAACCTTATTTGCATTGAACCTTATGGGGAAATTTGACTTGACTCACAACCAATTTGGGTCACAACCAGAGTCCTGGAACGGATTAAGTTCGTGAGCCAAGGTGCCACTGTAAGTGGAACACTCCAATTTAGGATGAATCTATTTTTGAGCCCATGAGATGCTCAGAAATATTTCCTGGGATTCCCTGTAAGACCTGAGCCCAAACTAGAACCAAGCCTTTGCTTTCTTTTTGCCCAGTGCAGACTCTAAAGTTTGCTAGGCCCGCACAACAGCCCTTGTAATACAGCATTAAGAATTGCTGTGATTGCTCCTTTCGAAATTTGACTTGCATCCCTGTTGGATTTTCCCCTGGAATTTAGTTCCCCCTGCTTTGCTTTTGTGTCAGCTTTATATCTGGTTTAAAAAGCAGCTGTGGCTTTTCCTTTGATCTTTTTAGGCCTGCTATAGAAAATAACCCACTCTGAATATTTTTGTATGTGGAATACCGCTATTCAACTCCTTCAACTACTTCTTCCTTCTTTAAAAGTCTTCCCAGGTCCCAGATCTGACCTCATCTTTTGGCAGGTAAAAAAGGGGGCAAGTTCCAATTCCTTCCAAGGAAGGAAAGAGATCAGTGGTTGTGTGTTTCATTCTTGTCAGATTTTTTGTCTGGGTGCCTAGATTTTTTCCCTGCAGGCGAAAATTACTTGCTGAATGTCATTTCCTTGACAGTTATGAGATATCTTATGGGTACAGCCAAGGGATTATGTAGAAGAATCCCATCACATGGGAAATGGGTCTTCTCTGCTTAAATGTGCATGATGGGAACATCCGTAGAAGACCAGGCTTTGATGACGGTGCCAACAGATTTCCCTGGATTACCAGCTTGGAATGGGAAACCTTGTCCCAAGTCTCCAGAACAGGGTCTTTCCAAAGCTGTGCTTGGAATGCCTTTATTGAGAGATCCCAACAATTGGATATGTGACTTTAGACATGCAAAGAATTTCATCTTGTCCCTAGTCCATAGTGCCTGAAGCAAAACTAACCACAGTTTTTGTTGGTTTACCTCTTGTTTTATTTATTTACTACAAACATTTATATTCCATCCTTCCGCACAAGTGCTCAGGATGGCTTACCTAGTATAAAATTACAATAATAAACCCACAGTTATTAAAAACATCTAACATTGAACATTATAAACTAAAAAATAAGGGAAGATAAAATATGAAATGCAACTGTGAAAACAGAAAACAAAAAATCTTAAAACGTCTAAAACCCTTGATTATTAAAATGATGTTTGAATAAAAAGGTCTTTCTTCAGAAAGGGCTGGAAGGGTTTGCTCATCAGAGGTTTTTCTAAACCCTTGGTTGCCAGGAGCACAGTGCCTTGTTAGTGTGTGCATCTCGACTTCATCGGCTTGGTTTACCCCTGCCTTGCTTCCTGTGATGTCCAGACCCAGAGTTCTGGCATGTCTCTCCCCTGACAAGCTTCACTCATAATTCAGGGTTTGTTTTTGCAGCTTGTGCTGCCAGGAGGACCCAAAGGAGAGCAGTCAAGTTACCTGCACCCTCATGCTGGCCTCCTCAGAGCTTCCCAGAGATGAAACGCATGGGGAACAGTCCAGAAACTTCAGTTGATCCAAAACAGGGCAGCAAGGCTGTTAATGGGAACTAGCTCATGAGAACATACCACGCCAGTCCTCTTCCAGCTACACTGGCTGCCAGTTGAAGTCTGGGCCCAATTCAAAGTGCTAGTACTAACATTCAAAGCCCTATAAAACTTGGGGCCAGGCTATTTGAGGGATCACCTTGCCCCATATATATCCACCTGGACCCTGAGGTCATACTTGGGGATCCTTCTCCAGGAGCCCTCTCCAAAGGAGGAGGAGGGCCTTTTCGGTTATGGCACCCCAGCTGTGCAAAGAGCTCTCTGAAGTGGTGCACCTGGCACCTACTGTTACATTTTTTCCAGCGCCAAGTGATTTTTAAAAAAAAATTTCCCAGCATTTTAACCATTTAACTTTAGTTTTAATATGGCATTTTATTCCGTACTGCTGTTATGCTTCTAGACTGAATCAGTTGCCTTTGCTGAGGTT
>NW_025335590.1:3493-22247 GCF_004798865.1 Varanus komodoensis | reverse complement strand
GGAGGCAGCGTGCTCCTGTGCGCCCCTTGGCGGGGGCCCTGGGTTTGGCTCCACTCTGGAAGGAGGATCAAATCTTATTCCCAGCCAAAAACCATTGAAGACGATTGCACGGAAAATTCTGCTCCCATTGTCTGGTATCTTCCCTCCTCTTCCCAGAGACACTGTTCTCTTAAATAAGAGGCATACAGTATATCACAGAAGTGAGTACGCCCCTCACATGTTGCAAATATTTTATTATATCTTTTCATGTGACAACCCTGAAGAAATGACACTTTGCTACAATGTAAAGTAGTGAGTATACAGCTTGTATAACAGTGTAAATTTGCTGTCCCCTCAAAATAACTCAACACATAGCCATTAATGTCTAAACCACTGGCAACAAAAGTGAGTACACCCTTAAGTGAAACTGTCCAAATTGGACCCAAAGTGTCAATATTTTGTGTGTCCACCATTATTTTCCAGCACTGCCTTAACCCTCTTGGGCGTGGAGTTCACCAGAGTGTCACAGGTTGCCACTAGAGTCCTCTTCCACTCCTCCATGACGACATCACAGAGCTGGTAGATGTTAGAGACCTTGTGCTCCTCCACCTTCCTTTCAGAATGCCCCACAGGTGCTCGATAGGGTTTAGGTCTGGAGACATTCTTGGCCAGTCCATCAGCTTTATCCTCAGCTTCTTTAGCAAGGCAGTGGTCATCTTGGAGGTGTGTTTGGGGTTATCATGTTGGAATACTGCCCTGCGGCCCAGTCTCTGAAGGGAGGGGATCATACTCTGCTTCAGTATGTCACAGTACATGTTGGCATTCATGGTTCACTAAATGAACTGTAGCTCCCCAGTGCCGGCAGCACTCATGCAGCCCCAGACCATGACATTCCAACCACCATGCTTGACTGTAGGCAAGACACACTTGTCTTTGTACTCCTCACCTGTTGTCGCCACACTCGCTTGACACCATCTGAACCAAATATGTTTATCTTGGTCTCATCAGACCACAGGACATGGTTCCACTAATCCATGTCCTTAGTCTACTTGTCTTCAGCAAACTGTTTGTGGCTTTCTTGTGCATCATCTTTAGAAGAGGCTTCCTTCTGCGATGACAGTTCTGCAGACCAATTTGATGCAGTGTACGACGTATGGTCTGAGCACTGACAGGCTGACCCACCACCCCTTCAACCTCTGCAGCAATGCTGGCAGCACTCATATGTCTATTTCCCAAAGCCAACCTCTGGATATGATGCTGAGCACATGCACTCATCTTCTTTGGTCGACCATGGCGAGGCCTGTTCTGAGTGGAAACTGTCCTGTTAAACCACTGTATGGTCTTGGCCACCGTGCTGCAGCTCAGGTTCAGGGTCTTGACAATCTTCTTATAGCCTAGGCCATCTTTATGTAGAGCAACAATTCTTTTTTTCAGATCCTCAGTTCTTTGCCATGAGGTGCCATGTTGAACTTCCAGTGACCAGTATGAGAAAGTGAGAGCGATAACACCAAATTTAACACACCTGCTCCCCATTCACACCTGAGACCTTGTAACACTAACGAGTCACATTACACTGTGGAAGGAAAATGGCTAATAATGCCCAATTTGGACAGTTTCACTTAGGGGTGTACTCACTTTTGTTGCCAGCGGTTTAGACATTAATGGCTGTGTGTTGAGTTATTTTGAGGGGTCAGCAAATTTACACTGTTACAAGCTGTATACTCACTACTTTACATTGTAACAAAGTGTCATTTCTTCAGGGTTGTCACATGAAAAGATATAATAAAATATTTACAACATGTGAGGGGTGTACTCACTTCTGTGATATACTGTGCCTAAACACTGCATATCCCTTTTCTCCTAGCCAAACAGATACAAGAAACCAACAAGCAGAGAAAATTCCCACGCAGCTGTTACATAAACCCTCTGGCCAGGCAGGTGCTCACCTAGGTCTTGTCTTAGAAAGCCCAGCAACTCTGAGCTTAGAGCGAATTGCTTCGAGGGGACGTAGCAAGTGGCCCTGCACCTGCGTTCCTGGGAGGAAATTGGCCATGAGGCAGATGCATTAGCTGAAGGAAAGGGAGCCTGGACGGGGGTGTTCAAGATGATGCCTGTGGTGGAGGGAGACCTTCCCCCGTTTACTTAAGTCTAGAACCCAGAGGAGTCATCCCAGGAAGCCATAAGTGCGAGACTCATGACAGAACTGAGATCTGTCACTCCACATTCATGGTGCCAAACCAGCTTCTCAGATGATCCCACAACCAAGATGGGTGCAAGACCTCCTCCTGCTCAAGTGCGGCTACTTGTGCTTTTGGCTCCTTGCTGACCTCATGCTCAGAGGCAGTACGCCAGTGTGCATCCCTTGGTGGGGCCTTGTGTGGAATGAGGCTTTTGGACATGCGGGATCCATGTGGGTTTCCCATGGGCCTAGAAGAGTAGAGCCAGAAGTGGCCATGAACCCATCAGAACACCCCCAAGTTCAAGCCTGGGGGCTGGCTATGGTGTGAGCAGCATGCTGTAGAGGGTCCCGTGGTATGATCCTACGTGGCCCTTCTGAAGTCTTCACTCAGTAACCGAGGATGTGTTTACATAGCAAAAGCACAAGTGGTATAAACCAGTAAGTGACGTATAAACAAAAGCCTATTTTGTGTAGGAAGGGGGTTGTGGGAGGATTTGAAATGGGGTCTGGGGTTGGGTTGGCCACAGGTGTATCTGTGTTTTCCTTCTTCCTTGCAGTCTTTCTCCCAGTAAAGAACCGACAACGCAGCAAGGAGGCCCTGCCTGATTTGCTGAGAACAAAAATGGAGAACGGAGGGAAAGGAGAAGAAGATGACTTAGCTGGCTGTGAGGCAGGAACTGGCTCCCATGAAATCCCACAAGGGAGCAGCACAGAGCTCTGGGAAAGAGGCTTGGAGGAGGACATGGGTGGGAGCAGACCCAGCTCAGACGTGGCTCGCCGGCGCTTCAGGCAGTTGGGCTACCTGGAGGCTGAGGGGCCCCGAGCGACTTGCAGCCGCCTCCACCGTCTCTGCCATCAGTGGCTGCGGCCAGAAAACCACACGAAGGCTCAGCTGCTGGACCAGGTGATCCTGGAGCGGTTCCTGGCCATCCTTCCCCCACAGCTGGAGAGCTGGGTGAGGGAGTGCGGAGCGGAGACCAGTGCCCAGGCGGTGGCCCTGGCCGAAGGCGCCCTGCTGAGCCAGGCAGAGGAGGGGAAGCAGGAAGAGCAGCAGGTGAACATTTTTCCTCCTGGGAACTCTGTGGGACTGAGACCTTAAAACTCCCTCCCAGTCACCTGAATGTGATGCCTGTTTCTCAAGGGTGCGCCAGTTTCCCATGTCTCCCTGCCCCATACAACACCAGGCCTCAGTTCTGAACGTGTGGGGCAGGCTCTCTTGGGAGCACCCAAAGTACCTCCAGTAGGTTCATTTGTTTTGCTCCTCAAGAGGAGAAGGTCCTTTTCACGTAGCGGGAGAATCCTCCTGGTGGGACGAGGAGCAGCGAAGGAACATGCGGAGTTGCTCGGGATCAGTCACCATCTCAGAGCTTCTCCCTCCCTGCTGACTGAATCCAGGAGGCTCTTTGTGGCCTTCGACCAGGACTGAGCCATCAACCCAGCAAAGGGATCCTTCCCTGCTCGTCTCAAGTCCACTCAGCCTGGACTTCTGCAGGGCTTGGGGAAGAGGCCCGAACGGCACACCTGTGGGAATCTTCTCTTTTCCTAATACCTGCATCCCTTCCCTTACCTGTACTCTGCATTGCTGTTCCAGGTTCAGCGAATGGTGGACAAAGCAGCCGCAGGGTTCCCAGTGGCAAAGAAGGCTCCGTCGGATCCCACACTGGGGCTCCTGTCTAGGGGGATCATGCAGGGAGTAGACAGGGGACCCTTGTCTTCTGTTAAGGGTGAGTGGGCCCATTTCAACCTCGTCTACCATCTGCTCTGTGCCCAAAGTGCCTGAGGTGATTAAGCTTCTCTTGAGCTTCCTTTGAGGTGGGAGTAAACTTCCCCAGTATCCATTCTAAAACTTGGAAAGGCAGATTGTCCAGCAATATAGACAAACACCTTGGAGGATTCCACACAAGAAACTAAGTGACCAAATGTCCTTCAAGAACACAGTTTCTTCTTCGTTCTCTTTCCTGTCCTTAGGAAAGGGAATGGCCTGCAGGGAGGATGGAATGACACTCAGCATTCCTTCGAGGCCTCCTTCAGTTTGTGATGGAGTGGAGACACCATCCCTGCATGCAGAGAAGGTAGGAGAGGCTTGAGGGCCTTTCTCCTTAGACCTGGCAGAATTAGCCCCTTTGCTTCCATCCCAGGAGGAGGATCGGAGGCTTCTGGATTCACTCGTGGAGCCCCGGATTCCACAGGGGAACCTCCAGTCCCCTCCCCACCGCCGTCTCCCTGCACGGCTATGATGAACGCCTTCCTCTTCTCCAGGGTGTGACGAGCCTCGAGGAGGTGGCCGTGCATTTCTCGGAGGATGAGTGGGCCCTGCTGGACGCTGGCCAGAGGGCTCTGCACCAGGACGTCACAGAGGAGATCCTGGCTTCTCTGGGTAAGGAACGCGGCCCCTCCATTTGTGTGAATGCATTTCTGGTCAACTCTGGTATATCCACCTTTGGTGAAAATTTATGATACCTAATCACTTTTTCTGAGAGACACAAGAGAGCAGATTCTCTGAGACTCGGAGGCCTCGCATAGCCAGCTTGACCTCCTCTTTGTGACACCTGTAACACGACACATTTCGGTGAACGCACCGGAAATATAGGTCCAGTAGAACAGTGACACAAGCCAGCAGGAATGCCGTAAGAGTCTACCTTGACTGCTGGATTCAAAAGTTGCAAAGACATCCAAAAGAGCTGCCAGCAATGCTCACTTTCCAGTTCCTGTTTTCCAAACCAGCCAGGACAAAATGGCAGGTCCCACTGTCAATGCTGGTTTCATAGATTTTTAAAGTCTTTCTTTCCGTTGGGGCACCACGTGTGGGATGTCTTGGAGGAAACACACCCAACCACGAGGAAGTGCCTCCACCCCAGGCATTTTTGATCGTGTTGATCAAATCAGCAACCCATTGGGTTTTTTCTGTCTGTTGTGGCATAATTTTCTTTCTATTCTTTCAGCGGATTGCAGGGGGAGCAACAGAAACAGTGCGCATCAAGGACAGGGGACAGCAGACAAAGAAAACTGGAGGGACGAGTCCATTTCTTTTGAGCAGGCCGAATTCTGTGCTGTTCCAATGGCACAAGCACCTTGTGAAGGCAGGAATAGGAATATTTGCAGTGGAGAAAGACAATTGGAAAACTCCAAGGACATAAGGAGGCAACAGATCCACCATTGTGGAAAACAAGAATTTGACAAAGAGGGGAAGAGCTTCAGATGCTTGAAGTCTAAAAAGAGGTTCAGCTGTACATTAGATTCTACCGTAGAAAAAAGAATTCTCACGGGGGAGGAACCAGACAAAGGGTCAGAGGGAAGTGAGCATTTCTTTCCTAATGAAAGCCTTCCCTCACATCAAACAGGCCACATAAGCGAGAGATCTGACAAGTGTTTGGAGTGCGGAAAGAGTTTTGGTGAAAGCAGCCAGCTTCAAGCACATCAAAAAAGCCACATGGGAGGGAAGCTGCAGAAACGTTTAGATTGTGGAAAGGGCTTCCCTCAGAATTCAAACCCTGTATCTCATGAAACAATCACCAAAGCAGGGAAACCTCATAAATGCTCCCACTGTGGAAAGCACTTCAGTGAAAGGATGGGCCTTAAAAGACATCTAATAATCCACACAGGAGAAAAGCCCTTTCAGTGCACAATGTGTGGAAAGAGTTTCCGTGAAAACAAGGGCCTTAAAAAGCATCGCGCAAGCCACACAGAAGAGAGGCCCTATAAGTGTTCGGAATGTGGAAGGAACTTTGCTCAGAAATCACACCTTAACTCACATAAAGGAATTCACACAGGAGAGAAGCCCTTTCAGTGCTCTGTGTGTGGAAAGAGTTTCCGTCAAAACGGTCATCTCAAGGTGCATCACAGAATCCACACAAATGAGAAGCCATTTAAATGCTCAAAATGTGAAAAGGCCTTCCGTCACAACATGAGCCTTAAAAGGCATCTCACGATCCACACAGAAGAGAAGCCCTTTCGGTGCTCAATGTGTGGAAAGGATTTCCATCAAAACATACTCCTTAAGCTACATCAGAGAATCCACGCAAGGGATAAGACCTGCACTTGCTCTGAATGTGGAAAGAGGTTCCTTGACCGTGGAAGCCTTCAACATCATCAAAGAATTCACTCCAGGGAGAAGCCATATAAATGCTTAGTGTGTGGAAAGAGCTTTGTTCATAACTCGCACCTTAACTCACATAAAAGAATCCACATTGAAGAGAATCCCATTCAGTGCTCAGTGTGTGGAAAGCGTTTCCGTCGAAACACACAACTTAAGTTACATCAGGAAATGCACAAACAGGAGAAACCCTATACTTGCAATGAATGTGGGAAGAGCTTCCTTGATGCAAGGAGGCTTAAACGGCATCAAATAATTCACATGGGAGAAGCCGTATAAATGCTTCAAGTGTGGAAAGGGCTTTACTCACAAGACATACCTTAAGTCACATAAAATAATTCACATGGAAAAAAGCCCATAGAGTGCTCAGTGTGTGGAAAAGGTTTCCACCATAACACACAATTTAAGGTTCATCAGAGAATCCACATGGGGGAGAAGTCTTACATATGCTCTGAATGTGGGAATAGCTTCATTGATTGCAGAAGGCATACACATCATCAAAAAACACACACTGGGGAAAATTCATATAACTGCTTTGAGTGTGGAAAGAGCTTCACTTGGCACTCTCATCTTAGGGTGCACCAAAGAAATCACACAGGTGAGAAGCCATTTGAATGCTTTCAATGTGGAAAGGCCTTCTGTCAAAACATTTACCTTAAAAGACATTGCAGAATCCACACGCGGGAAAAGTTCTTTCATTGCTCAATATGTGAGAAGAGTTTCAGTCAAATGCGCACCTTAATATACATTAGAGATTCCACAAAGGGAAGGAGCCCTGCACTTGCTCTGAATGTGAGAAGAGCTTCCTTGTTTGCAGAAATCTTAAATGGCATCAAAAAATTCACACGGAAAATACATAAATGGGTTGAATGTGGAAAGGCTTTTGTTCACAGTTGGGTCCTTAAAAGTCATCAGAGAAGCCAAATGGGAAAAGCCATTTAAATGCTTAGAGCAGGGGTCCTCAAACTTTTTAAAAAGGAGTACACTGTTCCTCAGACTGTTGGGGGGCCAGACTATAGTTTGAAAAATTGTAATTAAAATAAATTTAAAATTAATTAAAAAAATAAAAATGTCTCCTCCCCTTGTCTGGCTGCAGCAGAAGCCCAAGATGACGCTGTGCCGCCTGCTGAAAGCAGGACACAGGGTGGGGGGGCGCATGAGGGTGCGCTCACCTCAGTTGAGGCCTTTTTGCCACATTGCACCGCCCTGCTTCCCAGCCAGACGAGGGTCCCTTCCCCGGTGCTTGCCCGGCTCTGGGAGTGGGAGTGGGAGGCCAGAGAGGTGTGCGCAAGGTGGCTCCTCTTGCTAGGGAGGGCCGCAAAAAGGTAAGGACGAGGCTGCAGCTGGCCGAGCGGGGCACCTCCTGCCTCTCCCCGCCATGGGGGAAGAAGCATGCTGGCTTGCCCATAGAAGGCTGGGACTCCTGTGCCACCAGTGTCAAGCAGCTGCCCCTGGGCTTGGCAAGGTGGCTGCGGCTCACATAATTAAAAATATATTTGAAAAGTTATATTTTTCTTACCTTCAATCCATTTTTAGTGTCTCTCTCTCTCTCCTGCCCTGCTCTCTTCTGTTTCCAGCTCCATATTCCCACTCTGTATATGCATGCATTGTGGGGGGGGGGGGGGTGCCAGCACACATGCAGTTGAGCTGCTGCAATTTGGCCCATGCGCTGGCTCTCTGCTCAGTTTCAAAGAACACCTGCACCAGCACAGAGCTTTTGGAAATCATTTTCTCCGAGCGAGTCTGAAAGCTCTGAGGTGGGCTGGGTAAATGAGCATGGCGGGCCGGATTTGGCCCGAGGGCTGTAGTTTGAGGACCCATGGTGAAGAGCAGTGATGGCAAACCTATGGCATGCATGCCACAGGCTGGAACTGCTGTGAACCGAGAGGAGTGGGCCCATGGTGGGGGACCCCTCCTCACCCGACCCCCCCTTGCCAAGGCTTGGTAGCACCATGCGGGTGACTTGAAAAAGAACCCAACAGAAGTGGGAAGGGATCAGTGATAGCCTCTCCTCACCTTTAGGTCTCCCCCCCCCACCCATTCTATCCCTCCAGTAAACTTCCAAGCACCACTGAAGCTGCTGCGGCACCTGGTGGCTGGTTTGGGGGTGAGGAGGGAAGGAGGGAGAGAGTGCACACGCTCGGGTACAAGCAAGCCTGGCATCCCCCGACTTGGGGGCGCTGAACGTGAATATGGCTCCTTCTCTCTGTTACTGTGTTTTTCTTTTAAGACAAAGATGTTAATGTATGAGTTGTTTTTTCTAAACTAAAACCTCTGTATTCAGGTTTTATTGTAATGTTGGCACTTCGTGATAAATAAGTAGGTTCTGAATTGCAGTTTGGGCACTCAGTCTCTAAAAGGTTCACCAGCACTGGCTTAGAGTGTGGAAAGAGCTTTGCTCCAAAGGGAGACCTTAACTCACATAGAAGAATCCACACAGGAGAAGAAGCTCTGCACTTGCTCTGAATGTGGGAAGAGCTTCCTTGATTGCAGAAAAATGGCATCAAAAATTCACACAGCAGGGAAACTACATAAATGCTTTGAGTGTGGAAAGGCTTTTGTTAGCAGTTCGGAGCTTAAAAGTCCTCAGAGAATCCATTCAGGGAAAAAACATACAGTGTGTGGAAAGAGCTTTGCTCGGGAGGGAGACCTTAACTTACATGGAAGAATCCACACGGGAGAAACCCTTTTGAGTGCTCAGTGTGTGGCAAGAGTTTCAGTCATAGTAGCAACCTGAGAGTACATGAAAATATACAAGCAACCAGCCCTAAAAAAAGGTTTCCAGTTGAGGATAGAATTTACAAACATAGAATAAAAGTGAGTCAGAATTGGCCTCCCAGGCCATCTAGTCAGACCCCCGGGTCCAGCAAGCTTCGTTCATGTAATACCCAGGTTGTGTGTGTCCAATCTTTCCTTAACACCCTCACTGATGGGGCCTCAACCACCTTCCTTGGAAGCCTATTCCATATCCTAGGGGTCCTGCCTTCTAACCTGAAGCTGGTTCTTTGAGCTTTGCCTCACTGGAACTCATTCTTTCCTCCAGAATGTGGATCCCAGAAAAGGACACAGTCCTCCAGTTGTGGGTGCACCAGAGTCATGTAGGGCGGTATCAACATCTCCCTAGAAGCCACGCTTATGGCTATACATCCACAGGTGGCATTCACCTTCTTAACTGCTGCATCACACTGCTAGCTCATGTTCAGCCTACTGTTGACACGAACCCCGAGATCCCTTTGACTAGTGCAACTCCCCAGCCACTTGTCCCCCATCCTGTACCTGTGACACCTATTCCGATGCCCCAAATTCAGGACCTTGCACTTACCACAGTGAATGCCATCCTGTTGTCCCCTGCCCACTTCCACAGCCTGTCCAGATCCTTCTGGATCTGGATCACCTGCTTCTCAGTTGTGGCCACCACTCCCAAGTCTCACCCAGTTTTGGTGAAAACAAATGGCTAAGAAGAGATTTTTGAAGGGAGTAATAAATAAATATGTTTAAATATTGAAATATGACCTGCGATTGCTTTACTCTCAAAACAAATATAGAGTTGGTATTTTAAAGAATTGGTAGCAAACTTTTAAAGAATTGGTAGCAAACTTAGTAACAGCTGCAAGATTAATTATAGCAAATTATTACATCATTTTCAATTGAAGTTTGGAATATAGCTATTCATGACAAATTAATTTGTGATATTCAAGTGGGGAAAGGCTATATAGAAAAGAATACTTGTGATGATGCCTGGGGTTCATTTATGTATTGTGTGTTTTTAAAAAAAAGAAGTGGGGAAGATTTGAACCTTCGCAGTGGTCATTGCAATTTTGGAAGGTGTACGGAGCTTCTTGAAGAAACTTTTGAAAGAACTTTTAAAATGTTACCAGTGGTCCCAGTGGTGGGATGAACTGGGCTTTGTATAGGGGAGTTTAATTGTATGTTTAATATTGCATATTTTTACTTTATTCTATGTCTTATTTTAATTGTATTTCCCATTTTAGATTAATAGAAATTTTAAAAAACTGGTAATGGGCACAAGGACATAGCTGTGTTCGTTGAAGAGCTTCATTCCATTCAGGCCCTGCAGGGAGCTCTTGCACATTCTGTTTGCTGGCCGATTTCATTTCAGCATGTTCATTATCACACTGCAAAGGGGACTGCAGACTGATCCGTTTGCTCCGGAATGTCCACTGTCCTGGCTCCAAACCAGAGCTTCTGCTCATCAACCAAATGACTGTGGCTCATTTTTGCTGTTCTTTAAATTAAAACAATATTTACTCCTCATCTCCAATGTCCTTTCTTCATCTCTTTATTATTTGAGCAAAATGCTTTTACTTTCAAACCTGTTTTTCTTACCAGGTAGACACTGACTCCCTGCTGCCTTAACTTTCCAGTGTGCTAATCTGAGCAGCGATGTAATAATCTGGTCCACACTTTTCCAAATAGCTAACTTGGAAATAGAAAAGACTTTTAAAGGAATGTACTGGCTTTGTGGCTCTCAGAGGTGATGGAGTGCATTGACTTGTACGACAAGCCACCGTGGCTTATGCTGCACAATGGCCTGTCTTTTGAATTCAGGATGGGTTTATTTTTGGCTTATTGGCCCCCATCACACTCCAAGCTTCTATTCAGGGTGGCTTGACTCATGATGGTTATATCATCTGAACTCCGATGATACAACCCATCATGGATCAAGCCCTGCTACAAATGCGCCACTTTGCTAGACCAGCATGGTCATCTTGCCACTCTCATCAAGCTGCCAACAGTCAACCGCCGCTGATGGCCTCAGTGGCATTGCAGGTGGCTGTCGGAGGTTCCCCTTCACCCTGTCCAGCTGGCTGCAGAAGTCCTCATTCTCCACTCCTGAAGGGGGAACAGGGATCCCCAAAGCTGTCTGAACCAGTCCCTGCTCCCTCCACTGCCCACTGCCACGAACCAGCGACTGATCCATTCACCCAGAATTTCCACGTCCTGGCTCCAAACAAGAGCTTCTCATCATCCAAATGACTGTGGCTCATTTTTGCTGTTCTTTAAAACAATGTTTTCTTCTTCTTTCCAATGGTCTTTCTTCATCTCTTTATTATTTGAATGAAATGCTACCCCCTCCTTGCACTGCCCCTGCCCCACAGCCAAGAAGGATGGACTGCCCCTTTCCCGAGGCACCCTGTGCTGGCTCTGGGTGAGGAATGTGGCCTCTCTGAATAGGGCTACTTCCTTCCCTCCGTGATCGATCCTGGATGTTGAAAGTCCTAGCACAGCTTCTATGTAACAGGCATTAGTGTGAAAGCATTTCTGGTCAATTCTGGTACATCCACTTAGGGCGAGATTTAAGAAGTCTAATCATTTTTCTGAGAGAATCAGATTCTCTGAGCCTCAGTGTATCCACACGGGGGAGAAGCACTATCAACGCTCAGTGTGTGGAAAGGGTTTCATTGAAAACAGAAACCTTAAGCTACTCGTCCATCTGAGAATCCACACAGGGGAGAAGCCCTACACTTGCTCTGAGTGTGGGAACAGCTTTCCTGATTGCAGAAAGATTAAACATCATCAAAGAATTGACTTGGGAGAAGCCATATAAATACTCCAAATGTGGAAGGTATCTCCTAAGGAGAAGCAGTGGCCAAGATCCCGGGAAGAGGGAATGCCTAGGACCCTTCCGAGGGCCATGGCAGGCCGAAATTCAATATGCGATTGGGCAAGTTCCCCAGTCACAGCTCCTACCAAGACCATCAACTGAGACCCTCCCATGCGTCCCTCTCCCTCAGGAGGTTCAGGAGGAGGCCGCAAGGAGGGCCTTGTCTGGGGTGGCCCCCAAGTCTGGAACGTCATTGGGCACACCAGAGAGTTCATCAGGCACCTACCCTGTTGATCTTCAGGTGCCTAATAAAAACACTTCTGTCTTGGCACACCTAGGACAACACTCAGACCATCCATATTAATTGTGCTGGTTTTAATACATTCTGTTTCTACTTGACTACATGTATTGTATTTTTATCTTGTTTATTTATGATATTTTAATGGTATCATATTATTTAATGTTATTTAGCGGTACTTCCAGTGCAATGGCAACCTGGAGGGCACAATGCTAATGGGAGGCTTTCAAACCAATCTAAGAAACAAAGACACAGCGTGGAGTTTCCAAGAGCGGAGCACGGCTGCCAAGGTCAGGCCCCCTTGGTGGGTGTTCAATTCATAGGGTCACCATGAGTCGGAGATGATGAAAACCATGAACACGGGGATGGAAGCAACATTGCTGGCTCTTTGGCTCGCGGTTTTGGCAGCCCGGCCCTTGCATGGGGGCGATCGGCCTGCCTGTATCCATCAGCACCTGGCATTGACAGCGACTGTGGGCTGAGGATCACGAGGGGATATCAACTCCTTTCACAGGAGCCTCATTGTGGCATCCCGCCCAGATATCTGTGAGGAGGAGGAACGAAGGGAACTGGCAGCGTGAAGGGAAGTTACAAGGTAAGCATGAAGTGGGGAGGGGAGACAGATGAGTGGGAAGATGCCTGGAGCACCGTGAAAATTTTCCACTTGCAGACTGAAGACTAAACTCTTAATAACCTAGTCCTTAACAGCTGTGAGATAGAAAAACCTGGACACCTTAAATGGCAGTGTTTATCTGCTAATGGATTAAGTTCCTTATCCATTATCACATGAATCTGAGATAGTCCAGTGTTAATTAGGTAACGGCTACTGGGTCACAAGATTTTAGAGTACAGAGGAAATTCAAAGAGCAACCAGGTTCTTCCGTGTTGCTCTCCTCCTTTTCTGGCTTCCCTTCATTCTTGTGAATGTTCAGAAAGGAAACTTGGGGAAGAAATATTTGATTTCGTTAGGAAAACAAAACAGTTCAAAGGCTCTTAGAAAGCTATAGCAATGTTTCCTGCTTTTTATCCGTTAATGCTTAGCCTTGTTTTCTGTGCACCCATACTGTACCTTGTTAGCTTGTAAATATTTGCATGTTACAAAAGGAAAATAGGTGAATTTTCTGAAACACTCTTTTGATCTCCAACACTCTATTTGGAAGCAGAGCTAAGAGTTCAGAGCTAGGATTTCATGGTCCAATCATCTGCATGAAGTTTTGCATGAAGAATCCTGCAAGATGCTTTTCCATGATCAGAAAGGCAACCCCAGGGAAAAAAGAGAAACAGGTGGGGGAAAGCCTTGGACTTCAACTATGTGGAGGGCAGAGATGCCAGCTCAGCACTGGATACTCCTAAGTCCCCAAATTTGATTTCTTTTAGTAAAGGTATTCCCTTAAATTATTTTGATTCAGACTCATCGTCAGTCCGTTGTCTCACTAAACTACAGAACACATGCATGGCCTTATAGTGGATTTACATTTCCAAGCAATATTGATTGACCATCTTAATATTGACCAATATCGATTCGTACCGCGAGCAAGAATGGAAACAGATCAACTAACCTCTCCGACTGGCATGCTGGAGGGTTAAGGAAGCATGGATGAATGCTAAGAAAAACAAGAAGAAAAAACTAAGAAAAAAAAGTGTAAAAGTAAACCACTACAGATAATGTTGTTGTTGTTAGTCGCGAAGTAGTGTCTGACACATCACAACCCCATGGACAACATTCCTCCAGGTCTTCCTGTCCTCCACCATCCCCCGGAGTCCACCCAAGCTCAAACAAAATCCTTCAGTCACTCCATCCAGCCACCTCCTCCTCTGCCATCCTCTTCTTCTTTTGGCATCTATTGTTCCCAGCATTAGGCTCTTCTCCAGGGAGTCCTTCCTTCTCATTAGTTGGCCAAAGTACTTGAGTTTCATCTTCAGGATCTGGCCTTCCAAAGAGAGTCAGGGTTGATCTCCTCTAAGACTGACTGGTTTGATCTCCTTGCAGTCCAAGGGACTCGCAGGAGTCTCCTCCAGCACCACAATTCAAAGGCCTCAGTTCTTTAGTGCTCAGCCTTCCTTATGGTCCTACTTTCACAGCCATACATTGCAACTGGGAAAACCATAGCCTTGAGTATATGCACTTTTGTTGCCAGGGTGATGTCTCTGCTTTTTAGTATGCTGTCTAGATTTTCCACCTGGCGCCGGAAAAAATATAAAATCTAAAACCTTGTAGTTGGCAGTGAAGACCCCTACCTGGTAGCTTGTAGTTGTAATTAAACTGCAGGGGGCCTGGGTGATCTCACCAATGGAAACACTGGAGATCAAGGCCATTTAAATCTTCTCTGTGGGTCTGAGTGCACATTCCCACCATTGGTGAGGCTTCTCTGACAATGCACCAGCACTTCCCACTAAAAGGTTGCTGGGGAGACAGATTCCCACAGCCTTTCCCATCAGTGATCAGAGGTGATGGTGGAGAGTCCTCAGTTGGGCAGCATGCTAGGGGAGGTCCCACCTTCGAGGTCTCCTGGGCATAGAGGTCTGCAGGGGTCTGATCATGCTGAGAAAAGTGTTCTACTAGCTACCCCACAATTTGGGGGGGGGGGTATTTCCCCAGGGTGAACACGCAGTCTTCTAGCTAGACCAGGTTGACTCTCCATGCCAGAACCAGACTACAGGACAAGCAACACTTCTGCCTTCTCTGGATTGCATCAGGATGTCTAGAGCTACCAGTTGCCAGAATGTAAGCACAGTTTCACAGGGAGACACATTTCCTTGCAAACCTCAGCAGTTTATTAGATAGAACCCTCAGGTACCCTCTGGAGAGAAAAACCTTACGAACAGTTCTGCCAGGCTGAGACCGGCTACAGGCTTCCAGAACATGTACAAAGTATTTTATAACCACCTAGTCTGTGCGCTTAAGTGGACTCCGGGGAATGGTGGAGGACAGGAAGACCTGGAGGAGTGTTTTCCATGGGCTCGTGATGGGTCGGACACGATTTCGTGACTAACAACTACAAAAACCTCCTTGTCATGTACATGTGTATAGAGTTGTCAATGACAGAATAATGACAGTACAATGGCACTCTGATGTCGGCATATACAGAACAATAATGCAAACCAGCCAGCTATGTATGTTATAACGGAAGGGAAAATATTACTGATTGCAGTGTATCGACAGTTTGAATGAGTAAATTTCTGAAACTTAACCCAATCTCCGTGTGTTTAAACATGCAAAAGTGAGTGGTTGGGAAACCATTCATGAAAACTGAGCTCAAATCCCTGCACTGATTGGCTATGGTGCATCAGCCACTCGAGGGGCGTGTTAACTTGACAATTCTTGAGAAAGCTGTGACTTCTTCAAAGGATTAGATGGCAACATGGTGGTTACAGGATATCTTGTATCACCGGGCAGCAGATTAGTCAGTCTTGGTTATGGGGGTCTTCCTTTTGTTCCCCAAAATGGACTCCAAAATTCATGTCAGGCACCAATTCAAAACATGCCAGGCACCAATTCTTTTCATTATCATTTTTTTGGACCTCTTTCCCAACAATTGCAGCCAGTAGTTTGGGGCAATGTAGGGATTCAGCGAAAAGAGATTTCTGTACCATGCTGATAGGCCCCATCCTCTGATGCCCTGCCATGCCACTCCCATCCTTCTTTGGCAAAAAGGCTGAAGCATCCTCGCTTTTGCAGTTTCTGAAAAAGAAGGGGGTGCTTGAATGCCCTGCTGGGCTGATGAAGACTTGGGGCAACTAGTGGCTCTTCAGATGCTGTTGGACTACAGCTGCCTTCATCCACTATCACTGGCCAGGCTGGCTGGGGCTGATGGGGACTTTTCCAGACACACCTGGAGGGATGCAGGTTGTGATTCGGAAGCAAAGCCTATTGAGAACTGCTTTAAGGTAGACCCTTTTGCAGGCTTCTGCCAGATTTTCTTGGTATTCTTGTTGTTGTGCTCATAGAATATGAACACTTAAAGCCTAATTTATGAATTACTTGCCACACCATGAGTTTTGGCCACTACAGGCCCCCTTTTGTTTTTGTGGTAAGGTGCTCCTTTGTGTTCAGGTCCGGCCTCACCAGAATGATGTAGCACTTGGGGAGGAAGATGCAGCCCAGCAGACCAGTGCAGGAGGCCAAGATGGAGAAGACCTGCACGGCCACCATGTACTTGCCCCTGGTGCTCAGGTAGGTGGGTACGAAAGACACCCAGACGCTGCAGAAGACCAGCATGCTGAAGGTGATGAGCTTGGCCTCATTGAAGGCCCCGGGCAGCTTCCTGGCCAGGAAGGCCACCGTGAAGCAGACGGCAGCCAGGAAGCCCATGTAGCCGAGGGCAGCGTAGAACATGGCCACAGAGCCTTCGTTGCACTGCAGGACGATTTGTGTAGGCTGGGAGTGCATGTCAGAGTCAGGGAATGGAGGAGAGATTCCCAGCCAGATGGTGCAGATGATAACTTGGACACTGGAACAAGAAATAATAATGGAGTTGGCCAATCTCTTCCCCAGCCATCTCCTCACCCTGTTCCCAGGCTTGGTGGCCAGAAAGGCCAGCACCACGGTGATGGTTTTGGCCAGCACAGAAGACACGGCCACTGAGAAGATGATGATGAACGCCGTTTGTCGGAGCAAGCAAGACACTTTCCTTGGCTGGCCGATGAAGAGGAGGGAGGACAGGAAGGAGAGCAGGAGGGAGACGAGGAGAATGTAGGAGAGGTCCCGGTTGTTGGCTTTGACTATGGGAGTTTCTAGGTATTTAATGAAAATGTGTAGGACAATGCTTGTGGTTAAGGACAAGAAGAGGGCAAAGGAAGCCAGGCTGATCCCTGCAGATTCTTCATAGGACAGAAATGTGGTTCTTTTGGGAAGACATTGATCTCGGTCCTTGTTTGGATGCTGGTCTTTATGGCAGCGAGTGCAAAAGGCTGAATCTGAGAAGAAGAAAAGTGGCAGTGATGTTTCCACTCTTTCGAGTACACTTTGGAGTAACAGTGTCTTCTGGAGACTAGCTATGTCTACTGATTCCAAGACCCAGGATCACCCAGGGAGAATTTACGTTCAGCCAGCTTCCAGGTCACCAAGTTTTTTGGGGTTGTTACAAGGCTGCGTTGAGTGTTGATTTCTCCTCCTTGTTGGACTCTTCATTCCAAGGGGTAATACAAAGAAATACAAATTCCAGACCAGCTTCCATGACTTAGAGTAGGAAACCTGACCTTTGATAGTCTGTCCTTCTGCTTTGGGAGTTTGGGAATTTCTTAGCAATATTGTTAAGCATCCCAGTCTTTGGCCCGGCTAAAGGAAAGGAAGGGGGATGGACTTTGGAATTTATTGCCAGAGCCCAGGAACAGGAGAGAAGATGGGAAAGGAAGGCACCAATCCTGCCACCTACCCTCCGACAGATAGAATTTGAAATAAAACCAATGTAATCAACCTAGCTGTCGTGCCTGAAGCCCCAACAGAGGCAGCACCTCATGAGGAAGTCTTGTGCTTGGGACCCTATATCCATAAACAAACCCCGCAACCTAGCTTGGTGGTGGCTGAGCAGATAGCTGCACCTCCCCCTGACTCGCTGCCCATTGAGCAAACACCAGAGCCCACATCAAAGCAAGAGAGCCCCGAGGGAAAAGACACCAGGAGTTCTACTCAGAAGGAGTCAGAGCAGGCTGTCCCTCCTCCCACTGATGCTGAACTTCCTGAACATGACACAGGCGACGGAGGGGATGTTATAGATTTTTCCCTAGCAACCAATCGTAGAATTCTTAGAAGATATGAGCAAAGGCAGACCCTGTTACGCCAGAGAGAAGAAAGGCGTGACCAAGAAAGCTAGTCCCATGTGGGCTCGGGGAGAGACACCACTAGAGGATTAACAGCTGCATTCCAAAGACCTCAACAGAAGAGCTTATCTATATAGTTGTAAATTTTGTAGACAAGTAGCAATAAAAGACTTTAGGTTCATTGCTTGTGAACGTGTGGGTTGTTTACATGTTGAGCAGCAAATCGACACTAGCTCAGTTACATACTGGCTACTTCTGAAGACTCTCTAGTTCCTGTTCTAATGTCAGTGTTCCAACCAGGAAACCTGGTAATTCTCTGATGATTGGATCTATGCTCCTAATGAGCCGACATCACCCAAAATGAGGAGTTAGAGCATCAGCCCTGTCAACTCTAAGAAGACATGAGCTTTTGGTTGGAGGTCAGAAACATGATCTGCAGGAAGATAAAGCTATTCAGTTCATGGTAAATTCCTCTCAAGAATTTCATGAAATTCATTTCTATATTTGGATTTCCTCAGCTAAACAGTGCCCTGTCTTTGGAGATGTTTGAATAAAACAGCTGGGGTTTAAATAAAACAAGTCAACAAGAAACTGGTATAGCAACCCTTTCCCCACTGGGTGTCCTTCACCCCAACAGCTCCTCACCTTCCTGGGTGGAGATGGTCCCTTCTGGACAAGGAGTGCAGTCATGGCAGCAAACCGGCTTTCCTTCCTGAGCCACCTTGAAGAATCCAGGGTGGCAGGCTCTGGAACACCTCGAATGAAGAAAGCTCTAATGGAAAACAGCAGGAACATCAAAGGGAAATGGTTACTGGTGTATTCAGAAGCTCCAAAGTCCTAAACAAAGAGACGAGGATCAAGTTCAGAGAGAGCAAGTTG
>NW_025335590.1:0-3354 GCF_004798865.1 Varanus komodoensis | reverse complement strand
ACTAAGAAACCATGGCATTCAATAGGTGTGGAGATTCCCTTTAAAACTGACTGTATGGCAAAATATTCCTTAAAACTACTACAGAGAAGCTGTAAAGAGTTAAAAATTTGTGTGCCTGCCATGGATCCACAGAAGGGCCAAGTTAAAAGAGAAGTTCCATGAGATGAGAGGCAACTGGATGTAAAGAAATCAGAAGGGAGAAGAAACTATTGAAGCCACGTGAATTTGCTTTCCTAAGAGCTTGTTTCGAGATGCTGTACTGTCATCTCTAACAGGAGCGGCATGATTGATTAGACTTTAAGAATTATATTTTTGTACTGTGCTGTGCTCTTATCCTGGTAGATTAGTTGATAATGAAGCTTATGACTCACCTTATTATAATTGGGAAATGTTTGGAAAGACCTATAAGGGTTGGGGAAGGAAAAAGTTGGCTTCAGGAGCATGTGCTTTTGGTCTCTCATTGGAGCTGAGAAGGGTACAGGTTTCTGCAGCAATCAGAGTTACATTGGCCTCACTTCCAGGTGGGACTGGGGGGACTGCACATGGAATTACAAAATCGAGACCTTTTTAGCTCAAAGATTGAAGGACCTCACAACAAACAGGTTCATACAGATCACGAAGCGTTCATCCTGGGAAGGCATGTGTCTGTTAGGGATGAAAGAGGCCGTGTTTCTGTGTGCCTTTTGGGGTCAGGGTAATACCAATTCTGTGAATGAGAATGGTGAGGCTGGGGAATGGAGACATAGTTATGGTGGAGAAAAAGATCTTAGGTGTTCAGACAGACCCCAGAAACCAACGAGGTCTGGAAGGGCCTGGAGGGGACATGGGAGAGGAACCAGAGAAACCTGCCTGATCCTTGACCCCATGGCGTGGCATCGGGAGAGAAGGGCTAGCCAGCTTGAGGGTCTGCATACAGCTTGGAACTTTGCCTCCCTCCCTCGGGGCACTCCTAGAGGGGTGGGATCCAGGGTTACTCAAAAGGAAGTGACTCAGAAATGGTTTCTAGTTTGTGTTCAGTGACCACTCTGTGCATGCTCAAAGACTCTTTCTTTGCTGGCTATAGCTTGTAGGATATACAATGAAAATAAAGAGTTTTTGCCAATGACTGGTCTGTTGCTTGAAAGAGAGGAGAGGGGAACCTAACCCCTGACAGCAACAGATGAAATCTATGGAAAGTAAATTTTCTCTGCCCCTTTCCCCTTTTACCTGTTCTGTTCTTTCTTTCAAAACAAAACATGGCTGTGCTTTCACTACAGGCATTACACCAATTGATTCTCTAGAATAGAAGCATGTGCTTCAGCTTATGAAAATAATGAATATGGATGAGATGCTTGTTACAGTTATAATGGAAGTATACAAAGTTTCATGTTCTCCAGTGACATTTAATGGACTGAATTCTGAAAAAAATGAATTCTATAAAGGTACAAGGCAGGGTTGTCTGAATTTCCTATTAATATTTGCTCCAGCTATAGAAGCTGCTTGCGGCCTCCATCAGATAAAATAGTAATATTTTTGGAAGAAGGATTACAAATACACACGATAAGCATAACACCCACACACAATTTAAGGTTCTTTCCCTTGAAAATCCAGTTAAGAGTATAGAAACTCTAAAATACATACTGAAGATGTGTAACTTATCAGGATTAAAAATGAATTTCAAATAACTCAAACTGTTAAAGTCATAAAATTCATTATTCATAAAAATGAATAATGCCTCTTGAAAAGGACACAGATAGAAGGACCAAAGGATATTCATTCTGTTACTCTTCTTTATATTTGCAAAATCTCTGAAGAAATAAAGTTAAAAAACACAGACTGTTCACTAGAGAACTGGTCCAATGAGGCATAAATACACCAAATTCCTAACTCCTCCCATATCCCCATTATTTCCCATTTTGGAACTCTCCAAGTTGAATTGTCAAGATAAATATGCAGGAGTGACGTCATGGAAAGAAACTGGGATGTATAGTGTTGGGAAAATTTGGATAAATCCTGTCTGAAAAGCATTACTTCTGTGTGCTTTTGCCTTGTGGGATCAAATCCTGTCTTCCTTCTCAAAACCAAGCTGTCACTGTTTAAAATGGCATTCCCCCATGCCTTTCCCTCACCTTTAGCTGTAAGCTACAGTACACAGGCCATTTAGTCCAAATTTACATTGTATACCTTCACAATGATTAAATAATCATTGTTGGAATTCAGTTTTACAAGTAAGTATCTTCCTAGTCCAGAGGGCTTCAAGTGCCCGGGTCATTCAGAATGTCTAGAGTCTAGATAAGAGTCCTGAGTTCATGCATAGTTTCTCAGCTTGAATTTACATGTCTAAGCAGACCTGGAGATGGGTTCAAGCTACTTAACTAAAGTGTCAATACAGGCAATTAGAAATATTGTAATCTCATTGTTACTGTATGATTGACTGACATTCCTTTATCTGTTCTGTATGTGATGACATCAGAACCTTACTGTAATCTTTGCATTCTGTCATCAATTTCCCTGTTCCTGGGAGGATATAAAAACCCTGTATTTGTAATGAAGCTTTGCAGCAGAGTTTACCTCTGCCTGCCCAGTAATGCATGCATTATCGTGAGAGTTTACCGTGGGAACCTGGGTTATGCAATACAGCCTAGATGGTCTGGATGCTTGATCTTTCCCACGAACCCGAGTTTTATTTCCTCTTCTCAAATTGAGATTCCGGGATTCTGACAATAGACACAGTGATCTATTCAGAGGAGAAGAATCAGCGGAAGAGAAAGGATCTCTCTAATGCTGATAGGCTGCAGAAACTCCGGATGGTGAAGGATCTTTTGTGGAAAACCAGCTTTCGCTCACCTGGTTCATCCCTGCAGCAGCTTCTCTCTCAATACTGAACTTTTGCTCTGGGGAGGTTTGTCTCTCTAGACTCCCAATTTTCTGAGTAACAATTGAGTTGTTGGGCCACGCTGTGGAGGTCAGCAAAAAATCCCAATTGGCTTCCAACTGCCCATCCTCCCCCAGATAAAATCCATCCGTGGAAGTATTGGAAAACCCCAATGTTTTCAGAAAAGGATGAACCTAGAATGCCAGAGAAAAGGAAAACTTTGTTTCTTCTTTCCTGTTGCGCATTTTCAGATCTAGACTGGAGAATGTGCCTTCCGGAAATATATTGCTAACATGATTTTAGTTAACGTTCACTTTCCTTTTTAACCAAATGTCCATTCCTAAGTCCGTTCTTTCTGCTTTTGTGATTTGGTTTTACAAGCCTGTTGATAATCAGAGGCTCAGTGAAATGAAGGAAATTATTGGGACGGATTCTTTGCGGGGCTGATTGGGGTTCTACATTCACAGGATGGGGTGCATAATGTGGCTCCACCACCCGGG
>NW_025335589.1:21555288-21555546 GCF_004798865.1 Varanus komodoensis | reverse complement strand
GTTAGCAGAATGCTTCCAAATCCACACAGTTTGCTGAGGGAGGGCTCCTGATACCCTGCAGCATCGGGGCCTCTGCCGGAGCCTTGGAAGTGTTGCATGGGGAAGGCGAGCAAAATCTGTCCCAACTGCAGAAAAAAGGGCCCGAGATGCTGACCCGCGGGTCACGACACCGAACGTGGCAAAATTGGGCGGTTGGCAGAATGCTTCCATATTCACAGACATTGCTGAGGGAGGGCTCCCGATACCCTGCATGCGTCG
>NW_025335589.1:21441952-21555188 GCF_004798865.1 Varanus komodoensis | reverse complement strand
GGAAAGATTTTGCTCGCCTTCCCCCGATACCCTGCATGCGTCGGTGCCTCTGCCGGAGCCCTGGAAGGGGTGTCTGGGGAAGGCGAGCAAAATCTTTCCAAAATGCCGAAAATAGGGCCGAGATGCTGACCCACGGGTCACGATTCCGAAAGTGGCAAAATTGGGCGGTTGGCAGAATGCTTTCAAATTCACACAGTTTGCTGATGGCGGGTACCGATACCCTGCATGCGTCGGTGCCTCTGCCAGAGTCCTGGAAGTGGTGTCTGGGGAAGGAGAGCAATGCTGACCCGCGGGTCACGACTCCAAAAGTGGCAAAATTGGGCGGTTGTCAGAATGCTTCCAAATTCACAGAGGTTGCTGAGGGAGGGCTCCCGATACCCTGCATGCGGCGGTGCCTCTGCCGGAGTCCTGGAAGTGGTGTCTGGGGAAGGAGAGCAAAATCTGTCCAAAAACCCAAGAAAATGGCCGAGATGCTAACCCGCGGGTCACGACTCCGAAAGTGGCAAAATTGGGCGGTTGGCAGAATGCTTCCAAATTAACAGAGGTTGCTGAGGGAGGGCCCCCGATACCCTGCATGCGTCGTTCCCTCTGCCGGAGCCCTGGATGGGGTGTCTGGGAAAGGCGAGCTAAAGATGTCCGAAATGCCGAGAAAAGGGCCGAGATGCTGACCCGTGGGTCACGACTCCGAAAGTGGCAAAATTAGGCGGTGGGCAGAATGCTTCCAAATTCACACAGTTTGCTAAGGGCGGGCTACCGATACCCTGCATGCGTCGGTGCCTTTGCCGGAACCCTGGAATGGGTGTCTGGGGAAGGCGAGCAAAATATGTCCAAACTGCAAAAAAAGGGCCCGAGATGCTGACCCACGGGTCACGACTCCGAACGTGGCAAAATTGGGCGGTGNTGTTGCAATTTTAGGGCCTTTTTGTACCTTTGTAGTATGTTTTTATTTAAATAAAAAATTTCAACCTATTGAGCTTTAGGCACCTAACAAAAACTTTTCTTTTTCAAGGACCTAAGTGCACCATTTAGACCATCTACAGTATACGAACTGCACTGGTTTTAATATATTAATTTATGTTTTACCTTTAATTGACATGCATATTGTGATTTTATCTTGTTTTAGTTATTATATTTTCAAAGTATCATTTTACTTAATGTTATCATCAGTAATTTTAGTATAATGGCTGCCCAGAGAGTGGGATTCTAACAGCTTTCAAACAAATCTAATAGAAGTCTTATTCCTGCATCTTCTAAGCAAGTGGAAATAGCCCCTCCCATAAGGTGACATTAAGCACCCCCCTCCTTTGCCACACAAGATTTTCAAAATATTTGTTCTTTGCTTTTATACTTTTTAAACCTAATAATATTATGCTAGTTCAGGTTAACAGAACCAGGTGTCTATAATGATATCATTAGCTTGCTCATCAGTCCGTGTGCATGTTGCTGCATATAATTCAGCTAAACCAGCTGCATAAATGGCATTCCCCTTTGAAATTCTGCATAAATTTAATCCAGAATAAATTTTCATATTAAAAAATTACTCTTAACATTCAAAATGTAAAATCTTTCCAGTAATTCCATCAGCATCTTGCTGATCACATCCTGCCTGAAACAATGGTTCAGAGAGAATTGTGAACACCTGATGTTGTTATAGGCAGTATGACTAATGACAAATTCTAATTCAAGCAAGGACAGGTTACTTTTGTGCAGAAAATTTGAAATGTAGTACAAGGATGAGCCCATATAGGCTCTATTATTTGCTGGGAAATAAACCAAAATATAAATGTTCTTATGAGAGGGGACAGTATCTTAACAGTAGATTAAAAGGTCTGTGGTCTGTCATTGTTGTTGTTGTTAGTCAATAAGTCGTGTCCGACCCATCGCAACCCCATGGACAACATTCCTCCAGGCCTTCTTGTCCTCCACCATCCCCCAGAGACCACTTAAGCTCACACCAACTGCTTCAGTGACTCCATCTAGCCACCTCATCCTCTGCCGTCCCCTTCTTCTTTTGCCATCTATATGTACCTCAAATGGCATGCAGCTACTTCATTACAATGATCCATATCACCCTATAAACCTATGTAATATAGGTCCTCCTTACTAATGAATTTTTGCTTTCCTGGAGGGACAAGAAGTGGGTGAGCAGCACATATATAACTGGTTCTAGTGTAGACATCTGTTGCATGTGCCATGAGTAACAGACCTTATATCACTAATGATAGGAACAAATTCAAGGACTGTCCCTATATAATCATGAGAATAGTAAAAAAAAAAAAAAGCAGCATCTGATATTCCATTACTTGCAAGATTTTAAACCAACCCCCCACTGCAAAAAAAGGGGGGGGGGGACAACAGCACCACCATTTTTTTTAAAGCACAGTATTTTGTCAGCATTACCAGGCCTTACTGTAGATTAAATTATTTAGAAGAACAGCTTGCATGAATTTCAGTCATGGTCTATTTTATACCCTTAACAAGTATTTAATTTTTTAAATATCAACATGTTTGAAAAGGTTCTGGGTCTGATTTTGGAGATACTGGCTTGCCTATTATTACATGCACATTAAAAAATCAACAGTAAAAACTTCTGGAAAGGAAAGGAAAGGAAAGGAAAGGAAAGGAAAGGAAATCCAACTATTTTTTATCAGCTCTCTTCTAATTACATAAGTAAAACAAGTCCACTGCAAAGTATTTTTGCATAATAGTTTAATATGGCAGAGGACTGTCTTCAATGTTGTTTCAGCCACTTAAAAATTACAGTGTCTGCAACATGGTTGACTAATAAGATTTTATTACAGTCATTGGTGGTATAAATCTAACAGAGGTGTTATTTTAAAAACTTGGACTAAGATCAAAATGCTTACAGATCTCAGATTGCTATTAGACATAATAATTATGCACTAAACTAATTACAACTGAAGCAAAACCTGACTTACAACTAATTAATTTTTATTGCATCAACATTAAACATGGTCTTTCAGTTTAATGTAGGGCTCAACTATAAATGTTTAAGAACCTATTCGTCTGTGTATTTATTTCAAACAGGCTGTCTAGGTCAGATTCATAAAGTCAAGACTTGGCAAGATTTGTGTATTTGAAATGCATGCTGGGAAAAAGTAAACTCATATATTAAACAGTTTGTCCTTGTGCAATTCATATTCAGATGGTCCCTTTTCATTCCCATTTATTTGTTTATTTATTATTACATTTCTCCATTGTCCACCATCTCAGAGGCTCCCTGGGTGATTAACAAATTAAAACTACCATATAAAACACATGTAATAAAAGCACAACAATCCAATGAACAAATACCATAATGCAATAAAACAATAATCCCTCCCACCACTATCGCAGCTAAGCCTCATTTAGAAGTACAGTAAAATATGCTAAAAATGAGAATAAAATCCATGAAAATATTGGGTAAATAGAAAGGTCTTCACCTGTTGCTGAAATGGAGAGAGAGAGAGAGAGAGAGAGAGAGAGAGAGCGAGCGCGCGCGCGCGCGCGCGTTGCTACTATTCAACAGAGAATATGATTTTCTTTCATGTAAAGTAAAAGGAGATTTTCCACTTTATTATTGTAATTACGTGAGGTCAAGTTTAGACTACTACCAGATGCAAAGCTAGACTGGTAATCAGTTGTTACAGGTTCCATGTTATTAACAGCAAATCCATCTCATTTGGGTTATATATTCATGGCTTTCAATAATTTTTACACATGAACATCCCAGAACATAAAAGTGATTTTTTTCACTGCTATATAAAATTATGGCTCCTCTAAAGCACTAACTTTAGGAAAGCTATCTCAATAATTGAGTTGGAGTGTCCTCTTCAGTGATGCTATACACTCACAGGACCCTTCAAGGCAGAAGCAGGTTTATTTATTAGATTTTTATCCTGCCGTGTTAGCCAATAAGACTCCCTGAGCGGGTTACAAAGTTTAAAAATATACAATAAAGTTTAATCCTGCTTCAGAGGGATTATTCCAGTACTCTCTGGAATAATGTAGGGGTTCCATACTGGGCTGCACAGTCATTGAAAAGTTCTTCTCCAGCACAAACTCCTCTTGATCAGAATAAACTCAGGATCCAACTTTGAGATACCAACGCTAAGAAGTTTACACTGCTGTATCCCAGAAAAGCACCAGAGAAACAAGAATTTTTCTATGAGTTCTATGAAATGAATGAGTATGCATGTAAGAGCTGTTAATGACATTTAAAGTTCTAACCAGTTATTATCATCACTGATCTTCTTCAACTGGATGCCTGTAAGCCCCTGAACTGAGAGGTTTATGAGCAAGTGTTCAATGCAGAGCAGGAAAAAATGGTGGAGGTGATTTCTAGTTCCCCCATACCTTCTGCTCCAAACTTCAGTTAGAAAGCTGTTTCCAAGCTGTCTAGGAGGAAGGAAGCTAGAGTGCAATCAGGACAGCTCATATCCTGATATCTCCCACCTGCTCCTCTTCTTGCTTCCAATTTCTCCTGTCTGTGACTGATTCTTCTGCTTCAGAGAGTTAGTTGGCACAATTCCTTACACACCAGTTGCAAAGGAAAGAAAAGACAGTAGCTTTCAAGACTGTTTTGAGCTTTCCTTAGCCAACATGAAACCAAATATGTAGCAGATATGAGTCAACAGGAGAATACACTAGTGCTGAAAACACAAGGTTATGATTCAAAATACTGGTTTTACTTAAGGATGGGGGACCAGGCTACTTGACCCAAAAAAGAATTGGGTCCTCTTGAACAGTTCCCTCAAACATCTAAACCTTGGCAGAGAGGTGAGATTTTTTCCACTGCTTGAAGGAGCCTCATTCTTTTGTGCTGGCTGGCAGTACATGAAAAAATCCTCATGGCCTATTAATAGAGTTCTCTGATAAATGGTCAGTGCGGCTCCCACACAATCTTTTAATATACTCAAAAGCAGCCCAATTGGTTCTTATGGGAACAGGAAAAAACATTTGCGATAAAAACCTGAAAATCAGGAGGACTATGGCCCCACTATTTGTTATGGTGCCATAGGGCTTCAGCATGTTCTTTTTTAAATCCCCTTAGACCATTTGGAGATAGTGAGGTGGAGAAGCATCCACCTTCCTGAAGTATGAAAGTGAGCAGCACTGAAGGAGAGCACTCCGCTCTAAGCGACTCAAGGTGAGTCTTAGTTCTGTTTACAGAGAGCATCACTTTACAAGCTGTCATATTTGATTATTTTCAACTCTAAAATCCACGGCATCTAGATTACTCAGAGAATATTATCTCTCATTATACACAGAGGGTAAAACAGATGGATGAACAGTAGTCAGATCTCCTGGTCCAGGATGGTGACTGGGTGAGTGCCATCATGGAGAGGCTTTTATCTTGTTCATTCCTAAACTTCAGTGCCACACTTAAGCTGGGAGAAAAACAACATAGGTGCCTGCATCATGCCTTGATTTTTCCTTGATTTTTTGTAAGCTGTTACAAGGACATGACAAGCCACCTGACAGAATACACAAGCAATAACTTAAGTTTTGTTTATAAACCTAAGTCATCACAAAATGACCAGTATATAATGACCAATGATGGTTAATAAAAAGTTTAATAAATCCAAGGTTAAGATATAAGACTTAAACATAAAATTATGTAAGACTGGTTTCCAGTTGTTATAAAAATAGCTATCTTCAAAAGCAAGGATACAACATATAATAAGAATCAAAGTATTTAACAGGCAGACTTCTCCAGTGCAGGCATTTACAAACTGGCACATACCTGGCTGGTGCCATTGAGTAGCCTCTGTTCTCAAACTTTCTATATGCTTGTTAAAACCAAAATGCCTCTCTTCTGGAAAACTGAACAATTTGTTTCAGTTTTTAGAAGCAAATGAGATTTTTACTCCACTATCTTATATCAAAGAACAATTCAGCAAATGATGAGGAAGTTCCTAAACCACAATGACCAAAAATCAAGTGATGAGGTGCCTTGGCTACTCTGCCATCAAGAATTACAGAAGGTACTGAAATATGGCAACAGTTGCTTTTCCAGAATGAACTTACACACTTCAGATAAATAGTTACCTTGACCTGAAATTTGTTTAAGTAGCTTATATCAGATTTTAAAAAATAATCCTGTAAAAACACATTAACTGCTATGTAATGTGAACTCATTTTTAGCTAGAACATCTCCGTCTGTCTGAAGGAAATACATCTCCAAATATCCACAGTTCTGTAGTAAGGACATCCTGTTTTGATACTAAGAGTTTTCAATGGAGTAAAAACCAATTTAAATATAGAGAAGTGTTTAAAAATGAAGAAAAAATTCACTTCTATGCTAAGGCTGTGATTGTAGCATATATCTTTTTTCCTACAAAAGTCGTGCCAGGATAAGTGTGATAGCCTATTATTTGTCAAAAACCTCTGTTTTCCCCTAATTTAAGGTAAGGGGGAAAGATGAGAAGCCAGGATTCTTTAAAAAGGTTTTCTTTAACAAAATCAAGACAAGACAAAATCAAGAGCAAACACTAATTGTAACATATACTGCAGTCACAACAAAAGCACAGATAAGGCTCAAATCTTAAATACATTTTAAGGAGTAAGTCCCACTAAATACAGTTGGACTTAAGTAAGAAAGCACAGGATTGAGCTATCCGGTAACTTTTTTCAAATTATTGTTCATAGGTACACTAACTGAATGCATGCTGTCTACATATGCAGAGGTCTTTTCTTTTATATAGTTACAACACACCTTCCACTAGTATCTTTGATGCTTAAGTATACAGTGCACGTAATGGCAAAAGTCACATAGAACTAATATTCAACTGTATTTTAAACCACCATTAAGATACAGTAACTGAAGGTTCAGCAAGTTCTTGCTGCTAACAAAGTTATACTAAAATGAAAATAACAGTTATGGATTAAAAATCTGTACGGAAGGAATTGATGTCCCTGTGGCTTTTTAATAATAATATTCCACATATAGCAACAACGAACTTGCAATTGTACATTTTAATGAACTTAACTAAATTTAAAACCACAAGAGGTTTATTTCCTAAACTTTAATTTTCTAAAAAATGTTTACTTTCTTCCAGATGGTAAGATTAAATTACATAAACACTGTCAGCAAGTTGAATCCTCAGATGTATTCATTTCTACCACAGAAGCTTCAAAACCTGTCTATAATTTTGTTACTGATGTTTAGAAACAGCTGTAGCTGACATGGCTATGTGTTGTATATGTCAGCGTTAAAGGATTAAATATTCTTAGCCCCCAGTGGACAGGGTCTGTGCTGTTAGCTCGAACTAGTGCAAGAAATGCTAGAAGTTGTTATTACAGCAGAGATGTCTCATTAGATTGCTGATAAACAGAAAGGTCAAAGATGCAACATTTAACTTCCTCACTAGAGGTTTTTGGTTTGTTTTATACAAAATAAAATGAAATAGCCTGCTTGTTACATAAGATAAAAGAACCCTATTCAAAGGTGACAAGTGGCTCGAGATAATCTTTTCTTAACTATATGATAAGTAATATGAAAAAATAATATCACAATGTTCAAATACATAATCTTATCAGCTTTTCAAACATCCATCTTTTAAACACTTTAATGATGATACTGGCTACTGTAAAACAGCATTGCAAATAATGGTAACTTCCTGATTGGATTATTGTAATGTGTTCTATGTGGGGCTGCCCTTGAAGACAGCCCAGATACTTCAGTTGGTTCAGAATAGAGCTGCCATGATATTAATAGGGACTGGAATGTAGTCACAACTCTGTAGTAAGGACATCCTATTTTAAGGCCTGTCCTCTATCACTTACACTGGCTACCAATTGAAGTCCAGGCCCAATTTAAGGTGCTGGTGATAACCTATAAAGTCCTAAACGGCTTGGGTCCTGGATACCTGAAGGAGCGCCTTCTTTCCTATGTGCCTTCCCACCCTTTGAAATCTGAGGCAGAGGTCCTTCTTCGGGATCCTTCCCTGAAAGAGATTAGGAGGGTGGCTACTTGGAGGAGGGCCTTCTCTGCAGTGGCTCCCCAACTGTGGAACACACTCCCCAGAGAGGTTCGCCTGGTGCCAATGCTTTTTTCTTTTTGGCACCAGATGAAAGCCTTTTTATCTTTCCACTATTTTAATTGCTAATTTGTCTTCATCTGTTCTTTTATATTTATTGGATGCTGTACTTTTATCTTATTTTACTGCTGTTACTGTGAACCATCCTGAAACATCAGTGATAAATTCTAATTTCAAAAGCTAAGTTTCAGAGGGCAGCATCACATCGGATTTTCTTTAATACTCCTAAGTTCAAAATTCTACTACTATACTGACCATGCTTGATGATAAACAGAGGACCACTTAATACTCCTAAGTGCACAATGCTATTGCTATGCTGATTATGTTTGATGAAATTTATATCTTGCCTCTTCACCAGAAATGCTGCTCAATATAACTACACTAAAATATAAAGTAAAATACTAAATTATAATTGCAAGAATTAAAGCAAATCAGTTACTAAAACAAATAAACCATATGATGTACCCGTGTCCACTAGTTAAAACCTAC
Source organism: Varanus komodoensis (assembly GCF_004798865.1). NCBI lineage: Eukaryota > Metazoa > Chordata > Lepidosauria > Squamata > Varanidae > Varanus > Varanus komodoensis. The sequence continues at coordinate 21,546,657 of NW_025335589.1, read as the reverse complement.
TGCATCAAACTGTCTGCGTAACAAAACTTTTTTGCCTGCCGGCGGAGGAACAAGGATGGAATTAGGTATGTCTCCTTTAGCAGGCAATTGCTGAACTCAGGAGAAGCCACCATGAAGACTACTCCCATACTCCTGCCAGATGTGCCTCTGATGGGTGGTGGGGCAGAGAAAAGGAACTCTCTCAAGGATCTTATAATTTGGACTTGCTCATGTTGGACAGTGAAGTCTGATCTTATGGTGTTCAGGGCTGTACAGGCCGTAACAAGCACTTTGAACTGTGCATGCAAATGTTCTAATAACCAGTGAAGCTTCTCTGACAAGGCACTTACCAGTGCTGGTTAGTCTGGTAGCAGCATTCTGGAGTAGCTCAAGTTTCCAAATACTTTTTTTCACAGGCAGCACTACACAGAGCAACAGTGCCTCTAGAAAGATAAGTCATGTCTCACTAACCTTTTAGAGTCCTTTGAGAAAGACAGCAAGCATGTGGATTGGGATAGTCTGGCAGATATTTATTTATTTAAAGCTTTTATATGCCATCACCACATGCCTCAGATATTGTTGGCTCTGACTTTCAAAAGGCTTTCTGCAAAATCCCTCACCCAAAATGAGCCTTTATAGAATTAGAAGAAAAGTCGTATTATGGCTTGTTAAAATTTTAAAGAAAGACAAAAACAGGAATGGACAGTTCTCACAATGGGTGGATAGTTCTCACAAACAATGGCCCCACAAGGAATTTGTATTGAATGAGGAGCTTCTGAATTAATTCATAAAGAAGCTGCAATTAGCACTGAGTTTGCCAGTGACAACAAAAGCACACTTGAGTAATAAAACGCACACACAACATTATATATGCACTGATAATGGACTCATCTGATCACACCTAACCAGGAAAGTGTCCCTAGAGTAACGGAAATATCTAGGTAGAGTGCAGTTCTTGTGAAAACAATAAATCCCATGTTGAACAACATCAAGGAAGGAATTTAAAAAAGCGAATACTGCATTTGATGTATATATGTAAATCTTCATGAAATGTTACATTGAGAAAAAAGATTCTCCTAACCTTTTACAAAATAAAAAGATACACAAAGCATAGGTTTTAGAACTAGGCTGCCTTATGGCAAATTACTCTTTAACCCATCTGGAAGTAATTTTATTCTTTTATCAATCTAGTCTTTTTTGATCAATATTAACATTCTTTTAAGAAGTTAAAATAATGAACAATTTTGTGAAATAATATAAAATGTAGTACTAACAGAACAAGGGAAGTATGTGGAGCAAAAAGTCTGCATAGGATTTTGAACAAATTAATAGTTTGAACACCTTTGCAATATACTTGTTTATAATTTTTTACAAATCCAACAATTTTTTACATATCTAAGCTGCTGCTTAGAGCTATTTTCTATTTTCAATGAAGAGTTTTTCTAGCTTCTGATTTTAAATGGTATTTTTCTAAAATAAGTGTACCACTTAAAACAGAAAATGGAAATTGGAACTCTGCACCAAGTGCCAACAGTTTGCTGTATCAGTCTGATTTAGAAAGAAAACTGCAAGCAAGACTGACCTCTATATCAGAGTAAGGGCAGCTATGCAGCTCATACTGACAATGCTACTTGACTCAGGTCATTTTTTATGTCATCTTACTTAAAACATGCTTGTTAGTCTGACATGAACCTTGCAGACATGTGTCTACCTTACAAAATCCTTATAGTTGACAATGTTAGCACAGTGTCCTGATAACTTAGTATCTTTTTATATTTCAAAATGTTTCTCCAAACAGATACATTATTTTTCACACGAAGCATTCACAATGCTCTTTACCAGTTCCTGACTTGAAAATATTATACTGCTAATATTTCATATTTGCATTATTAACAATCACTTAGCTTTTATTAGCATTCCCTCTACATTAGCCATGTAGTCTTCAAAATACGTTAGGTGATAACTTCCATCATCCTTAACTACCCATGCTGATAGTGGCTGATGGAATTAGCAGTCCAAAAATCTGAAGGACAGCTGGTTGAAGACGGCTGTACTAGATGACTCTCTCTTTCAATGTTATGACTAGATATTGCACCAAAGCGCTTTTTTCCCTCATGGACAATATCAGATATTTGATCAGCTAGAGCAGCCAGATTACTAAATAGGGATGATCAAATAGAACTTTCTGCCAGTTCCAAAAATGGGTAATGCTGTTTCCAAAGTAGTTTTTGCTTTTGTTTTTTAACCATTAAAGCCCTAAACAGCTTGACCTAGACGGGTAAACAACTGTGAATTCATGAAACACATGAACCCAAGTATTAGAAGGCCCTTATCTAAGTCCTGTTCAAATGATGAATGGGGGTGGTGGAAAGTGCTTCACCCTTCTTTTTATGGAATATTCTCTTCATTGGGGTTTCCCTTTTGGCACAACTTTAAAAATTTGTATAGGCATTTTAGGCTGCCTGGATTCTGAAACCTTAACTAGGCTTCATTCTGTTTTACTGTGTTTTAATGCTGCTAGTTTTAAATTATTAATGTTGTTACTGTGTTTCCATGAAAGTCTTTAAATACCTTGTTCCATGATATGAAACACTTTCTAATGTGCCTTATAATATCAAAATTAAATAAAAACAAAAACAACACTTAAGAAACCAGAGTGCCTATCAGTCTTATTTGTACTTTCATTAAAAACAAACCATTACTTTTCTAATACTGCTTTGTCACTTAAGGAATAGCTATCATTATTATAAATTATGGAATCATAAATCAAGCATTTTCTTAATCTTTTCTAAATGCTTTACACAATGCAATCTTCCATTTAAAATATCTTCAGATATACAAGACATGTATCACCCAATGCATTTACAATACTGAAAGGAACTTTACACATTCCAAACAGAGTTAATTTGCTTCTCACATATGCTTTCCATGGTGGAATGCCTTTACTGTCTTCACCATTGTGAACAACTATTAGGAACAGATAGTGTGGAAACAAACCATAATCATGAGGCTGAGTCACACAACCAAAAATGACAGAATATGCACCACAGCAAGGATGCTTCAAGAAACCTCTACATGGTAGCCATATGATTACAAGCCCAGTGCTAGATTTTAAATCAGCAGGTATACAAATTACAACATTCACCAATCATCATATTTCCCTAACTATTACGGATTTTATTCATCTAAGTGCTGCTTCAGCCTTAAACCCATTCTAATATAAGGACTTAAGAAAAGTCATGCTTGATCAGACCAAGGGTCCATCAAGTTCAGTACTCCTTACACACGCTGGCAAACCAGCTGCCCACAGGATCCCTCAAGCAGGATGGGTGCAAGACTTCCTCTTGCTGGCTTCTCAGCAACTGGTGTATGCAGGTATACAACCTCTAGTAAAGGAGGTAGCACAAATAGTAGCCACTGGCAGCCTCCGCCATCCTGAATCTGTCCAATCCCTTTTTTAAAGTAAATATATTTAGCAAATACAAAAGTGACAGATATGCCCATTACAAATAGCTTTATTTCTATTATCAAACAGAAGGTCTGTCACACTTTTCAGTAAAAAAAGTCCCCTTTGATACATAGAGCCTATCCTAAAGTGGTAAACTGAACGTTTTCTAAACACGGAGGGATAACCCTGAATAAACAGGAATACATTTTCTTTCAGAAAGCTGCTGTCTGAAACAAACCTGCAAATGGTGCCACCCATCAATCTATGTAATACCTAAGGAGGCATAACTTGGCACATGAGACAAAAATGCCAGAAATATCTTTTCATGGGAGTAAAAATAATAAATTATAAATTATAAACAGTGGGCTTACCCTTCATAATTTCCAAAATCAGCTGCCTGAGGTGAAGGTTTCATTCTTCCTAATGGAAGTACAACCTTTGTTGCTGGGGAACTGAACCGCAGCAATCACTTTGGACTTTTTCATACTTTTTCTTCATACTTTCCGGTGACACTTTAAGCTTTCCACAAAAGCAGAGCACTATATACTCAGAATTATACTAAGGCACCAACAAAAGTGAGGAAGTCACAACATTCTAATTAAACTGCACTCCAATTTCCTTCTGACATTTTCTTACATATCTACCTAATTTGGCAATCTTTGCTTTAAGGAACTCTGCATTCATAAATGTTTATCCTACTCTGATTTTAATGAATAGTAGTATTTCCAAAAGTCACTTTCTTATTTTAAAACTTCAATGTAAAATACTAGATACCTACTTGCAAATGAGACATCAGCTGCATTCCTCTTATTCAAAGTCCTTATGACAGAAGCTATCCCCAAGTCAAAGATTTCTCTAGCATGCCTTTGAATTTTTTAAAAACACAGTCTAATAATATAAATTGACTGCACAGTCTACTAATTTAGTCTGTTATGGACCTATGACATCAGACGTTAACTTCAAACACAGCACAATAACTGCCTGGTACTGAGTGCTGCCTGACAACTTTTTACACCAACAGAGTCACATATACTACATTCTTGCAATGTTTATGTGCTTCTGTTGCACTCAACCAGCAGAAAAGGCTATGATGGCTGAAGCTTCAGATATTTATTTATTGAAAGTAAATTAGGTAAACAAAGGCTACATATATCTCTGTATCAAGAAAGCACAGATAAATTTTATGGTCTGTACTTCAAGCATAGAACACCTATGGGTTCCAAACCTTGCTTACTTCAGACATAAAAATGCTTAGGATTCTAAAATGTTTATCAGGATGCAAGTCTCATTGAGCACAGTGAAACAGAATGTTTAAGTAAATATACGCAGGTCTGCTCTTAGGCATTCCTTTCTATCATCATATTGCAAGGCAGAATATATAAGTCTTCCTCAAAGGGCCACAGATTATCCTTAAGATACCATAACCTCTATGTAATGTCCTTTAACAGTAACAGTACTGCTATTTCTACTTTTCATTTGCATGAGTAATTGCTAAGCAGTTGAGAAATCCTACTAAGTAAACCCAACAACCAAGGCAAGGAAATTGTGACTCATATACTAATTCTTAACATACAAAACACTGTAAATCTGTCAGATCTCTCACCATTGCCTAGCCATGACAGTTTACAAATTGCTACAGTATAGAGAAGTAATATTACCTTTTACTCAACCCACAAATTATCCCTATGTGCAAAATTCCATCAGTTAATATTATGGCAAAAGACTGCCCTAACATCTCTATTACCTGCTCAAGTTTCCTTTAATTAAAATATAAATAAACCATGTATGTGCTCATGCACATGACATACTGCAGAATGGTCCTACTACATATTAAGCTGTGATAAGTTCATGATCACAATATTTTCAGTTACAAGCAACACTTCTGAAGTGAGAAATTACTTTTCTAGAAACTATATATATTACAAACAAAGTGAACAATGGTATCACACCTGCATTGCTTTGAACTGAAACACTATTAATACTTTCACATAGCTAAATAAAAAACTGACACTGCAACACTGATTAAATATAAAAAAATAGCAAATTACAGATAAGATTGGGTCCTCAATTTGGGGAAACCTCACACATGGAAACAGGCATTTTAAAAAAATCTAGTATGTAATGAGCTGTTTCCTTTAAAAAAAAAAGTCTTAAAACCCTAGTTTATGACACCATGAACTCTGTGTAACACTTATGCTAAAAACAGCACTGCAAAGAACATGATCATTTAAATACCTGGAAGGTGTCTACCTTCTACAGGTATTTAAATACAATTCTTTGGCCTGTTCAACTAATATCAAATTTTAGAAGAAGACTTAGCATATGCCTCCTACCTGAAATTCATTTGATCCACCTCCCACTCTTATACAGGTTTACTTGACCTAAGTTCCACTTACGAGTAATTTAACAGGATTTAGTCACAAGTAATTTGGCATACAGATACAATATATACACATTCACTTACTTGTGTTTTGTGTACTATACCTTAGAAATGTTATTTAAGTCTGCACAAAGATTTTACATGTACATGTTACAAGATAAACAATTTATCATTATGTCACTGTATGCAATGTCAGGAAAATATATGAACAATCCCTATACCAAAGAAACCATATTTAAATTGTTTTTATATATGTATTTTCCCTTAAAATAAAATAAAAATGCTAATAGCATTTCATGCTGCACATATCTTCTATAAGAAGACAGAACAAAGTTTTGATTTGTACTACTAATCATGAGTTTTAGAAGCTAAACATTTTTAAAAAATGCTTAATTTTTAACATCAGCTCAAATGTATCATCTATACTAACCATGCTAAGTACTAGTTACAAGCGCAAATAGTTTTTATTCACTAAGAAACAATACTAACTCACTGAGACTGTGATGTCTTTTCAGTCCTGAACAGAATGGGACCTATTTCTAAGTAAACATGTGTCCAAATGTATTGTAAGGTTTGTTTATTTTTTAATAAGGTCACCATATATTTCCCCAAAAGTGAATACGGGATGTCCTTGCTGTCATTAATCATCAAAACTGCAACATCAATTTCTAGAACACTCAGCTTCTTAATAAATGCATCTCTCATGTCTTTACTGAAAACTACCATGCACTGCATCTTTCCATTAGCTTGTGTTACTATGTATGAGAAAATCCAATTATGCCACGCAGGTTATGCAACTATATGGCAGCTTTAAAAGAACTCATATTTACAAAATATAGTCAAACATAGATCTGACCCCTGTGATCTTGCCTCCCATTATCTAATCAATATGTGTTAAATTAAACTCAATACAAACCGGTGGAAAATTGTATTGCTATAGGCTCTCACTGTACCAAAATCTCGATTTGCTAACCAGTTATGGATGAAAGAAAATCAAAACCAAGTCTTACCTCAAATCTGAACAGTCTGTTTTGCCAAATGTCAGTATTGCATTTCAGTGTTCCATAATATAAAGTAATCAAACCAGTGGAACAGTCATTTCTAATAGTCCCGCTTTTAACTTGTGGAGTCAGTTACTTTCCTTATGAACCAAGAGACAACGGCAGGTTATGCACATTGTGGCTGGCTGGTGACTGAACAATACAGCTGTAACACTGTTCCTCCTCCTTTTCAGTCCCCTCCCCCCCGCCCAGCACCCAAAATTAAAACATGACATGTGAGTTCACTCATGTTCAGTTGCTGTTCTAGCTCTACTATAGATCAGAACTGGATCAACTATGGGGTAGCTTTTTCCAATTAAAGTTCAGAGGATACCAGTAAATCTGGAAAGCAATATACAGTTCTCCTTAGTTGAACAGCTTTTTTTTTCTATTACACTTTAATATTTAAATAGGCATTTAATCTTCATTGCCAAATTTCACTGCAAGAATTAAACTTCAGTTTTAAATGAAACAAAACACAGATGATCATCAGTGAAATTTGTACATATTATGCATTATGAAACTCATTCATGTATGTAGCTTAGAAAAGAGGAAGTGCCTTATTAAGGCATAACAGTGAACTGGAATAATTGCTTAATGTTTCATTTGTAAAGATTCAGGCTGGTATAAATTGCAATGCACTGACCATGTCAAAGTAAATACAATACACCAACTCTACCACCATGCCAAATTACTACTGAAGTGAACAGCCACCTCTCAGCCTTAGTAATTACTGAAAAACTTTTTGAAAAACCCAACACAATTTTGCTGTTGTAAAACCCATATTTCAATAATTTCACAATGCTAACATTTCATGTGAAAGAGTTGTTTGTTTTTAGGAAGACGCATAGAGTGGGTTTAGTCATATATGTGAGTTTATGATGAGATTTCAGTGTACACTATTTCACAGGATTTAGATAATGTGACTGGGTGGCATTGGGAAATTATGGATATATGCCTACTTTTGTTTTTTCAATATTTAAAGTTTACTGTTATTACATTATAAAGTCAGGAAGAAATTCTTATTTAAATAAATGCTACTAGTTTTGGAAATAGTTATGGATCAATTACAAAATTTTAACATTACAGTCAGTGTTAAAATATTTAGCCTCTTTATAATAAAAGCATTGTTCTAAGGACCTGATCAACAGATCTTGGAAACCTATGAAGAGAGTGGTATCCAGCACATGGAAAAAGAAGTTAACTTCTTGCCCATAGCTATTGCTAACATTCTGACATGGTTGTCCTGCTAGGAATTGTAGGCTCAGTCCTATTTTAAACCGGAGTAAAAGACAGTATTATTTTCCACATATTATAGATGGAGTACTGAGGCTGAAAGACAGTGGCATGCCAAAGATCACCTAGTGGGTATATGATTAAACTGCACTAAGAAACATTTCTTGGCTCACAGGTCACATTATGGTACTCTATGTTAAGCATTTAGTTTTGTGGCCCAGGAAACTACTAGATGTACGGAAACTCACAAGAGAACTGAATGCGTTTTAGGGAATCTTTCATTTCCAATAAAGTAAAATTTAAAATAAGCAAATGTACCTCACAACACATGAACACCAAGTGTATGATACAATGACCCTTCCTTTTAAAAAAAACTGTTTGCTTTTTTACAGGATAACTGTAAATTGCACTGCCATTCATTACATAAGGGCTGTGCCACCACACACAGCTAAGTATGCAAGAATTCCATTAAGCACCAATTTTACTGCAGCCATTATATGTGAGTTCCATAAATTTTGATGTTATTTCTTGCAATATCCCAAGGAACTTTGCTCAAAAGTAAAAGCAAATAATTTCAGAAAAAATATGATTAAGATTTTCGCCTTAGGGCAACAATTTTGTGTCTCACCTTTTCTGATAAATTTATCCTTTATTAGTTTAATATAGAAATACTTTAATATAGCCATTTTACCTATAGTGCTTTAATATACTAGTTTTACAGAAAGCTGTTTTGTCATTTAATATATTGAAACAATAGAGTAAATCTCAAGTGAATATTCTTTGAGATAATGTGCAACAGATTTGTAGCCCACATTGATCATTAATATTTTTAAATATTACTTGTAGACAGCAAAGAAAGGTATCAATGAAGTACGATGAAAGTGTTTTGAAAAACTGTTATTCCCACAGGTACCTAAAAGAGTAATCCTCAAAACATCAGTAACAGTAACCCCATTTTAATTAATCAATCACATTTTTTTAAAAAACAGGTAACACCAGGACAGTGGGTTGTACCAATATGTATTCTTGATTCTTGCCAATATAAGTTACATAAACATATTATATGATTCCCTATTTTTGTAGAAAACTACAGTAAAAAAAAGATCAAAATGTACGGGTGTATATTGTGCATAATTTTACCCTCCCCCGCTCTGATTAATGGAAAGAAGGGTGGAAATTATATATACACAAAGTGGTATGATTTATTGTACAGATTCTAATTGTGTGTGTGTGTGTGTGTGTGTGGAATAGGAAGTATCCTGAGTTTACAAAATATTTAAAAGAAAACTTAAGACTGATGTTTTGTTATGTGTCAAAGATAACTCTTTAAAATGTTTTCTTTTTCATATAAAAGCACTAGCATAATAAAACAAATCTACAAATAATTCCCTTTTCTTTTTTATACAGTATGGAACGAACTAACAAGTTACTTACATCCATGATCTTTCCTGTATCAATGAGTCAAGGAAGTTTTCCTCCAAGCTCTTCCAGGCAGGTGAACTTTAATATGTGTTTGTGGAGTTGGGGAAGGGGGGAGTTGCTTTACTTCTTAGCTCTAAAATTACTTTCCTTCTGTCTCTTATTAGGACTTACTAGAAGAATTACTCTAATAAAACAAACAATATTCAGATTAAGATAATCCACATGCCATATACTGCTGTGTTTATGTCATTACATAGACACAGGAATAAAATATTCCTTACAGTGAGTAGCAGTTACTTTGTTAGCTCTAACATTTTTTTAACCTGAACCAATGTATGATTTTATCACTGATACATGAAAAATTCTACTTAAGTCATTTTTTGCATATAGAAAATATATATTGACTACTAAATTAACAGAAGGCTTCTAAATATTTTCCTGAACATTCCAGGAAATCATCAAGTAGTCAAATACAGCTTCTTCACTACAATACATACCATAGAAACATGTAGCATATGGGAAGAAAATACAACTCCACAGGTGTATGAAATACAACCTTTTTTATATAAGAAAATACAATACTAAAAAAAAACCCATATTCAAAAGACATTTTACAATATGGACATTTAAGGTATTCTATTTCAATTAAACAGCACTTCCAAAAATGCATTTAATAGTTCTAAAATAGAACATTCTTCAAATGACATTCTTCAATCTGTAAATTGCACATTAACATATTTAATATAGAATATAAATAATGGCACTTGAACAAAGTCTCAGACAACTGAAATGACTCTGGTTTAACAGTAAAGAAATGCCATATTTGTTTTACTTGGGACTACATTTTTCTCTGTTTTATTTTAAAATACTTATGAGTTTCAGTCCTTACTGCCAAAGAATACTTCAAGTGAAGTGTATATGTACATCACACTCATGTTAAAATGTGAATATTTACTTTTTGTCTGGAACAAAATGCTGACAGAGCTGAGACAGAAACAAAGACAGAGAAGAAAATATGCAAATTTCACAGCAGGAATGAGAGCATCCACTACCTAGACTGTTTTTAGCAGAGGAGAAAAACCTTTTCCCTGGTACATTGGTTTTCATTTCCAGGATAATTTCTACTACCATACAATGTAGTGCCAGGATTGTTATCCACTGATATATGATGGTTAGGTGACTTCGACTAATATTAGATGTTTTTAATGTCATTCTTGGAAATATTTTTGAAGATAAATGCAAGCATGTTGTTAATAACTGTTTCCTTTACAGAAGAAATTTTACTTTGATGAAAGTTACACAGTACTTTAAACAAAAATGTAAATTAAACACAAGCATTCTTTTTCAAAAAGAAACTTGTTTCCTGTCCAGTTTTTCCACAAAGCTTCATTAAGTCCACAGTAAGGTCAGAGCTGTGTGACCCAGGACTCTGAAAAACTTAAAATCCCTAACACTTGTTTTGAAACAAATGACTTCTCAAGATGGAGCAGTCTTGCTATCAATCACCAACAAGTTAATTCTACATAATAAGGCAGGTTTGGTTGCAGACTGATACACTGTGAAATGCTATATGTAAAATCGATTAGAACAGCACTCAAAATGAATGCAGCCCTCCAAACCACTGCTTTTGCTTATAAACATTAATCTCAATTATAAGAAAGGCTTTGTAATGGAAATGCCTGGTATGAAGAAAGTATAAAATAAATCAGGTTTTATAAGACATAGTCAAGTAATTAGTTTCAGACCAACAACCAAAAAAAAAAAAAAATGAACAGCATGTTTCTACATGGGTATGTTGTAAAGTGTCTCCAACTTTCAAAATCAGGTATCTTAAAACCTGGTAACTGGCACTGTCAGGAATTATACTTAAATGGCAGTTACTTAAAGTTTTGAGAAAACAGAGTAATGGTTACATGTTAACAATTCAGTAGAACATACTGCTAAAATCTTCACATGATGGGGAGTACTAGGCAATTTGCCACTCTCATGCTGTAAGTAAGAATAAGAAAAATAACTGAAATTTATCATAGTTCACAAAAGTATTTGGAAACATAAGGTCTTTTTCAGCATATCAAACAGATTACATCTCTTTAAATAAGCAGATTCAACACACTCAAATAGCAGGTTTCTGTTCTGCACACCAAATGTTAAGATCCTCAATATAGTCATACCTGTTAGAACAACAAACCTCTCACAAGAAAACAAGTTAGAGAACAAAACACTTACCACACAAGCTTTAACACAAGCTTTTTAGTTTTAATATGAAAAGTATTTGTTTACCTTGCAAATTTTAGTCATCTCTGTGCATGGTTATTCTTCTGTTACCTTTAAAAATTAAATTTAATATGTATCACAAAAGAATTCTCAAAAAGAACGCATGTGTAAGATTTTTGTTGAAAAGATCCCGACACTTTTCTGCCATAGTCTGAAAATCATCAAGTTCACCTAATTCTGTGGATATCAATAGGAACACTTGACAGTGACTGATTTAAAGTCAGCATATTCATCTCCCTCTCCCTTTCAAAACAGTCTACAGATTAGCTATAAATTCTGGAAAGGTGAAACAATTCAACAATTTGCTTTTTTTATGGACTACATATTTCAATACAGCATTATACACAAGGCCTGATTCTCTTGAAAATGCAAATCCTCACTGTATTCATCCAATACAATGATATTGGATAAGTAAAGTAAAGCCAAGATAGGTGGTGCATTGACACTACTGGAATCTTGGAGCCAGATGGAAGACAAACGAAGCATATAAGCTTTGTTGAAGTGTGTAAGTAATTTTTATGATCCATTTTTAATTGTTAAGATTATAACAATGCATCAGTATCTTAGTTCTACCAAGTGTGGTATATAGGGTGGCCAGTAATTTTTTGTTAATATTTATATTCTTAGTTTCAATCTATGACGGCACTAGTTTTTATTTTTACAACTATTATATATGCTGGCTCCATTTAGTTCCAAGATGTTCTGTCTTCTTGTTCTTTGAGGCAAATGTAACTATAATTTGTAAATGTAACTATAATTTGCATAAAGGAGCTTAGCTGAAGTACTGATAACTTGCTAACTGGACCCTGAGTATGATGACTGTAGTATCCCTGATGGATTGACAGGTTTTTTTTTTGCAGGACTTTCTCATCATTCCCTTCTATCACATCTATCTATTACATTCAACTGAAGTGGCAACCCCACGGAGTGGCCCCAATGAAAGGGAAATTGTTCTGAAATCAATGGCTTGATGATCAGAAGCTGTACTTTTATCTGTTTCCTCATGCACAAGAAAACTCTTCTTCATTATTTGTTCATAGATAATATATACAGTGTATTTAAGATAGTTTGCATTTTCTAATTATGAAAGCTATTTACAGTACGCCATATATGAAGTGTAATTGGCATACCACATATTCCAATGGATTACATCCCATCACTTCAGTTTGTTTCAGGTGGCTTTGGGCCACAATAAGCAAACCAATGTAACATAACACAATACCTAAGGTTACTTAGGCACCGATACAAGCATATGGTCAAAAGTTCCTGTAGGGGCCTAGATTTTTTCTCCTTCTGTTGAGATGTTCTGATACACCTTATTTAGAAAGATTTAACATCATTACTTTGAGCATTATGTAGGTTATACACAGTGGTATGGCATAGTTAGCAATACTAGGGTTCAAATCCAGAGCAGAAGCACATTCTGACAGTGCAAATATTTGCAAATCCCACTTAGTCAATGGGGCTTACTCCAAAGTCTGTGTGAGACTGCAGTTTAAGTATGGAAACAAAGTATGTGAAAAACCAGATCTCTCAAAGACATATATTTTATGTATGCACTGATTTAACAGTGTAAATCCTGAAACAATCACATCACTGGGATTCTGCATACAGCAGTAACATAATAGCCATATTACAGAAAGTATTATTTTAATTGCATTTCTATTAAAGTGACAATTAGATTATAAAACTTCACATAACACTGGATATATGACAAAAACATGAACTTAATAGATCAAAGGCAATTTGTGTGGTTTTGATAAGAAATTAAAGATTAGACTTTGACAAATCTGTAAGATAACGTGTGCTCCTATTTTGTTTTTGTTTTCTTTTTTTATAATGAAAGAGACAGCTTCTTAGGTAAGGTTCAGAATATGGTTGTGTTTCTTCTTTCTACAAAGTAACAGAACTAAAAAGTCTGAACGTTTAACTTCCAGTGTGAACAGACCACCCAAACCAATTCTGTACTGCCTGCAAATGCTGTGTAAGAGAAGTGAAATGCTATGCAAAGAGCCAATTCCAACCCACACAGACCGCACCAGAGATAACACAAACCATGCAGAAGTCTACCACAAGTTGAGCCAAGACAGCTTCTTTCACACAAAAAGAATAATAAAGTTATGAGGGGAGGGGGTGGGACACTGCTTACAGAAGCAGTTTTCTCCTATATCTACAGCACACCGTCCAACAACATAAAAGGCCAGGCTTTTGCTACCTTACAAGGCAAATGTTTTGGATAAATAATGTCTATGTACACCTTGCGTGACTGAAGAAGTTCGATAAATCAGCAAAGCGCAACCTGCTGAATCCTAAGAGGCAAAATCCTCCGCTGGCCCTTAGAAATAAGAGAACGCTGGAACAGCAACGATACCGCGTATGCGAACACACGAGTCTCTTAGGCAGGTCAGCGGTTCGGTCTTGTCTCACTCGGTGGCGATTAAGCAGATCGAGCTGAAACAACGACACCCCCACCTCGAAACAAAGTCGGTTCCCCTTCCTTCTGCGCCTCCTTTTTCGTTATCTCGGAAACATGCTCTATACTTCTTAGCAAACGCAGCAGCAGAATGAGGTATCGCTTCCGCAGGGCACTGCTAAGACCAGCTTATCTGGCACCAAAAAATTGAAACACTGGATTTTCTTCCCTTCCACCATTCCCAATTCTACCCGCGCGCCGTTGCTCGTTCTCTCTCCCCGCATGCCTCTTTGACAGAGTTTTTATATATATACAATAAATAAATATAAAAAAAGACTAAGCAATAGCCGTCAGCAAAGAGAAAGGACAAAAGCCCAAGTCAGACCTCCCCGCAAAAAAAGTTTCCAGGAGACTCAAGGGAACGGGAAGCGCCTCCTGGGGCAGGTCGGGACGGAAAGCACACGGTCCTCAGACCTTTCCAAACAGAGATGAGCTCAACGTGAGGGCTTGAGGAGACCGAGAAGGAAGGACCTCCCGCCCCGAACACACACCGGCTCCTCATCTCAACTCCTCCGCACCCTCAGACTGAAGTACGGGCACTAGGACCAGCAAAAGCGCGAAACGGAGCCACTTACCCAGGGCGCCTCAGTTTAGACTCTCCTCCTCCTCCGCTCCTCAGTTAGCCCAGCAGCGCCGGGAAGAGCACCACCACCGTAAGCTTTGTCAACAGAAAAGAAGAAGAGGAAGAAAATCGCGGGAAAACGGGGAATGGGAAACGGGAGGAGGAGAAACGGGAGGGAGGAGGAGGAGGAGAAAGGAAATGTTACAAGTTCCCTTCCTTGTCCTGCCAGGAGCTGACGAGGAGTGGGGGAGGGAAAAGCAAGCCCCGAGGAGTTCACTTTGCGCAGCTCTCTGGGCTGCTCCCTTTGCTCCAGCAAGAGGTGCACGCGGAGAGTTTATTATTATTATTATTATTATTTTGCCCACTCTCGAGAGAAGGGAAGAAGAAAGACGACCCCCTCCAGATAAAGTGCCACAGAAGCCGGAGGAGGAGGAGGGGCAGCGGCAGCAACCGGGAGGATCTAATTGTCGAACGGAGGGGGGCACCCAAAAGAGAGAGTGGGCTCGGCAGCCGCGCTTCAGCGGCTGCCTTTCTTGCCGTGGGAGGGGGGAGAGGAAGAGACACACGCAAGAGAGAGGCGCCTACCATGAAATGCGGGGAGATCTATCCCTCAGCCTTGCCACCAGGGCTTGGACTTGGCCATTTATAATCCCTGGTTCCTCTGCTCCGGCATTAGGCAAGCTGGCAGTCGCTCCTCCCGCCTTAGTTTTTTACACTGAGTCTCCCCTCGTGTGTCTTCTGCTGGCAGATGGACTAAACCACCTTCGCCTCGTCCCCTTTTCTCTTCCCCACTGCCTGTGTTGGTTAATGCAAAGTGCTGAGGCTCCCATGCTGTGTCCAATCAGTGCATCTACTACTAGTGCCATGATTTAGGGGTCATCCGTGAACAACACTTCACGCTGATGAATGGCTCTTCCCAGCTTTCTGCCCTGATGAGGGTGTCTGCGTGCCGCTGATTGCAAACACTAATGAACTTACACAGTCTCATTATACATTCGCCTAGGATCGCCGGCAAGCAAGAAAGAGAAGGCTAGGGTGTACCGCTTGCTATCGGGGTGGGCTATCATCACCACCACCACCACCACCACCACATCTAATTTCTTTGTGTTGCCTAATAGATGGAGAGAGAACAAATGCGCTAAATATCTGTACTTGACCTGGTGTTGCTTAGGGCGATGGAAAGGGCTCTGCTATTCTGAGGCGATACTTGGTTTCCAGTTTAGTTTTTGTTTTTAATTTCCCTCGCCTTGGCTGCTTTTTCGTAGGGTGGGCATGTTAGGTCAGCTGAGTCATTAGAGCGAGGGTGGATGAGCAAATGACTGCCTGAGAGATTGATGATGAAGCAGAGCAGAGGGCTGTAATTAAGGCTGTCATCCTCTGCGCCCTTAAGAATGCGTTCCAAGGAATTCGGGATTTATACAGCAATATTATACGCATTTACTCGGAAGTAAGTTCCATGCGCTCAGCGGGGCTTACTTCCAGGTAAGCGTGTTTAGAAGTGCAACTTCTCAACGTAGAGACACATAGAATCGGGCTACATGGCTTCATAAACCCCATAGACGGGTTCCCATTTCCCCATAATAACATGCGGTTTTCGGATCAGCTTTCTGCCCGAAACTAGGGCACTTTCGGAGAAATCCTATTTAGCAAAGGAAACTACTGACGCTCTTCTCTTTCAATCTTGCCCCCCGCATTGCCTACGTGGCCTGTGCTGGGTCATATTGGGACTCAACGTACTGCCCTCTCCTTATTAAGGAAGACTTTCACAAAACAAGGAGGTTCTCGTCTCAGTGTCCAGCTTGCAACCCTGATCCTTTATGCAACCCCGCCTGTGATGTAGATTGGCAACGTTTTTCAAGCAAAGCTTCCGTAGATTTGCTCAACTGACCGAAAAAACGCGTGCACCCGCCGTGTTTTGCCTCCTAGGAAAAGCAGCTACAGCGGCTATAGTTCTCATTACGCTATTATTGGAACAATAATACAGTTCTGTCACTGAATCTATAATGCTACCTTACCCAACTTAGTTGTGAACACGGCCTTTCTTCTGAGTAGCCATTTCCAGATTGGTAGCTATATTGGGCCATCGCAGCAAGAAGGCTTGTGGTAAAAAGCCTATGTATTCTGGCGTAAACTTTCGTGGACTATAGCCCACCTGCATCTGATAAAGCGGTCTACGAAAGTTTATTCCACAATAAACGTGTTAGTCTTCAATGGCTTGTTTCTTCTGAGGAACTATGCCTTAGGGTTATCCTGCATGCCACTGTTGTGCCTTTACAGGAGCAAATAGTCTGCCTGAAATCGCAACATCCTCCCTCCCGCTCCCCCTGTGCGTGTGTGCGCGCGCGCATCTCTTGCCTTCGAAAGGTTGTTCTTTGGGAAGTACACTGAACTCGCTAGAGATAAAACAACGTGCAAACAGTAACTGTGTAATACTTTAGTTAGGACCAAATCAACAACACGAAGTGGGGAGCTAACTTTCCAGTTTCACAGAACTCTTTCTCAGACAAATTAAAACAAGGGGGAAGGCACGGAGTGTGAATAGAGGGCGTTGTTGAAAAAAAGAAGCCGAACTTACTCTGCAACGTGCTGCAGTCTTTTCCGAGAGAAACTCTTTGTAGAGAACAACTTCATTGGTGCCCACACAATAAACACTTTTAAACACTTTAGCTGCTGTGCTATTCTGGCTACTACTTGCGACTGCAGGCTGCCTTTCCAGTATCCAATAAAGCGCTCACCTTACCGGTTCTGTAGGTGAGGAAAACGCCACTTTGACCACGTTAAGTTCTCTTCCGAGAATGGATCGCACAAGACAGTCCAGCGCTTGAAACTTGCACACACAAACACCGTTAGCACACTGCAAGACCACACCACTGCTGTAATGCCCTCTTCCATGATACGCCGTAAGGCACAGCTCTTTAATAATCTAAGCAGCCCAGTAAAGTTGCAAGATGGCTAATAGGTTCATTAGAAAGCGCACTAAATGAGGATTTTAGGAGGGTGTGGCGATGTGGGGCTGAGAATGATGGCATCTTCAGTGATGTGATGAAGTGGGGAAAGGTATAAGGGAAAGGGGATCAAAAGAAGAAAACACAAGTTGCAGGTAAAGAAACTTCCAAGGTTTATCAAAGAACACTTTCATGCTCATCCAGAGCTCATTAAACAAAGGACCGACCAAGCAGCCCAATTTCTTGTAGTGGATTTTTGGCAGTCGTCGCCTAAAACCGTCGAAGCCCTAATAAGAAAAGTAATCGAAACGAGGAAGTGTTCACTAGGCTGCATTCCTTGCTGGAATTTGAGAAGGCTGTACCGAGGTTTGGGAAAACAGGAACGTATAGTTTAAATGTGAAGGAAGGGAAAGTAAACTTTTGGAAACAAAAGCGTAGGTGTTTCTCCCCCCTCCCCCACGCCCTGCCCATTAGTTTCTCGCTGTAAAAAGAAAGAAACTGACTGTTACAACTGCAAAAAACAGGGTCTGCAAAGTTCCAAGGGAAACTGAGATTTCTCATCACTTCAGCATATCTCCCTTCTGCTCTTTCTATCATCTCTTCCTCCGTGTATTAAAAGGTTCCGGTTATAGCATGGTATGTAGAGAACGATCATGAAAACCATTCCCTCTTGTTCTAAGTCCAGAATAAGTAACTGTCAACAGAAACACTACTTATTAAAACAGCGCGGAACAATTCACCCCGAACGTCTTCCTGCAATATATGGAGCATACTTTGAAGTAATGCGTTTAGGATCGTAGGCGAAGTTTAATGCTAGAGGATGAAGCTTACTGGAGTTTAATTGCGCTTTAGCCTTTAAGCTAATTTGAAGTGCGTTAAGTCACGTTTCTTTCATTTCTTATCTGGCTAATATCCTAATATCTTTCCAAGTCTGTCACTGGACGTGACCGAAGTGTATGTATATAGACTACAGTCTAGCCTATATATCAATTTGATAGCCTTGTTCCTCTTCCTACTCCACCGTAACTGTCCTGGCTGTTAATAAACTTTTATTTTGCAGTGCCAAATGAAAAGAACCTTGCACATGTACAGCCCTCAAAATTGCAATGAGAGCTTACCAGTACTTTTGGCTTCAAGATATAACTGAAAGCAAATAGCAGGATTGGACCCCAACACAAGACATTTTGACTCCTGCTTGCTGGAAGCTACCAATAAAATGGGGAGGTAAGGAAAAATCCCAGGCATTGACATGTGATCTCCAGACTTGTAAAGTTGCCCTGACGTTTTTTCTGTCTTTCTGTGCGGAGGAGAGGGAGGTTTAATGTGCATATTAATATATTTCTTCTATGTGCTTGAAAGTGGCTCAGTCCTTGCTGCTTTTTTCTCTGTGGGTTTTTTTAAGGTACTCAAGTGCTTGCAAAGAAACCATGCTTGTCAAATAGCATTGAAATACAACTCGTACAGGAGGAAATTGTTTCTAACCACTAAGTTTGCTTTGGGGGTATGCATCAAGATGTGGTTGAGGAGAGTTAGATAAGAGATTGCCTGGGTGGGAGCTAAAGAGCAAGCTCTGTGCATTACTATGGATAAGATAAAGCTGTATGTGTGTATGAACACAGAGACTCTGTTTGTGTGTGTGTGTGTGTGTGTGTGTGTTTCAGTTGCTCTATCAATCTTAGTGGCTGACCATAATGTGGCAGTTACAATTCTCATTTGTTCCTGGTACAATTAGCTTCACGTTTTTATTCCTACACAGGCTGAACAGCTATTTAGGATTTCCTTTGGAAATACAGTAGAGTTGGGTTGTTTTTCTGCCCCCCTTTTAGCCTCTGCCTTTGGGGGCATGTTTGCCATGCCTTTCTGAACGCATTCCAGCAGATTTGTATGGTATCAGATTTCTCAAAGGCTTTCTAAAGATAACCCCACTCTACTTACTAACAACATAATTCTAAGCATGTCTACTAGGAAGTAAGTCCTATTCAAATTATTCAATAGGAATTACTCCCTGGATACTTGTACTTTACTGTTGAGAGAGATAGGAGGCAGTTTGATATTCATTTATGCCTAATGACAGAAACATTCCTAGTAGCTGAAAAATGATTCAGCCTGCACTGAATATATCACAATTTACCTGTACTTGATGTTGACTCTTAAGTTTTCATCAACTTAAGGATGTAGTCAACCTAGGATTGACTACAAAATCCTAGGAAAATAGTCAGAAAAATAAAGCTAATTACATCTTTATCTGGCACTGGCAGGGAAACTTGAAGTTTAATGGAAAGAAATGTGTAGACAACATAAAGCCCAACTGATTACCCAACAACTAACAGAGCGAACTCATCATGAAAGTACTTTTGAGCCAATTAAATTGATAAATCCATTTAAGTCCAAACACTTCAGATAAGCTGGATTCTGCATAGGCCTGTTAGTAACTCATTAATAAATTAGACACATTAGTAAATTGGTATTTTACAGTTCAGGTCAGGTAGACCAGAATTACACCTTCGAGTTTCAGTATACTGGGATGTCCACCTTCCTGCATTATTAGGAAAGAATCATAACAGTTTTAAATAATAAGTAACCTTTCATGGAACTAATAGTAAGCACCCCGAGATACTTTAAGGAAACTGGTTTGCTTGGCAGTTAAATTGCAGTAATATTGTACAGCAAATATTCTAATCTGATCAGTGAAAAAACCATAAAAATTAAATGGCTGTCTGCAGTGAGAAATATGTCTTAATTACCTTAATTAAAGGAAACTAGAGTCCTACATGCATCCATTCTAGAACCACTGAATATACTGATTATCATACAAATCAACCTTTAAATGGGGGTCATGCTTTTCTGCTACATTAGTTTGTGTTCCATTGCATAAAACAGTGCTCTATAAGAGGCTGACCTCTGGTGAAAGCAAGGTACTTTAGTTTCACCCAACCATTGACCCTCTTTACTGTGGACGCATAAAAGAACCAACTTGACAGTCCACATATAGCTTGGAGCAGGGAAATAATCCAAATGTTCCTTATCCTCTTGTGCATGTGTATTCCTGTACTATCAACTGAGAAAGCTCATTAGATTTTTCAAAGAACCACATAGCCTTTTCTTTATACTGCATTCATAATTTCTAAGCTTCCTAGCTATTTATGTATTTAACAGTTACATATTTCTAGATCACCTTATAACAAAACATTTCACAAGGCAGATTCCAAAAATGACAAATCAAAATATGATGTAAATACAATTTGAGTAATATAAAACAATCTGAAACTATGAAAAGCAAGAGAGACAAATCTCCAGTGGGTTCCCAAATGCCTGGCAGAAGGCACACATTTTTGCCTTCCTCCAAAAAGAGACTAAGGAACAATATACAAAGACTTTTTAGCGCTGAAGCCATCATGGAAAAATACATGCTCCAGTCTTGGAAAGTGGAAATCCACCTTGCTTTCCTACAGACAACCTGTAGGAGTGCCTCACTGGCAATTTTAAAGCTCAAGGAAGTTTAAAATATTTCATACCCAGGGTCTAAAATATCTAAGCATGTAGATATCAAAACTAAAATGTGCTCAGAAACAACACAGAAGTAAAGTTTTCTCATCAGCCCACATCTGTCAATAAGATGACAGTACAACTCAATCTCAGATGTAGCTTCCAAACATCAGCTCCAAGTATGGCACACTGTAAAGTCCCTAGCAGCACAATCCTATGAATGTCTACTCAGAAGTATGTACCACTGAGCTCAACAGGACTTACAGTCAGATAAGCATGTACACGGTTGCATCCTAAAAACAGTTTATAGTATAACTCCATGCAAGATTACCAAGAAGATATAAGATTATCTGCTAAGACTGCATTCCAAATATCTTCCTTTTATCACATTGAAGAAGGTTTTCTCAGTGGTAGTGCTGAGGTTCTGGAATGCAATCTCTAAAGAAGAATTGTATAGACCTACTTTACAATGCTTTGGAGGCCAGGAAAAGCTATTTTTATTTTCCCAAGCATTATACTTTGTATAATTTCAGTCTTACTTGTAATTTTTACATCCTGTCTTTTATCATGGTTTTTAATATTGGAGTGAGGTGTGTTGTGTTACCTTTTGTATAATGTATTATCTGTATCATTGTACAGTGTCCTGGAACCTGATTGGATGAAGAGCAGTAAAGACATTATTTAAATAAATAAATAACCCAATTGTATTCAATAGAACATATGTGTTACAGGATTACAGCCTTAGCTGCTTTAATAAAAAACAAATTGACATTTTACATTTCACATTTTTCTTATAGAAGTGGACGATAGGAATGGCCATTAAGAACACAGCCTTTTGTGCATCTTATGTGAGAAAACTGTGACTGTTTCTTCTCATGGTTTTATTTGGAACCATAATTGCAGCAGGTTCCAACAAAGGCACCCATGATGAAACAGGCATGTGCACTCTTCTCATATGAAGTGATACACTTATTTTTGCACTGCATCTAAATATGATTATGAAATCATATGATCATTGTGAAAATCACTATACTCTGGCTGTTGGATCTCAATTTAGGCATGTGCAACTGGGCTGGTGGAAGTGGATTTTCTTATTCCTGTCCTCCATGGCACTAAGCCTGAAAATGGTGCATGGTGGATCCTGCTGGTTGGAGAGTAGGCTGTGCACAGGAGAAAGGCCTGATCCCTGAGACTTGTATAGGGGCTCCCTCCATCAGCTGCACTCTGTTCACAAAAGGTGCCTCTTCTGCATGTTCAAGTATCTCACGCTCTCCCTCTATCATAGTCCAGCCTATTCAGCAGGATTCTCTGACCCACTACAGTCTAGGATTTTGGATGAGCAAGGAGGAGGCAGGGAAGTCTGCTTCTACCAGCCCAATGTGCCTAAATTTGGATTCAGTTCTGTACTGAGGTCCTTACACTTACACTATCTTGTTCAATGTAATACATGAGATAAAATTGTTTTTCTAGAGCCTACATCATATATTGTACAACCACATAACTGCCCATGACTCCAAAGTAGGCTAGACAAAGATAATTTTCAGCCAGAGATTTTCTGTAGCAAATTTGGGTAGTGAAAATTTTCTGGCTGATTTAGTTCCCTATCTAAGAAACAGTAACAACAGTCACACACATTTTGTTAAGATTTAAAATGGTGTGATATTTTACAAAATAAAAGTTTTGCATTAAGGTTGTTAATAGTATACAGGTCTAATATGTTGTGACTGTTCATAAAATACAGTTGCAGTATCAACTTAGTTTAGTGTACAGCTAATGAATGCAAGCTATTTATGATCTCGTCATTTTAACCTATTGGAGTATTTATTAATTGATTTGATCTCACCTTTCTACTAAGAAAAATGACATGAAAGACACTTTTGGCTTGAAAGTAGACTAGTTAAAACTCTTATATAATGCTTCTTACAATGCTTATTATTGCAAGAAAGTAGTACTATTTCAGAGAAGCACCACTGATTCCAATGGGGCTTACTCCGTGGTAAGTGGCATTTAAGCACAATCTTTGCGACCACAGCATGCTTTAAAAAAATATAATCGTCACCAACAGTCATTACAAAACATACCCTGAATGGAAAAGTTGGAAAATTTCTGTCAAGTGAACAACTCTCCCTGTATAATGAAATGTTAATAGCATTTTGTTTTCTAATTTAAAAATATGTAATTTAAAATAGGTAGGACTTTGCTGCTTTCATGGCTATACCTTGTCAGTCTAATAGCAATATATGCTGTTCTTGTCTGTCCTGGAAAACTGTTTCTAATTGATCTGACATGGAATTTACTAGGAGATGTATATGTTGCGACCCAAGGACCATCCCTGTATGCTTTGTAAAGTGATCACCGTATGGGTCTTATCTGAAATATTTAAGCATTACCTCTTTTCACTGTGTTTAAACTAAACAGCAAATTCATCTCAAATTTGTATTTCCCAAATGTTTTATATACATGCAAATTTTTTAAAAAAGTGAGAAATATTCCTTAAAAGTTTTGAAAAGTATCAGGAACTCTTTTTACATATTTATATAATTAAAGAACTCCACTATTATTATGGGGATTGAATAAGGGAGGCTTAGCTAAATGGAATGCACCATATTTGAAGCTGTTAGTCCTAGACAATCATTCATTCAGTGCTACTTATTTTGGGTAAAGAGCAATTATGAAACCTACAATTCTACACATTGGCTCCTATTTTAAAAGGTATGGCAACTCTTTGTTATAGTTAATAGTACTAAGTTATGAATGCTGATGGTCTTCTACTGCAGCCTTAAATTGCCTTGAAAAAGATACAGTTTCTTTAATTAAAAAAGCTGCACTGAACTAATCCCTCTAGCTGAAAAAAGAAAAGTTTTAAGCAATCTCTTTCTGCTCTGGGAGAGAAAAGCAGACAATACCATAACAGATCAGAAACATAAGCTATAGTGTGCAGCCAGGAGCACAGCAGGGAACTGAATACTGCTCCGACTGTGTCATTTTTTAATCCCCCATCCCAGTTTTCCCCGTCTGACCTCATGCTGAGATGAAGTTATCACAGAAGACAGCTTTACTCTTACCAATGAATCCAACCCTGGATCTGTATTATCCTTAGCAGATCAAAACACCGCTTTCATCAAATAGCATTATCTGCATAAAAGGCATGCAATTGCCTGATAATTTCACCCAAACTATGCTATTCATTTAAAGGACAAGAAGAAAAATGTAATTCATTCCTTTTCTTTTTCTTAAAAAAAAAAAAAAGCTAACTTATACTTCACTCATGGGAACTTTTCCATTTTTAACCCAAGATCTCAAAAAAGGATCCATTAAAAATTCCCTCCACCTCACTTACTATTAATTATTGGAATATATCTATGGAGCTTGAGTGACAAAAGTATAAGGCATGCAGAAAATCAGCAGTAAGAATCTTAGCCGTGATACTGTTTCTTTCAGCTCTGCTTTCACTTGCATAAAGATAACAAAATCATATATGACCTATGACACAAACCTAAATTTAAATGACATCTAAAAGCCAAACCAAAACATAAACCCTACATAAGAGCTTGAACAATATTACCTATCAATCCAATTGATTTGTTATACTTTTTCATCTGCTGGTATGGATTTTCAAAAGATTTTAAAATATATACTATGGAGCTATAAAATATAGTTATTAGAGTATCCTTGCATCTTTAATGTCACACCGTGCATTTCCAAGGATGCATACAAAAACAATGGGATAGAACATCGTTGTATGTTTGAGTGGGAAGACTTGATTATAAGCAGAAAAACCATATAACAGGTCAGTAGATTAGAGCTTTAATCTGAAGCAAATTTACTAGCAAGTCTTATTAAACATACAATCACTAATTCACATTTATTTAAGCTATACTAAATTGTGATGTATGCTGGTGGCCTTTGTGAATAATCAACACTCAGTGGTGGCATCTCATGAGCTGTTGAATCTGGGCGGCAGGGATTGTTAGATACTGAAACAGTTCTCAAATAACTCTACAACAGATCATGGGTTATCAGAGGATTGTTTGATAAGTCCTGCTGGCTAGATTTTGAAAACATAAGCTGCAGTTGGAGCATGAATAGGCAACCTAGTACCTATGGACACTACAGCTTCTTGTTGCTCAAATAAGCCAGAGAAGACACTGTTGGTCATGCAAACCAGATCAATGGATTGGTTTCAAAGAACCCCTTTAAGAACTCCCAATGACATGAACATGCCCAATAGATGTTTACATGTGGCATAAAGAGGTGGACATGTGGCATAAAGAGTTGTTGTTTAATACAAACATTTCCATGATTTAATAGATATGTGCTGCTTGGCTTTAGGCAACAAACCTACTAAGCATGTGATTATATAGGGGTTAATTTCTTATTCGCTCCTTGTACAATATCTGATACATGTGCTGGGAACCCTAGCTGCCATTCCCAAAAACAATGGTGGTAGCAGGAAGACTTTTAGTATGTACCTGTTCTGCACACAGCACCAGCATTTTAACAACCACCTTTGTAGGGCCAATGTCTTGCATAACTGCTACAGTGCTAAAGGTATTTGAAAGAGAGAAAAACACCTTGATTTCCAGTGGGCTGAATTCAGACCATGTTTTCCATCCTTATTCCTATCACAGTCAAAGTGAAAAGTTCATCATAACTAACATAGTTTGAATACAATTCAATGAAATTTGTTTAGGGTTGTAGTTAAGAGCTTTATTTAATGCCACATTAGTAGATTTTGTGCAGTAAAACTTTCCCTTGCTTTCCTCCCCATTCTTCATATGTACTCTCAAATTTGCTTCTCGGGTTCCTCTAGAACCAATTTGAGAAGCACAAACAAGGAACTGCAAGGTGAGAGATACCCCATTCTGCCAGCAGATTCTGTTCTGCTTATGAGAAGACAACTGCTGTTCGCTACACAAAATGACTGTGAATATATCTCCTGTGCATTCTTGCTATGAATCTTGCATGAAGAATCTGTTTGATTTTTTTCAGGTCTGTGGAATGGAAATTAACCAACTTCCAGAAATATTCAAATTCTGTTAAAATGATTTTTTATATCACCAATTATTATTCACCTTACTAGAGTTGACCAGGTCAATAACAAAAAGAAAGTGGCAGATTCATAACAGTTCTTGAGAAATTATGAAACTAGAAAGAAAGCATTCTGCTACATTAGAAAGCCATGAATTGTCCGACATTCAAGGATACAAGATTTATGCAATCTCATGACATAATGTATGTTAATCTCCTTCAGGACTAAAAGACCTTTACTAAATATTGCCCATTCATTCTTGAGTCAGCTAAATTACTTAGCAATATGACATAAGGAATAGAAAGCATAAAGGAATTACTGGGTGGGTCCCTATTTGTTTTCCAGGGGTTTTCTAGATGATGCATTTATGGTGCAATCACTATGCTTTATTCACTTGTTTTAACTGGGACAGTGGGGACCAGACATGATGTTTGCAGTTCATAGCTCTAATATTTTCTCACTGTTTTCTCTGTTCTTTTCTGATGTCATGAAATAATCATTATGGAAAAGATACCTCCAGATTTGTAGCTCTTAGAGCCCTCCATCTGGAAGACCCCACATATCTTATTTCAAGGTTTTTTACCTTCAAAGTTTAACGTTTTCATATTTCTACTTGAGTCTAACTACTGATTTTCTTCAACTAGTGGTTTTCTTCACAGAGTTCATTGTCAATACTGTGGCATTTAAAGTTGAAAGCAAGAAAGCAAAGTGAATCTGCAGCTCAAGGCCACTATCTCAGTCTTAAAGCCTCTATGCACATTTTTAAGCATAGGCTGAGAATTCCACTGTGAACATACAATCTGAAACCTACTTATATAACATTTTTTCCTGGTTAGAGTCCCATAACAAGAAATGTCACTGAAGCTCCTTTATCTTAGTCATCCACATAACTTTAAAAGGGAAGGGATCAGGAATTTCTGACCCTTCAGGTTCATTCAAAGTAGACCACTAGCAGTGCTTCATTTATGGGTGGGGAGAGATTTTAGACCTCATATTCATTTTCCCATTATATCTGTTGAATGGGAACACACAGTAATTACTCATTCAAGAAAAGGCACTTTGATTTGTTTAGGAATTTTCATGTATATTTATTTTATACTCATAAGCTGAGGGTGAGATCTTGGTGATTCCTGGCACAGATTAAAATCTTGAATACCTGTGGTAAACCTGAGTCAGTTAAGCAAGTGCAAGGCCACACAGATAGGCTTATCACCCCACTGAAGACAAGGTGCATTGGTATGTTGTTGCATGGCTCTTTGAAGAAGTTACACAAAAACTGCAACAGGGAGTGGTTGTGCCTGCATGTGTTCATGTGTGAATGACAGCCCTACACAGCAGTGTATACATGATTTTTTTTTTAGTGGCATGTGATTTGCCACTTGTGGAGATAGGTTCCGTTTTCAAAAGTGAGAAGCAATGCTCTAGGGGATATAGGGTAAGTTATTTTTTCTGCATCTAAAGTTTAACACAAGAATCTTTTTCAGATAAGGGTTTAATATATTTTTAAAGTGGAAGCCCTTTGATGTTGCTCAGAGGTTTGCAACTCTGATAGACTAAATTAATGGGAATAGCACAGGTAAGATACTCAAAAGTGCATTGTACATTTATTATATAAAGATACACTTTTTTAATCCTCTATTTAATCCAAAATACCTTTCTACTTTTTCTTCATCCCTATAAAATTTAATCAATCTGTTCTTCTGTCTTGATACATATACTCATTTATCTCACAGAAGTTTCATTTCTGATTTTTTAAACTGGAAAACCTCCTCATGCAGCCCTATTTGTATAGAAGGGAAACTCATGTGAATGTGATCAGCAGAACTTGGACTCAAGTCTCTAAGTACTATTCCTCATTTGAATAGTAGACTGAAGATTGCAGTGTGTTTTATTCTAATGTAAGACAGCTTCTTACCCGAATGACATCATTTGTTTTGCAGAAAATATACTGATAGACTGGGGCAATCAGACCAAATTCTTCCTGTCAACATAATGGTATTACTAATTCCCCAGTGGGTGACCTATTATGTTCACATTAATATACTGATATGTGGTTCTCATCATGGTGTTAAAGATTTAGGACCTGACACATATTTCTGTGCTTAAAGAAATGTGGAGCAGATTTAGTTGATGATAGGAAGGGCAAAGAAGTAGGAGGATGGCAGAAACATTATCCCAGTATGTTTTAGTTTTTCCAAGTAGTATCAGACTCCCCAGCCAGCATACGATAGTGCTGAAATTCTGTAAAATCAAAGCTCTATAGAGTGAAGGTGAATGCATGTCAGGTTCTTGGCAGTAAACTAGCTTTTCTCCCCAAAATAGTGGGGGAAATTTCTTAAGAGAGTATTAGTGTGTTGGTTCAGCTGAAGTGCTAACTATCTGGTGATAAAGTATTGATTGATATAGACCCATAACAGCTAATTTGTGATGAGTAATTCATACAACCTGATATTGCTTAATAGTCACAATTTATACATATAAACCCATATTGATACATTTGCCTCTGTTAATCAGACCTATTGTTAGTTACTGATAATGGCTAAAAATATTCCCTATTATGTTGGATGATATTAAGGAAAGCCCAGATTATATTGATGTAGATAAACTGTGTTAGTATCTAGTGGCAAAAGAAAGGCTAGATCTTTGAAAGCACATTGAACTGGATCTCAGATAGCCTGGGAGCTTGAAAAGGTCAGTGTTAAGCAGGTCAAAACATGTGATTTTTGGTAGAACTGAATTTATTTATTCATCAATTGATTTAACCTATTTTTATCCCTTCTTCTATCCAAGATGGAACTTTAGACAGCTTACAAAAGACAAAGGCCATAAATGCACTTAAATAAAACATAATCTTCAATATATAAAAATATACATTAAAGCCATTCAACCATTAAAATACCAGGTGAATAAGAAGGTTCTGGCCTGGCACTGAAATGAATAAAGTATCAGTAGCAGGCACACCCCTCTGGGGAGCAGGTTCCAGAGCTGGGGTGCTTCTGCAGAAAAGCCCCTTCCCCAGATAGTCATTTTTCTAGCCTCTTTCAAAGAGGGTTCCCAAAGAAGGACCTCAGTGGAAGATCTCAAAGGGAGGATATGTATTATGGAAGGACATGTTCCTTCAGATATCTAGATCCTAAACCATTTAGGGCTTTCTATGTCAATGTTAATACCTTAAATCGGGCCCAGACTTCAACTGGTAACCAGTGAAGATGATAAAGGACTGGTGTTACATGGTCATTATGTTATGTTATGTGGAATTTACTGCTATAAAGAAGTAATCAAAGACTACTAAAATAAAAAAGTAGTACTGAGCCCATAGTATTATCTGTGTAAGCACAACCTACTATATAAACACTATAGTGCCATATAAGCTAATACTTTCTGAATATTTGAAGGTCAGCACTGAGAAAATAATGTTAACTTGCCATATATCTCTTCATATTGTTAGTTTGATTTTTCAAAACTATTTATCTATTAATTTTCCATGCCACCTAACAGCTGAACCTGTCTAGGCAGTTCATAACTAATAATAATTTATTTGATGCTTATAATTCTATAGCTATGATAAAACATGTGAACATATGTCTTATGCTTTATATATATATATATATATATATATATATATATATATATTTCAAATAATTATTACAGCCAACCTGGTGCCTAGATGTTTTACACTAAAATTTCCAGGATTTGTGATTACTAGTTGTATTACTTGGGGCTGATGGGAGTTGAAGTCCAAAACATCTGGTGTGCACCAAGTTGGAGAAATCTGCTTTAATATGTCAGAGGATAAATGATACAGTTGACTGAGATAATTCAAATACAAATGACATAGAATGCTCAGTCTATGCTTACTACATACAGATAATAACTACAAGAAAGCTGCTCAAAGAAATAACTAGTGTTCCAAAATCTGTTAGTTAAACTATTTTCATTACTAATATAACATTGAAAATGGAAAGCTGACAACATTTGACAGTCAGGAATCTTTCTGGCATAATAAAATGTCCTCACATTGAAGTATCAGAAGTCAACACAGTCACTTTTTCTCCATGGTGAATTCAAATTTTGCACTGGGAGGGTATCATGAGATGGCACCCACCAGTTGATACAAATATGGTTATTTTTTGCTACTAGCAAGCCTCACAGGACTATGTCCAACACCTTTCTAATCCCTGAAAGCCCAATCAGGAGATCAGGAACTAACAGGATCAATGCACAAGGCATGAAATTCCAAAGCCAGTTAAGATCTCTTTCTTGCTGCCTCTGTTATTCTGTTTTTGATATAGCAGTACAGCAGTACAGCAGAGGGACAATTTGCATTTGGAACAAATCCATAGTGTCATCAGATTAATCAATCCTGAGAGTTTTTTTTTTGTCCAGGCATCTTTCAGGTTCCTCTTTTATGCCTTTGCATGTTACACAAATATAGTTGCAGAAAAACTTAACACTTGAAGGGAAATTCCACTGCATAATTGTGTTTGATTCTATCTATCGAGGCTTCAATCCTCCTCCATGGATCACTGCCTTGCTGTGCTGAAAGGGCTTGCATAGCACAATGAAGCAATGAGATATGCTGTGCAGGGGCACCCAAGATGGACAGACCATAGCAGAGAGCTCTGACAAAAGGTGATCCATTGAAGAAGGAAATGACAGCCCACTCCAGTATCCTTGCCATGAAAACTCCATGGACAGTATCAACAGGCAAAAAGATATGATGTCAGAAGATGAGCCCCTCAGGTCAGAATGTGTCCAGTGTGCTACTGGAAAAGAGTGGAGGGCTAGTACTGGTAGTGCCAGAAAGAACAAAGCAACAGGGTCAAAGCTGAGAGGACGCTCAGTTACTGATGTATCTGGTGGTGAAAGGAAAGTCCAATGCTGCAAAGAATACTGGAATGTAACATCTATGAATCAAGGTTAGCTGGATGTGGTCAAACATGAGATGAAAAGACTGAACCTCGACATCTTGGGAATCAGTGAACTAAAATGGACAGGAATGAGTGGATTTAATTCAGATGACCATCATATATACTATTGCAGATAAGAGTCCCGCAAAAGAAATGGAGTAGTTATCATGGTCAATAAAAGAGTAGGAAAAGCGGTACTGGGGTACAATCTCCAAAATGACAGAATAATCTCAGTTCAAATCCAAGGCAAACCATTCAACATCACAGTAGTCCAAGTCTATGCCCCAAAAACTGATGCCGAAGAGGCTGAAGTTGACCAGTTCTATGACGGCCTACAACACCTTCTAGAATTAACTCCAAAAAATGAAGTCCTTATCATCATGGGGGATTGGAATGCTAAAGTAGGAAACCAAAAGATAACTGGAATAACAGGCAAGTTTGGCCTTGGAGTACAAAATGAAGCAGGGCAAAGGCTAGCAGAATTTTGTCAAGAGAACACGCTGGTCATAGCAAACACTCTTTTCCAACAAGCCAATACATGACTCTACACATGGACATCACCAGATGGTCAACACAGAAATCAGATTGACTATGTGCTGTGCAGGCAAAGATGGAGAAGCTCTATACAGTCAGTAAAAACTAGACCAGGAGCTAACTGTGGCTCAGATCATGAGCTTCTTGTTGCAATTCAGGCTTAAATTGAAGAAAGTAGGGAAAACCACTAGGCCTCTCAGGTATGACCTAAATCATAATCCTTATGATTATACAATGGAGATGACAAATAGATTTAAGGAATTAGATCTGATAGACAGAATACCTGAAGAACTATGGACAGAGGTTCACACCATTGTACAGGAGGTAGCAACTAAAACCATCCCAAAGAAAGAGAAATGTCAGAAAGCAAAATGGCTCTCTGATGAGGCTTTACAAATAGCTGAGGAAAGAAGGGAAGTGAAAGGCAAGGGAGAAAGGAGAGATACACCCAATTGAATGCAGGATTCCAGAGAATAGCTAGAAGAGATAAGAATGCCTTCTTAAATGAAGTGAAAAGAAATAAAGGAAAACAATCAAATGGGAAAGACTGGCGATCTCTTCAAGAAAATTGGAGATATGGAGGAAATGTGTCATGCAAAGATAGGCATGATAAAGGACAAAAATCGCAGGGACTTAACAGATGCAGAAGAGATTAAGAAGAGGTGGCAAGAGTACATGGAAGAACTGTACAAAAAAGATCTTAATGTTCCTAATAACCAGGATGGTGTGGCTGCTGACCTCAAGCTAGACATCCTGGAGTGTGAAGTCAAATGGACCTTAGGCATTCTTAGCAACAACAAAACTAGTGGAGGTGACAGTATTCCTGCTGAGCTAATCGAAATCATAAAAGATGATACAATTCAGTGTTGCACTCAATATGCCAGCAAATTTGGAAAACTTGGCAGGGGTCACAGGTTTGGAAAAGGTCAGTTTACATTCCAATCCTGAAGAAGGGCAATGCCAAAGATTGTTCAAACTACTGTGCAAGTGTGCTCATTTCACACACTAACCAAGTTATGCTCAAAAACCTACAAGCTAGGCTCCAGCAGTATGTGGACCGAGGACTACCAGAAGTACAGGCAGGGTTTCAAAGAGGCAGAGGAACTAGAGATCAAATTGCCAACATATGCAGGATCATGGAAAAAGCTAGGAAGTTCCAGAAAAACATCTATTTCTGCTTCATTGGCTATGCTAAAGCCTTTGATTGTGTGGATCACAACAAATTGTGGCAAGTTCTTAAAGAGACCATCTTATTTGTCTCCTCAGATACCTGTATGTGGGTCAAGAAGCAATGGTGAGAACTGGACATGGAACTACTGATTGGTTCAAAATTGGGAAAGGAGAACAGCAACGCTGTATGTATATTGTCAACCTGCCTATTTAACTTATATGCAGAGCACATCATGTGAAAGGCTGGGCTAGATGATCACAAGTAGGAATTCATCCAGAAGAAATATCAACATGCTGAGATACACACACAGTATCACTCTAATGTGTGTGCGTGGTGAAGCAGTGGCGGGTGCAGTGGCGCCCACATGCACAGCAAGGTGGTGGTGGCGGGGGGCAAGGCAAGTCCAAAACCTCAGGTGGGCCGGATAGATAGGCATGGCAGGCCAGATTTGGCCTGCGGGTCGTAGTTTAAGGACCCATGGTCCAAGCTATTCAACTGGCCTGGGGGTCTTGGGGCAGGGAGCCAGTGTGAGTCCAGTGAAATTGCTGCTATCCAATTCCCTGTTCCCTTATCTACCCTTGTTGTTGTGTACGTTACGTGTTGCAGTGTTTTAAGACGCTCCACCCCTATATTGGCTATTCAGATTTTAATAAATCTGTTTACACAAACACACACTTAATCAAAGCACCTTAATTTACAGAAGCACAGCAGTTTAAAAAACGGCTTTCTTGTAAAATTGGGGCTTTGACAAGACTAAGTGGGGAAGGGAGTTGCTAGGAACATACACTGATTTCAGTATTAAAATATTAAATCATGTAATAGATTGTAAGTGTAAGGTAGGTTTTTCCATTTTACTATGGAATGCTAGTGTTGACATGAACTTGGATGTTTTGGAAATGTTTATCACAGCACTCTAGACAGAAAATAATTATCCAAGCCTAGCAGGCAAACTGACATTTATAATTATAAGCCATTTTTATCCTATATGAATGAGTAATAATTCTTCCTGAAAACTGTACATATAACGTTTTAGGTGAGAAAAATGTGAAAGAATCACTGCACATAAACACTGGCAACAAAGGTGGTCACTTAGCAGAAGATGACTTGAATGCTTAAATATTACTTTTAATAAAGTAAATTTTTCCCAAATGACTGTACATAACAATTACAATTCAAATTAATGAGCATAAGTAGAGTTCAGGGATTTTCTTTTCTTAAAATCTAATCTCATCCAAAAGGCCTTCATTATGCTTAATTTATCCTAAATATTTTATTGTGCTAATAGCAACTGCTTGAGCACCATTTATTTATTTATTTATTGAAAATAATAACCTGACAAGGCAATCTCATTGATACAGGGCCAATTTTCTTACAAGCAAGGAGAATACAGCTTTTGCTATCTCTTCTCATGCAAACACCATTATATGAAGAAACACAAAGCAAACACGGCTTTTTAATTTTTTTTGTCCTCTCTCATATGAATGGTCCTCATGCAGGAGTAGTAAAATAAATAAAATAAAAATTTACAAGATGCAACAATTGTTGTTATTACAGAGCCACCCTCTGGATTTTCCCTAATACAGTGGGACCTTGGCTCACAAACTTGATCCGTTCCACGACTCTGGTTGTGACCCAAATTGGTTGTGACCCAAGTCAAATTTCCCATAAGGTTCAATGTAAATAAGGTTAATCTGTTCTGTAACTATTTTTTTAATCAGAAAAATTTGAAACGAAGTGACAAAGAACAACAAAGTAACAAAGTACTGTACAGTACAGTGGAGAACACTAACTTAGATGGGGGGAGGAGGTTATTGTTTTGAGAAAGAGTCCCTCTGCATAAGGACATAAGAGATCTCTTTCAGGGGTTTCCTCTCTTCTTTGTCTCTTAGCTGCAGGGCCAATTTTGGTGAAAAATCTGATCATGGGCGTGCTATGGCAGGAAAGATGGGCGCACCACAGCACAGGAGCGCGCCTGTGATCATGCACATCTTCCCTGCATGAACGCAACTGCAATCATGGCTATCTCCCCACTTAGGGTGGGGAAATACCTGCGATCTTGGTTGCCACCCAATGTGGAGTTAGTGACCCAAGTCAAAATTTTCATGCAATTTTTGTTCGCAACCGATTTGGTCGTGAACCAAGGCATTCGTGAGCCAAGGTACCATTGATGCTATAGTATTAGTCTTTTAGCTGCCAAAAAGGTGAAGAAAATCCATTTGCGTTGACCTTGTATCAAATTCCAAAAGCCCCATATAGCAGAACATGTGTAAGCTTGAAAATTAAGGATATTCCATCACAACATTTATGCAAGATATTACCTCCTCCCAAAAGGAGTCATTGATCATTTGCACAAACAAATAAATAAGAGAGGCATTGGCTGCATGGCACCTCCAACAATCAGCTAATTTAATTAAGCCATTATCAAGTGGATGTTGCCGAGTCAGATACACTGGCAAAATCAATTTTTGCTGAATTAGACATAGCCTACAATCTGTTAGCTCCTCCACAATGGATCACAATGAAGAACACCATGATTAGGCAAAGTTGACTGCTCCAATTCATTATTCCATTCTTTCCTAATTAATATTTACATACACAGATTGTACGCAAATGTAGCTGTTCAGCCTCAAGTCAGGATCTCAATAATACAGGTGGCTCTGAAGCTGCAAAAGCATCAGGGCTAAATCTAGATTGTAATTACATATATTGCCAATCAACTGTAGCTGGAAATTCATAAATAGCATACAAAGCAGAATGGCAGGAAATTGCCACCAGGACCTACTAGCTGATCTAAAGTAAAAAATCAGCCTGTCTGTCCAGGTCACTCTTCCAGAACATAAGAAAACCAATGCTGACTCAGACCAGTAGTCCATCTTGTCCAGGTTTCCATTCATATGCCGGCAAACCAATTACCCACGGGATTCAATCAGCAAGATGAGCACAACAGCTCCCTCATACTCAGGCTGTCCAGCAACAAGTGTACATAGGCATACTGCTTCAAATACCAGAGGTAGCACATACCTATGACAGCCATCTCCTTCATCTCCTTCTAACCCCTTGATAATTCTACAGTGGTACCTTGGCTCATGAACTTAATCTGTATCAGGATTCTGGTTGTGAGCCAAATTGGTCATGAGCCAAGTCAAATTTCCCCATAAGGTTCAATGTAGATAAGGTTAATCCGTTCTGTATTTTTTTTAACTCACAAAAATTTTAAGCAAAGTGACAAAGAACAACAAAGATCGTGGCCATCTCCCCCCCCCCCAGTGATCGTGTGGGTGCGTGAGGGGGAGGCGGGCATGGGTACGCTCGGGCAGGGAACGTGGGCACAATCGTGGCCATCTCCCCCCCCCCCCAGCACGACCGCGATCGTGTCAGTGCAGGGAAGGCAGGCGTGCGCACGATCGTCACCCGATGCAGAGTTAACAACATAATAGTGCAATTCATCACATTCTGTCCTTCACACAATCATTGATTGTATTACTGACCATTAAGATCAGCAGTACTATACAAAAATGGTGGAGAAATAAGAACACTCAGATACCTTTTGGTCAGAGGACAAATAATCAATAATAAAATAAATAAGACAGACTGTTCAGAACTTCTGTTATTTGGCTTCTCAGAACATCCAGCATGGTCAGGCAGGAAGAGATTTAAACTGCCTTCTCTAATGGCTCACAGTGAGCCATCACCTGTAACTGCCTGCAGCTTGTCTGATGCCCAACTCAGTAGAGGCACTATGAAGTGTGCTTACACCAGTGCTTAACTGGATCAATGAGAAGGAAATTATCACTCTTTAACATAAGCTTTAACCAGTTATCTCCAAATTACCTGCCTCAGCATGCTCAGTCTCCAGGTAGGTAACTTGAATGTAGACATTGCTTAGCAGTAGCTCATTGTGAACTGAGATAGTAAGCTGCAATAAAGTTCCCTCTAAACCTATGCTACTTCACTTCTTTCTAACACCCCTTTCAGTTCTTGCCATAATGGGAACTTGTACACATCATCATGGTGAAGGTGGTTCAGATGGAAAGTGACAGGGTAGCAAGGGAACAGCAACTTCTCCAGTGATCCACCTTGCAGGTATTTCACAAAATATCCACCATAACAGGGAACAGATTGGCAGAAGGAAACATGGTACAAGGCTTTTTGAACTCTGCCCAAAGCAGAAGGAAAGTGAGCTAGAGACAAGGGCCAGTCTGCCTCCAGGATAGGCAGCGAGTAGATATCATAACCTGATGCTGCTCCTTCCCAGGTGTGGGACAGCAGAGATGCTATGACACACCTGGACATCTTACTGATGGACAGTTTAAGCTACTGTTCTATACTCAGATGCACAGATACTGATGCTCATAAAGATGCTCAGTGCACAGATACTGATGCAGGCCAAGATAAGGCAGTCCTGATATTGGCTGGTCAGTGACTGAATAAAGGATAGATGATTGATGAAGGCAGTCCTGAATGTGGTACATTGTACACATGCCTGTTAAGCACCTCATTTGGGGAGATCAATCCCATATAAAATGCCACCTCTTTCTTTTCACACAGTGAATGCATGAGAAAGAATTATTCTGAGTATACTTTGTATATATTTATTGAGCGCCTTTTCACACCTTGGGCTGTCGGTTCTCTGATGAATACACTAGGTATATACTTCTTGGGAGAAATGAGTCTTGCTGCAGCTCTTCCCCTGACACCACCACTTATTTGGAGCTTGTTTTCCTGATCCCCATTTTGACTGCTAAGCACAGTACTTTTAAAATTCCTTAATGGTACCTTGGAGGAACACGCATGGCTGTCCAACTTATTTTTTTAAATTATAAGCAAAAAAAGGGAGGTTGAGGAGTTTGCTGCAAAAGGACTTTCAGTTCTCCCTCCCTCCCACAGAATCCTTAAAGTTCCCTTTGTTTTTTTTCTCCAGGCATTTGCTTTTTCTTGACAGCTCACCTTTTCACAGCTGTCAAAAACTAATATGGGGCGGGGGGGTTCAATGGTTTGCCATGTCATGTGAACCCAGTCTTTGTGCTCAAGGAACTTCTTCAGACAGTACTCTAGGTGGCTCTGAAATTAAATGGTTGATTTAGACCTAGCAAATTTAAGAAGTTATCTTGAAATCTAGAACTGGAAGCATTAAAGTAGTCAAATAACAACTCTGAAAGCAAACACAGACAATTTAACGTGTGAATGTGAAAGATGGAAATCTAAGAAGCAGCCATAACTACTCCTGCAATTTCAGACATGTTAATAAGAAGTCTTATTTGGTGCAGGAGTGTCAGACTGTTATCCTGCTTCCTAATCAAATGGAAATTTACCAAAACCAAAAGTCAAACAACTATTTCTTAATTCTGGAAGTGCTAAGAGGAATTGGGTGGGTGGGGGGTGTCAGTCTTCCGTAGATTACAAAACAGCTGTGACATCCCTAGTATATTGCCTAGTTTATGACAGAAGGCCTAGAGAACCCTTCAGAGACCATTGTGAGGTAACAAATGCTAAAGTATAAAATAAGGAAGTTGGTTACAAGTGAGGTAGCTGCTCTCAGGATTTATTTTCAAGCATTATAAACAAAGCATGCACAATATTTAATTCTAGACAGTTCTACTTAAATGTAATCCCATTGAAATCAATTTACATTAATCAATTTACATGGGAGCAGGCTAACAGCACAAAAATATTAATTAAAATGTACGAAACAACAATATATAAGGGGAAACTGATTGGAAAACATGTTCATATTAATCCAATTGCTGCACAATACGTCACTCTGAAGTTCATGGAAACATACAAAGTAGAACATTCTTTTTAATGTTGCTAGGATTTCAACTATTCTGCTCAAAGAAGACAAAGAGAAAAGTAATTCACTTCTAACAATAGACAATGTGTTCTTTGTACTTATGCACCATGCCATAATAGGAATTATCCACATTCTGTCATGATTTAATTTAGGATATGCACCACAGGAATAATGGGCAAAAAATACTTGGAATACATTATTTAGCCACAAACTTTCAGTAAATTCTGCTCTATTTGACAAGAAATGCCTGCTATTTAATAAGACATATGAAATAATTTAGTGTGGTCTTTTTCCATTATGTTTTATTTAAAATGTTAATGGAGCTTTTCCACAATTCAAATAATTTATTTTTGAATCACTTTTCTCTAGAATGATTCATTGTGTGTACATACAGTAATATATGGTCAAGTCCCCTTAAAGAACATGCATCAATCCAGTTCCCTTTTGAAGCCTACAGTAAATGCCCTCTAACAGAGCACAGCAACATTACATAAATCATCTTATATGAAAAATTAACATGACATCAAATATTTATAAATATTAATGTGTATGTTAATATAACCAAAGCTGTAACAAACAATCATAACCTTGCCAAGTTTCCTAGGACAGGCGCCGTTGATAATGATATCCATTATCTCTGGAGGACTGTACAATTATGGAAGAATATGTGGGATGCTATATTTCTTATCTGCCCTTAAATTCCTCCACTAAAGATATTAACCCTTCATGCATCCATTGTTGTAATTGTTTTCCAGGGAAAAATATTTGCTTTGGGGGATATAATGATGATTCTGAATAGACCAGGAATGTCCAAGAGCAAAGGGGAATGAAATCCTATTCTTAGTGATACAATCTTTCTAATGTATTGTTGATACCTGATGTAATGTATAACCTTTGTAAGCTTTTATTTAAGGTCACATGATTTGTGCTTTAATTCCAATGGTTCCAATGTTTAATTTGAAGGTGTTGCTGACTATTCTATGTCAGAAGTAAATCCCATTAAATTCAATGGGACTTCAAGTAAGTATCCATAGTATTGCAGCCCCACTCTCTTTTGAAAAATAATAGCCCCACACACAGCTCTTCATATTGTACCTGAAAATTTGTTGTCCGAAATGTGTTTTTTAATCTATTGTCATATGTGTGTGTATTACTTATATCAGAGGTATACTAGGTAATAAAGGCAGCTGGAGGTCCTCTCTGCCCATCTCCTCAAACACCCCAGAAAACAATCTCCCTCTCCCTATTTACCTTTTCTTTATACTGCATGGCTGGGCAGGCTAGGTTGCAGCTACCCAATATTTTAATTTTTCTAAGAGTATTTCTGGGAGGCATGTGGAGACTAGAGAGATTCTTGGAAATAAAATTGGAGCCAAAGGTGTAGTGGAATCAAGACCTGAAGAGACATAGTGTTGGTCCTTTTTAATTAGCAGAGATGCTGATGCCATCTGCCAACCTCCTAAGAATTTCCTGTTCCTTCTAAGCTTAGCTGAAATCCTTTGAGTAGCTGGGGATACGTGGAATTGTTTTTTTAAGCAACATATAGCTATGAGCAACCTCTGCTGTAATGAAACATGCTTTAAATTGGCCTCATCCTGAACGAGCAATTACAACTGAATATACTGCATTGTAGAAATGAAAACTGTTAGAACTACCTTGTAGAGGTGGGTCAACACAGCTGACTCATTTTTAGATTCTGCATGGGGCAAGGTTGTGGGGACTCAATTTAATATTATTTTCATTTCTATAGTGCTGTTTTGGGTGGTTTATGAGCATCTGCCCTTTAACATTTACCACTGGATGGGGCTGGAAGCCAGCATTTTCTTTTGCAGCATGCTGGTTTTAAAAATAGCAGTGTGTGTGTGTGTGTGTGTGTGTGTGTGTGTGAAAAAATATTGATAGCACAGAGCCTCAAGGGTGACAAATCACAGACCTTTTTCTGGGAGGGGGTTATTATGGAGGGCGTGTTGGTCAGTTTCAGCCAAAGAGATCTAATGCTAAATTAGCTACCAGGAAACAGATTATTTATTTAGAAAGGCAAAGTTTGCAACAGGATCAACAGAAGAGGCGATTAAGAATTTGGCAGAATTCTTCATGGAAGGCTATAGTAGAAAGGGAAAATAAGTTTAATTGGATTAAAGGATATGTATAAAATAATATGTAATACTGTAAAATATTGTTATGTGTGCAGTTCGAACCCTGTGAAAATTGCAAGACACCCTTTTAGAATATTCCTTAGATATAGGCTAGCCACCTATTAATACATCTAATTGAAAACACTTAAGAGCATGTACCCTGGATGCATGGGAATCTAGGCTTATGCCTTTTATCAAAGTGGAAGGATAGACTTCTGGCCCAGAGCTTTCTTTAAACTCCTTAAAACCTAGGTTAATGTGTTTTCCAAACAGTCTTGGGCATAGGCAACGCCAACACCATGCTATTCAAAAGATTAACTTATCTCAGCATTCCAATTTAGTTATATTTATTAATGAACAAAGCAGAGGAAGTTGCTTTTAAAATAAGTTGGCTTTAAAATAAAATGGAATACTCAAGTAAACAGCATACAGGTAGCAGGGGGGTCACCTAAGACTCTCTGGCATAGTTATGCCATTGTTGCCCCTTTCCTAGACCCACACACACAAATCTTTGTTATGATGATTCAGCTCATTTCTATGCTATCCAATAGTGAAAGTTCTCTAGGCAGTTTGCAACTCATAAAAAATTCACAATAAAATGACCCAAATGCCATAAATCTTATCAAAAGGCAAACTTTTCAACCAAAAGAAGAAGAAGAAGAAGAAGAAGAAGAAGAAGAAGAAGAAGAAGAAGAACAGAAAAAAATGTACAGTGAAGAACAACACCAGGGATGACCAATTACCTCAAACGCTTGACTATTCAGGTATATCAGGAAAAGTATTCATTCACATGGGGGCTAGCAAGTGCTGCAAAACTGACCAACCCATAGCTTCTCAGGGCCTGCTCATACATCCTCAAGTGACTCTTTCAGTTCCCCTCCAACACAAACTGAGCAACCATGTGTTGTCTCCACATGTCTGTGTTCAAAGCACTAATAAAAAGAAAGTTACAGTCACAAATGCTTATAATTCAACAAGAAAGGAATGTCTTCCCAAATTCAGAAGGCAATTTTGTAAAATCAAGCGCAGTATCCAGCCATTATAGTGAATAATTCTCACTGAACTAAGATTACACTTGCACAATCAGTCTGTCCTTCACTTGTGAAACCCAATGTATAACCAGTTATATATTATGCTTTCACAACTGGTTACGTAAGTGTAGTGGGTAATTACTTGTCCAACAGAGATTTGGTGGAGCTCTGCCAGCATTATCTGACTTTGTGGAGGGTCACTATTAAATACTTCTCCAAGTATCCATGACTAAAATAATAATTATCTTTATTGCTATTTACCTTTACTGCCTAAAATGTGTATAAAAAGGTAAAGGTTTCCCCATGACATTAAAGTCCAGTCATGTCTGACTCTTGCGGGCGGTGCTCATCTCCGTTTCCTAGCCGAAGGAGCCAGAGTTTGTCCACAGACAGTTTCTGTGGTTATGTGGCCAGCATGACTTAACACAAAAGTGCACAG
This sequence comes from Varanus komodoensis, assembly GCF_004798865.1. Taxonomy (NCBI): domain Eukaryota; kingdom Metazoa; phylum Chordata; class Lepidosauria; order Squamata; family Varanidae; genus Varanus; species Varanus komodoensis. The sequence goes on along the minus strand of NW_025335589.1, from coordinate 21,504,369 downwards.
AACACTGTTACCTTCCCACTGAAGTGGTACCTACTTATCTACTTGCATTTATATGCTTTCGAACTGCAAGGTTGTTATGTGTTTTGGAATTTTATTTGTGTAAGCCGTCCTGAGGCTTTCGCAAAGGACGGCATACAAATATCTTAAAGAAAGAAAGGAAGGAAGGAAGGAAGGAAGGAAGGAAGGAAGGAAGGAAGGAAGGAAGGTTGGCAGGAGCTGGGACAAAGCACGGGAGCTCACCCTGTCCTGCGGATTCAAACTGTCCACCTTTTGATCAATCAGCCCAGCAACTCAGCAGTTTAAATCACTGTGCCACCCATATCGGTAAAATTTGTGTGTATTAAGTTTATTTCAATCTAATTTTAAAGTGATTTTCATCCAACTTGAATCTAATATGAAAAGGGCTTTCAAATAAAAGAGTGCAGCATGAAAGGGCTTTTAGTAGAAACTCCGGAGTTGCAGAAGCAACTACTATGTGTCTAATTTACTGTTATTTAATTATTTACTTTTTCTATACTGTCTATATTTCCATAGAAAAATCTCTAGATGGTTTGCAATATATGTGGGTAGAATTATTTGCCTTGTAGAAACAATAAGCTTTTATATGCCCCTAACTGGCACATGCAATCCACCAAAGTCAGCCATGCTAAAGTCCCAGCTATTTCCAATGTCAGAAATGTAAACCTATACTTAACTTGCCCATTGATGACTTTTAACGTGTTTACTTATGGCTGAATCTTGCCCAAGTAAGGGAAAGCAAGTACCCTTAGAAAACTTTGGAGAAGTTTCATTAGAGTTTAAAATGTTCAAACAAGGTACCATTTGAAAAACCATGCTTAATACTGCCATATCAGAAGAATTAGGCATCAAGAAGAAAAAGCCAAGTGAACTTATCTAACCTGGAAGGTTGTCATCAGATGTTTTTGATCAATCAGAGATTGATGTTCACCACAGATAAAAGATAAAGATTATATGTTCATTGATGTGCACAGATAAAACGGGGAAGTCAGTATAATATGTATTGTAGTTTCCTTTAATAAAGCTTTACAATAAGGACATGAGTGAAAATATCTGTTACTGGAAGCTTGAGCTCCCAGCTGCCCTGGAGCTCTATTTGGGTTGAGATGTGGGTAGCCTTGGAAGGAAGGTAGAGGTAGTCTGGCTGTGCTCATGCAGTTTTCAGAATGGTGCACTTTCCTGGCCCAATCCTCAGTGCAGTTGGCTGATGGTGAAAGGGCTGAGAGACTTTACTTCCAGTCCATTCTGCAGTTATTTAAAGGGAGCCTCAGCCCTGGCTTGGCCTCTCTCCCTGCACTAACCCCTGCAGACTCAAAAGCTTACCTTCCAAGACCTTTAGTCTTCCACTAAAGACCTGGAGCAGCAACAAACAGCAGGAGGGGCTTCATGCATGGACCATGAGCATGTGGCTTCACTCACTTGGAAAGCTGAGCACTACAAAAGCTCATCTGAAAGGAGGTGGGGGTATGGAAATGGAGGAAATCATCGTGCCCATTCTTCTCTCCTTTCCTTGTCATCCCATTTTCAGCAAAACATGCTGAACATGCAGGCAAACCTAGGGTGAATTCATAGCAAGAGGCATGGGGCTGGCAAACACAGCAGACTAGCAAATCTTGCAGGCTCGGGAAGACATGCCACCCAAGAAAAGGAGTAAGAGAAGAAGCACAGTGGCCAGTGACTTCTTGCCTACCCTCTTAGGGCAGGATGGATGGCCTAGAAGATCCTGGACAGTATCACCAGCAAGGCAGAGGGCAGCAAACAAGAAAGCACCCAGGCCAGGCATGACATTGGGAGCACCAAAACCCTGAAGAAGTAGCACACACTGCTGGAGGTCATTTCAGACACCCCTGCATTGGTAGCAGAGCTCATGGCACACATAATGGAGTTAATACGTCTCAGGCCCAGCAAGGGCCACATAATGGAGTTAACACGTGACGATCAATCAGGGCAAAACGAATGGGCAGCCAAAGCATGGGTGGCTCATCAGGTAGTTTGCACCGCTTCCACAAGCAATAGAAGTGAATTAAGAGACTATCCCAGTCAAGGGGAGAAGGTGCATCATACGATTGTCAAAGAGGGCAAGCAAGAACTCAGACAGTGGGAGAGACTCAGACAAGACCTCCCTGTATCACCCATTTCCTCCAGTTCTGGCCTGGTAGAAGTTTTAGCTCCAGCCAATCAGGTATAAAGATAAGAGCTGTAGCTTCCATATAGACAAGGAAAAACCCCACCCCATCCTGACATACATTTCCCATGCAAAACCAGGGAAAGGATTCTAGATGGGTACTATGTTGAGATTTTCTAATATTTTCAAGCAAAAGAAGAGAGGGGTGGGCAGGAAGAAGCAAGGGAACAAAAGGTGGCTAAGAAAAGCATTTAATAGCAGACTACTGTACATGCCTGGAGAAGATTTTATCAACATACCGAGTGGGTGTGGCACCTAGTTAATCACCAAAGCTTGATCCCACAGAGTACAATGTAGCATTCAGGAAAAAAGTCACCCACAGCACAGGGCTGGCTTTCTGACTTTGGCAAGAAAAAGGTGGATGGCATTAAGATGGATCTAAATCGAAAGAAAAAGGGGTACACGTCCATTCTCTTACAAGGATGGGGTGCTTGCTGAGGGTGTGGCCATGGGGCTATAACCCAGCTTGGTGGCTGTATGCCAGCACCAGTCTTAGGGGAGCAGGGAATCACACAAATGGTACATACCATGACAAGACCAACCAATGCTCCAACAAAAATTCCTCTAAAGAGCCATTCAACAGGTGGGCTAGGGTGTACATCAGATGAACTGCCCAGGTTCTGCATCAGAGATCTAACCATATGTCAAGTCAAACTAAGCTGTATCCAATTAGGTTGTGACCAAATTAAAACCCAGCACTGTCTCTGCATATTGTCCGGTTGATTTTCCTGGAACAGTTACCCAATTAGCACTTTGGGCACAGCAAGACAAGATAGCGCACTGGCTGGGATCGCATCTTTATGACAAGAGGACTCTGTGGTAACTGCATACCGGGAGTGTGGAACCCATGATGCCAGGTTTGGAAAACAAGAAAAAACATGGTGAAGCATGCTTCTTATCATGGTTTCAATTGTGATTTTAGGAAAAGAAACAAACAAACATACCATGCTGAAATAGCATGACAGGGTTCAGACAACACAACAGATCATCCTGCTAGTCATGTCCTGCAACCCTGCCTATTTACTTAAATAGGTGAAAGTGCAACTTGGACAGGTTAGTAAGGAAGTGGGTTTAGAAAAAAAGAAAATCCTTGCAGGAAGAAGACATTCCTGTTTATGAAGGTGATGATTTATCTTTGTGGATATGCTTGCGACATAGCTTAATTATGTATTGTGTTCTAAGGAGCCATATTACTCCATTAAAGGAAATTAATACTATATGGCACAATTTGCTACAAGAAGCCAACATCAGAAAACACCCTGAACATTAAAGATAAGAAGAGGATGAAGGGAAAAGAAAATGTTGTAAATTGCAATAAATATTCTGGATTAGCAGAAACCACTTAGCCATTGAAGGAGGCATTTTTTCTATTTCCATTAATACAGATTATTACTTAGTCAATTACCATTATATGCTCACATAAGTATTGTCCTAATTGTAGCATAATGCCTAATGAGTCCTTAACAGCAAGGAATAAGCTTCAAGAGAGTGCCCCCCCACTTCCCAGATGTATGAAGGGGCCTCTCTCCCTTGGTGTTACTGACAGAAGACAGAAGGGACTGCTGCAGGCATAGGGAGCAACAGTCACTTTCTCCAAGGCAAAGGCTTTCTTCAAGTGGAGACAGGAGGCTCTGCATAAACAGTGGGAGATCTCTGTTCAAAGTAAGAGAGTCAAGAGTTCTGTTCTCACTGATTAACATGTATAATAACAATTCTCTGTTCTTTCATTTATAATTATATTTAAAAAAAATTAACTGGGGTTTCTTATTAACAGAAGCACTGAATTAAGCAAAAAGATGCACAGCCAAGTGGTAGGGATTATCATTCATCTGTCTCTGGAAATTATGCTCCTGTGTAGGATTAGAAGCAAACAGATTTCAGCTGCATTTATTCTTTGTGATTGCTTAACCCAAAGTGCTGAGTTCAGAAAGAAATACTTTCACTAATTCTTTCTTTAGGTGTCCACATATTTTGAGCTCACATGCTCTACATATGCTTTGTGTAGTGATTCTGTTCGGGATATAGGGGACAGCTGTTTGCATACATATGCCTTACACATTACTAGTGGAAATGTACAGAAAATAGTATTTGCATAAGATCGTACATCTTGGTGGCTGTATTTCATCAAGAACATTTACGGGCACGCTGTCAAACAAGGAAGAGAAAGATAGTAAGCAGCTTGTTGTGTAAGCTTATACAGACCTATGTAGACACAAAACTCCATTGAGTTCAATGGGACTTATTCCTAGGTAGCTGTATAGAAATATGTTCCACAAAATTTAAATATGTTCCATAATATCCAACATACTCTCTTGCTGTGTGTGTACAGAGTTTATCTCTATGGATAATCTTTTTTGGAATTTTTTGTTACTTTAAAATAGCAAATAAACTAGAATGAGACCTACAAAGACTTGACAAATAATTCAGCTGAATGTTATGTATGTTTATTCAAGAGTATGCCCTTCTGTGTCCAGTGGGACTTACTACCAGTAAATTGAGTTTATATAGTTATATTAGTAGCAGCTATCCATGATAGATAAACATGAATGGGTTACTTCATCTTTCTCTTCATGGCATTTTCCAGCTAAAATCCTCCATAAGCTGCTTTTCCAAACCCCTCAGAGGAAAAAAAAGTTTGGTGGGAACATATGCTTTAGGAATAAGGCAAGAGAAAAAGAATTAAGTACCCATTCTCCCTTTCTCCTCCTCTGCTGAAAATCTCAGCCTTCTGGGTTGCTCTTGTTTTAAATCAGAACAATATCACATACATTTCCATGTAGCATTCAGTTTGGCTCTCAGCAAGTGGTAGAAAAACATCAACTTCCGTCTAACCACTTTCAACCTAAACTTGTCTGAAGAAACACATGAAGTGCTATTTAATCCATACTGACATTTTTAAGGAAACTCCAAAGTTACCAAAACCAGAAATACTTAACCCTGTGCCTTAGTTACATCTAGATCTTAGCAGAATTTAAGAATTTGTGGAGAGGCAGGACCATGGCAGTCAAAACCTGAGAGTTCCCTTTGTTGAGTCTGGTTATATTTTTTAAAATGCCATAACTTATGATACAAAGCACTAATCTGAAGACATATACAGCACACATAAATAATTGGGTAGAAAAATCCATTAGAAGGAAGGAAGGAAGGAAGGAAGGAAGGAAGGAAGGAAGGAAGGAAGGAAGGGAGAGAGAAAGAGAGAGAGAGAGAGAGAGAGAGAGAGAGAGAGAGAGAGAGAGAGAGAACTTTGGAATTATCCATGATGTTAACTTGAAGTACTTTTGTGCATACATACCATTACAACAACTATAGGTTTTATATGCACGGTGCTTTCCACCCACTCCAGTAATAACTGCTAGACGCCTATGTTAGGTGCTTCCCTTTGAATATTTGTTGATCTAGAAAAGTGGCATTTCAAATACAGGAATAAAATACTCCAAGGATATCTATAAAGCACCAGCAGTTTATAGTATTTAACCTCAAGGCTCAACAATCCTGGTACATTCTTGCTCACAAGATTAATAATTCTATATATAGTTAAATCTGCTAGAATTATTCTTTCCTGTAGTTATCTAGGAACTAGTTGAGTTCTACTTCAATACTGCCTTTATTAATTGTACAGCAGTTACAAAGTAGTAATTTTAAAGACAGAGCAATAAACAGGATAATTTTTTTAATGACGCTGCCAAATAATTTTGTAAAGATTTACACTTGGAAGCCCTGTATTGAGTCCTATTAGTACTCATTATATTCACAAAAAACTTGACACACCTATAAGGGATTTTAAAAAATATATTTATAATATTCTGCCCATTAAAAGCAAAGCAATTTAGATCACAAACATTTCATATGAAAATAAGGGCCTTCAGTGGTTACATTTGAGATAACATCGACATGTAGGTCAACTTCAAATATCACAGTGGTCACATGAAGGCAGAGTGTATCAAAGGTCAGGGTAATCTCTTTCTGAATGGAGAGCCATTTTGTTCTTTTTTTATTTATTAATGTGCATTCATCTCTGCTAATGGATTTAACATAAAGGAGGTGAGGGAGGGAACAAGAGTCACTAAATCTCAGACTTCCATTTTTCATTAATATTAATATGGTTTCAGTCATAGCATATTGGTACTGAACAAGCTAAGAAGTCATTATGGGACAAAGTGGTTTCACTCTATTGGCATGTGGGCTTGCTTAAGAAAAAACCAAACATACCAATATAGAGACACTTTGCTTTAGGCAGCTGTGAAGATGAATATTAGAAATATATGCAAAGCTCAGTTTCTGGTTCCTGAATAGGTAATTTTCAATCATGCGGCCATATGTAACAAAAGAATGGTACACAGAATTCTGCAGAATGCAACTAGAGATATGGCTGGAATGCTATCTTGCAGAAATGACAACACATTGAATTGTATGGCACGCAACTTTGTATATTAGAGCCTACATACAGAGTGATCTACAGTACTCTTTGAGTGGAGAAAATGAGAAGTCAGAATATTATGCCCATTTCTTCTTTTTAGAAAATTTGTACATAATAACTATTCTGTAAGGTGTGCATAATACTATGCACATCTAGGTTGAGAGTAAATCCCATGGAGCACACTGACACATATTTGGGGGGGGGGGACCACTGGGCTAAAAATAACATAAAGTGAACAAATAATATTTTTGTGTGTAGCCACCAAAACAGCAGTGCACAATTTGCAATGAAACCTATGTGGAGAGTATACAATATTAAATAATGAATGCAGCATTAAAAATGGCAAAAAAAGGGAAAGCACTTAATTGAATTGTGGGCAGTGATTTAAATGAAATGTCATCCACCTCAAAAGTACTTCAAAGTTCTTTAAAGTCATACCCATTACAAAATTGTCTCCAACTGCTACTGCTTATTATATATTAATTGATTTTAAGAAATGAAAATAGATGAATATAGAAAGCATGTGTTAGATCAGTGAGAAACGAGAGACATAAGTACAAGATACATTAGTGCTGTGAATGTAATTGCTTTTGAGTAAGAAAAGAAATCAGACAGATGGGAAGAAAGCACCTACAAATGAAGTGAAGAACTATGTCAAATGCACTGAGTGGCTGCCTCTTGAATTTCAGTCATGCTTATGGTTCCACTTTGTCTTGGAGGATGCTGAAGAATAAAGTATTCCATTACTATCATCATCAAGCAAGTATTTTATCTTAGTAAAAATGTGGATTTGCCTAGATCCCCTACATATTTCTTTTTTCCAATATATTTTGTTATGCTAATATTTACCTGATCATCTCCATTTGTTATTAAAGTGAAATAAAAGACAACATGCCTATTTTATTCAGGTTAAATATGCTGTAATCTGACTAACCCTAACTTTACCAAGCAGGTGATAGGAACATGAATGAATGGCTGGAACGTTTAAATTGCTTTTGTAAAGTAAGTTAAATATATAGAAAGAGGAATGGTTTTTAATACCACAAAAGATGTTGCAAAAGATATGTATAAAATAGATGTTTTCTATCAATTAGCGTGTACACATTTTGCAAGCTAAAGTAAAATATGCTTTTCATTATTTTACTAAAATTAAAGAATGGGTATTCTGCAATATCTTTAAAATTTCATATAGCTCAGGCTAGTTTAGGCATGCCAGATCATTTTAACATAATGAATTTCTTTGGATATATCGTAAGAATACTTACAAGCATTGCAATATTTTTCTTTTAAATGTGAATCCAAGGAAAATATGAATAGGCTGCCTCATTTTTATGTAAGCCATTAGTACAATTTACTAATGAGAAACCTGACATATCGTTTCCCATTGTTTTAATATAAGCTACATATCATGATGTTTCCATGTTACAGTGTCTATGTTACAGTTACCTTACCTCTAATCCTAGAAACAGCATGTATAATAATGTGGCAAATGCCCATCAACTTACAGGATGTGTGACTATGGCCTTGGGAAAGAAAAGGATCAAAGGTAATTTGACCTTTGCTGGACTTGCTGTAGAGAAAGCCTTTATAGGCAAAGAAACATATGAACAATATCAAAATTAAGTTCTTCAAAATATTTTTAGCACTGGAAGTTTTTAGCTAGACATTTTTATTTTAAGATCTGAACTACCATGCTATATTTCCCTTTTTTAAAAAAAAATCCCAGTGTAACATCCTTAATTTCAATAGAATTGCAACAATTATAATGTGAATAGCTCTGAGCTGAACCAAGCCTTGAGACTGAAGAGACAGAATATACTGTTTAATCAAAACAACTGCTTTACAGCATCAGAATGTCACAAAGCATTGCAGAGTCCACATACAATATATATTTCTTTCCTCCTTCACCTCTCACCCAAATGAATTTTAATCATTTTACTCAAGATTTTTAAAACCTTGGAAATTAATATTCTCCGAGATAATTCCTACTCCATTATATTGCATTGGTGATTTGTAAGTTGCTCTAGGTTTTATCATCATATTAAGGCTGTTGATAGGCTTTCAGAGCTATTTTTTTGTTTCCAGAGACCTTTATCTTCTACTTAGTTTTGACTAAAGAAGTTATGGGATTTTATCTGCCTTCAGTGGAAAAATGCATATGTGTTTCATGAGTTTACATGAAAACCTTACGACTGTAACAAGTAAAGCCGTTACTATATTTCACATGCTGCCAGAAAGCTACTTTCAAAGATTTTATTTTCTTCTTTATTTTAGATTTAGATTTAGATATTCTTTATTTTTGGAATACAGAAGAAAAAAAATGTAGGAGTTGAAAAATTAAGTTGCTAAAAAGTAAACTGAGGCATTTGGCAAAATTATGTAAAAATTCTATGATGCACCAGATTCATTTTAAATATAAAGTAAATCATAGAGTATGAGAATAGGTTACTTGTTGACACTTCACTTCAGGCTTCAGCATGATTTACTGCCATGTGTATCAGAGTACGAATCTAAGCAATTGCATTGCCTGCTGTCTGGTCATTTAGAAACATTCCTTGGATGTGACTAGAGCAGTACAGAACAAGGGTGAGATTCTTCATGGGGCTTTCTTTATAAACATGCACAGGATTGAGAGGCAAGAGTGACTATTGTAGAGGTTACACACTACACATTTGATCAAAGCCATATGGAAACTGCTCTATACAAGCTTGGGGATGATTATTATTTAAAGACAATTGCTAGCCTTCTGCTGGCAACAATGAACAATCAAATAATGTCCTTCCTTTTTGGTACAGTCACACAGTCAAAGCTACTGTGAAATAAGATTGGACAGAGCATTTCATCTCATATGATAATTAATTCTCTACCAACAGCTACAAAAAGGTTTTTTGTTTTTTGCAACAAGCTGCTACAAACAAGTTTGTGGGAGGCCATTATGAACTTTATAGAGATCAAAATTAGGGGTAGTCATAAGAAAGCATTCTTAAGATAAAGGGTCATGCGGAATACATCCAGTTTTCAGCATGGGAAAAAGTGGCGAAGATATTACAAATTTATATCCCAGAATGCTTTCTAGAACCGAATAAGGTCATTTGCTGCTGGTTTCTAAAATAACTTCACTTTAAAATGTTAGATGAAGGAGATGACATTGCTGCTTACTCAGTTTTTTCTCAGGAAGTAAAACATATAATTCACCTTTGGATGAAGTAGAATTCAGTTGTGTTATTTGGAGTCATAGTGGTTCACAGCTAGTTAAAGAATTGTTATGCCAGTGATCACACAGAGGCAAAATTTCACATGCTTTTGCTGTACTGTAAGGTAACATTTACTTATACATTATAAAGAAATTGAAGTTAAAGCTCAGCATTTAGACCAGATTATTTTATAAGTCACTCTGGAGTAACATCACTATTTTCGAAGTGCAACTGTAGGGGAGGGACTGAAAGACAACTCTATAAATAAGACACAGAAATGCAAGACATACTATTGTAAATGGACATGACACTTTCGGATTACAGATATATGAAAGGGATCTTCCAGAATCAGACCAAATTTAAATTAATACTACATTGGTTGTTATTTTCAAAGAATCTTAATAGTAGTTGTTCAGACTATTTATTTTCTTCTTTCTCTACTTCTGATCAAATGACAACAGAAATGATTGAAACTTGTCAATCCAATTTCTCCACACACTTTTACTGTGTAAACAGAGAAATACTACCATAATAATAGCACTTTGCGAGTGTGTGCCCTTTTTCTGAAGCCGCACAACTCTTCCTCTGTCTTAGACTGGTATCCCACCCTTCCATCAGTGATCACAGAACAGGTAGTCTCTCACAAAGGTACTGGTTAGGGCTGGATGTGCTTAACTTCAGAGGCATAAATACACTGGACAATTTTAGAACATTCCTTTAATCATTGTAAGACAGCGTCCATTGCTTCTACAGTTTAGGATGAGCAAGGACCAAAACGCACATCTTTTATGCTGTGGGAGGAAAGGATGGGCTAAGAAGCAAGGAAGCATCACAGTATGAGGGCAGGGGGACAAATGAGTAGATCTACTTAAATAAGAGAGTTTATCTTACTAGAAGCAGAGAGTAGTGACAACCGCAGGTATGGAAAATGGATTTTTATGGATGATGAGGGACTGCTGATGATGAGGGATGGATCCACAATCTCTGCAACTTAGTGATTTTAAAGGAACAATGGTCTAAGGTTTTTTTCCTTTAAGCTACCAAAATTACTATCTAATTGTGTGTGTTTAATAATTAATACAAATATTCAGAGGACAACTAAGTAATTGATAACTTGAACTTGAAATTTCTATATAACCCTAGCAAGCCTGCCACCTACTTTGCATATATCAGGAAACTATGATACAAATGTACTGTTATAATAGAAGTGAAACCAGCAGTTTCAGATAATTCAATTATGTCGTGGGTCCTCTTATATAATTCAGTAAGAATGTGAACTTTTAACTTGTGTTAACTCAATTTCCTTATACTTTCATTTACCATTTGTTGGGGACATTATCATGATTAGCCAAAGTCCTTCCAGCTCTTAATGTTCTCAATAAATTTTGTTTGAAATTGACTGTCATTTTCTTGCTATAATAAAGTAGCTATCTGACATCTGAAAAGGGATCAGCTCTAGACTATTATACACATTTGAGAAAAACCTTTCTATCACATACTATCAACACAAAACCAGTCTTAATAAGGCCTGCAGTGAAAAACCATAATAGGTGCACAGGCAAAGTCACACTTCTACTTTTTTGAGAATTGTAGTGATAATGTGTGCTGGTAGTATCACAACTTAAATGGCACTACATTCACCTTTAATTGTTATACTACTGAAGTTACTAGAGTGTCTGAACACTGACTGAAAACAAGTTGTTCAGCTTGTCAGCATTGGAAACCTACTGTGCAGAACTACAAAAGCAACAGCTGTATTATATTCCAGTTGAGTTCAAAGGCAATAGTGACTCAAGTGGTTTGGCTGCAAATCTAATTTCAACACATCTCAGTTCAAATCTTAAATGGTAAATCACAGAATCCAAAATTCTGGAGTTCCATGTTTACTTTATTGTAAAACTTCTCTAAATTATGTTAATTATTATCTAACTCAATGAAAGTATTCTTGTTTTTGAGGATCAATGTTACATTTCAGCCATTTTTATAATATCACTCTCATGTCTGAAACTTTTATTTCAAATATCTGCAACATGAAGTAGGCCATCTCAAATTACCTAAGATAGGGCAATTGTGATAATTACAAATATCATGCACTCTACAAAGTATACACATTTATCAATATGCAAAAGCAAATTTGTATGACCTGATTCCTAGACCATTCAGAAAGTGATAAAGATATGCAACCTTTGAGCGTCTAAACATAACTGTCTCTATATTATGAAGATGTCAACAGATGAAGAATGATTTTTTTTCCTTTTTGGCTGATGGGGTGGGGGGTAGCATAATTGACAAATGCAGTAAACTAGAACTTAATTTGATATGTATGATCATAACCGTCATAACTGGGTAGATAACTTTACTCTAGGGCCTGTATCTTCTAGCATATATACACTAGACTTTAGGTCATGTTGTCTGAGGAAGATAGGAGCTGTAGTCTAACACATCTGCAGAACTTCATATTAGGTAAGCCTGATGCAGCTATTTCATTGCAACTTGTAACTGTACCTCCGTTCAACTCAGCTTTGTTGCAGCCTTCTTAATGTTGTTAAGCTCAGTCTCCTTTTTTCTAATGATTCTTATTAATTTCTACAGTACAATCTTATCCTTTCAGAATCCCAGTTTTACTATATAAATCCTGTTTTCAGATGCTATTCTGGATGTCCAGCATCTTGTAGCTCTCCTTTGCACTTGATCACTGCCTTTCTGAACAATATACGAGTAAGATGAAGCCTCTCCAACAGAACATTTTCCTATATACCTACCTATTTTGAGGACATCAGGCTTTATAAAGCATACATGTTCCCTTTGCAGTCCATACTAATCTATTTCATCAGCAGCAGCACCACCACCACCAGCAACACCACCACAATTTATCAATCTCATTTTACAACTTAAGCTGTTGAATGTAATTCCCTATTATACCAATTTATGAGGCCACAGGTAAGCATGCTAATGCCTTTAACAATAAACATTTGCATACCAGTTATAATGAATTTCAAAATTAGAGTTCTCCAGAAGTGAACAATTGAAAATATTGAAAAGAAAGGCGATCCTCAGGGATTTTCCCCAATTATTTCTTTCCAACCCCAAAAAACTGCTATCAAAAAAGCACTTTTTGTTCTTTGCTTATCAGTAAAAATCAGTAAAAAATAGAAAGACTAAGCTAATACAGCCTACCTTTAGTGAACTTCTGCTGCCTATTTTCTATGTATTCTTTTCTTCTGTGCACTTATTTATTTTTTGAACTACTGCTCTATATGCCACTGAAGTCAAATTAACAATTCTATACATACACAATTTACTTTGGCTGTTTTATTTCCTGAAACGTTCATTACAATTATGTATTCTGTTTTACCCTATGTTATGAGTACCTTTTATAGCAAATAAAGGCAAATCCCTTGAGTGGCCTGGATATTGGATAGGAAAAATGTACTGGAATTCTAGTAAAATGAGACTCTATAATCACTGCATTCATCTATTTGTTTACATAGCTTGTTATTCTTTGTACGTTTTAAAGAGCTAACCTATACTCCACAAAAATGCTTCTCTTAAATTGCTTACTCTCTCAAAATAATTAAATCAAAATTAAGAGCTCTGAGTTTATCCCATTAAGTTTGCAACACAAACTTACAATAGGAAGGTAATTCATTTGTAGTCTTTAGTATTAAAATAAACCATGCAATCATTTAATTTTATCTCTCATTCAGTTTCAATAATACACTGCAAACATTTATTTTCTGAGCACTTTTACATTTGTAAATTCTCAAAGGTGATTGCTTACAAAAATGAAGAGAAGAAGATGAAAAGGATGACTGGAATGATGCACATGTATATATGCCAGTAGTTCCTGAAAAAGGATGTAAGTCATGCATCTAGCCAAGATTTTATCTGGGCACAGAGTCTTCATTTTGAGGAGCTTGAGGATTTTTTTCTCCTCACAGCACACATAAAGAGATAAAAGTGAAGTTTTATAGCAAAGGATGGTTTAACAAAGTTGGACAATGTTCCCCAGTTTTATCCTTAAGATCTTTCCATGCTCCTTAGTTCAGCTGAACTTTAGCCCCGAAGGTGATTTTTATATTTTTAGACACTCTTATAGGAGAAGCACATAATGTTCAATAAGTAATTAAATATAGATAATCTGATTTGAAAAAAGATCTTCAATTTGAACAAAGATGTTTATTCACTATACTGGTGGATGAACTTTCAAGATCACACTGGAAAATTGGACCACTGAAAGTCAAAATAGAAGAATAAATTTAGTTACTTTAAATATTTATGTGCTGCTATTCTAGTATATATTACAATATTCTATCATGGCTTAAAATAAAAAGAATACCATAATAAAAACTGTATAAAATAAAATAATTAATATACTGCCTAGAAAGCCTTGGTTACTGGGTTGTATAAAAATTATAACTATAACAGAAATACATGCAACTTTTTCCAGAAAGCTTGTGGCCTTCTAGATTTGACTGAGAACTCTCATCAGCTTGAACCAGCAGAATGAGCGTAGGCCAAAATTTCTGAAGGGATCCAAGTTGTGCACCCATGTTCTACTGATATTTCCCAAAGGTCCTTCAAAAAAGAATTATTTTACAGTCTATCTTGAATGTAAGCAATGATCTCTAACTCCTTATATACAAGGTAAGGTAATTCGATATCACTGGGGCAAGAACAATAAAGGTTCTTCTTTTAGCAGAAGATCTTGGTATTACACTAAGCTGAAGTAGGGCTTGGTTTGACAAATGATAATGAAGGAAAGGTTGATAAGAGCAGAAATGGTCTTTTAGGTAAGCAGGTGTGAAACTGTGTAGGTTAAATAGGCTAAAGCTAGAACCTCTAAAAGGTTCATTGGAAGCTCATTGAAGAAAGGCTCCACCTACACCTGGCTTCTGACAATTAATAGAAGAAAGGTTACAGCATTTTGTACAACTGGGTTTCAAGTCCTCACTATCGTCATCGTCGTCATCATCAACAGTAGTCCAACATAAAGTACATTACAACAGTAAAACTCAATTCTGCAAGTTACCAATCCACAGGTAAAGAACTGTTAAAAGATGTTTTCCTCTTGACCATTCAGTTTCGACACTTTATGTGAAAAATCTTTATGCACTGGATTTCTTCTGTAGTGGTCATTTGTTATAGCAGTATTTTGGGTGCAACAAAAACTGCAAATTTGCTATGAATTAGATAACATCATTTGTGAAAACATCTACCAAAAGCCTTTTGGCAAATATGTACTGCATAAAAAGTATTGGAAGAATTGGTGCCCCTCAAAGCACTGATACTGAAAATGGGCCAGTTGGAACAAGTTACACAAGTTCCTGTTTGTAATCCACCCAAAGAAGCTGTAAGTATGCAAAAGCAGAATGACTAGTAAAGGACTTATTCTAAAGCTCTGGAACACTGATCCATACAAGAAGCACCATTCTTTGAACTGAATGGGAACTTCTTTATCATGTACAGATCCATGTGACCATTAGAATACATTTAAGAATGGGCTTCTGTCTTGGAGAAAACATGTACAGTATGGCAGGAAATCAGCTACACAGCAGCAGAATTTTATAAGCTAGCTGTAAGAAATAATTCTGATGTAGCTGAATTGGACAACAGATTATGCCTGAATGAAAAAATGAATGCCTTTATATCAAAATCACATTGTAAATCATGTTTGGTTTCTGTTTCAACCTTAGGGTCCTTATCTATGTTACATTTCAAGTAAACAGAAGCCATTACACAAAGTTCAAAGTAGAGTATAATTAAAACTTTTAGACAGATATATACAGAAGTAGAGGTAGTTTTAAGCTAGGTGTTAAGTGAAGAGTTAGGATTTTTAGGATATTATTTATGTAAGGTGAATCTACAAGTTTAATATCGCTTTATAGGTCCAGGAAAGTAAATATTCTTAAGCAGTAGTCGCAGTCATGACTAAT
Organism: Varanus komodoensis; assembly: GCF_004798865.1. Lineage (NCBI taxonomy): Eukaryota > Metazoa > Chordata > Lepidosauria > Squamata > Varanidae > Varanus > Varanus komodoensis. Next base: position 21,488,619 of record NW_025335589.1, on the reverse strand, counting down.
TTATTTATACACGGCTTTTCTCACAATACATTCTGTTCACAAAAACTAGCCATAATTAAAATACATTACAATACCACATTAACTCAATTACAGGTCATTTAAAACATGCTAAATTTAAATGGCCACAAAGAATATCAATAGGCCAGTTAACAATATCCAGTACCAGTAATATCAACATTATACTGACATTAATCTAATTTATTCAAGGGTGAATCTCATCCAGGGGAAACTCACAGCAAAAAAGGGGGTAAGAAAGAGAGCCTCCTGTCCTCATGGTCCCATGTTGTATGCCAAGAAAGGAAATCCTCATTCCCATAGCAACTCCTGTTCTGGCTGACTCTTGACAACAGAACATTGAAAGAGGCAAGACTTAATAAGCCACAAAAACAACAACTTCTTCATATATATCAGAATAGCAGCACCATCCTTCTGGATGTTTCTAGCAGCAAGGGTGCCACAGGGCAAGTGGAAATACCCACACTCGGATGGCAATCTATAGTGGAGTTTACAGACTTCAACCCTGCCACCTTATACTCACTGATGTGCACTGGGGACAATGGCCTGGTTTGAATCATCATATATTTTCTTAGGGGAGTATAAATGTTAGTGGTTTTTTAAAAGGGGGCACATCAAAACTCTCTTTATCCACTGCTTCAATCAGCTTTGCCACAACCAACAAGTACTTTAAAATAGCTTTTTTTCTTTTTCTTTTTTTGAGGTGCACAATCCTAGTTATATTTACTGGAAGTCCATTTAGACCAAAATACAAAAGGGCTTAGCTCTCCACGAACTGTAATATAATAATTTCTGACATTCAAGAAATAGACGTTATCCTTCCTGGGAAACAGGTCTTGTTCACAGCAGTATCTGAAGATAGTTCCATGTGTTACTTTACCTCTAATATGCAATTCTCTCCATGCCTCTACCTTCCCCCTGCTTGCAAGAGTTTAACCATTAGGTTGCTCAGTCAGTTCTGCCAAGTTAGGGTTAATGAGCAAATGTATTTCTGTCTCATACAGAAGCAGGGTCTCCAGCAAGCATCTTCCAAATAGACTTTAACTTGACTCTTCAATACAATCAGGTGGAATCTGGATTTCACCTGGAAGTATAGCTATTATAGGTATTTTTGAAGTTCTTTCCTCCTCTATTTTCTTTCTTGCTTTTTCTCCCTGTGTCTCTCCACTTTCTTCCTTCATTATCTTTTTTTCCCCTAGGTGTCCTCTCTCCTCCCTCTGCCATCACCTTCTTTTTTCTCACCTTCCTTTTATCTATCTCCATTTTCCCTTGCTTCCCTTCACTACCACTACACCTCAGGTGATGTCATTTTGGCTGACAAAGCAAACTGCAAGCAATGAGGGCTGGCCGACTGGGAGTCTATCTGCATGCAGAGAAAACCAGCAATATCATGGCTGCTCAATAAGAGTTTGCAAGCCTACCAATCCCTCACAATACCTTATCTCGGAGGTTATTTCTCTCTTCCCTTCCTGGAGCACCAGAATAAGCCCCAGAAATTTTTATTTACGCAAAGTTTCCTGTTATGTTGAAACTCGGAAACCATGATTACCAGAAAAAGACAGGATCTTAAACCAACTTCGAATCATTGTTTAGAATCCTAGCCTGTTCTGAACCATTTACAGGAAGCTATAGTTAATTGATGGTTTCCTGGTTTACTATAGTGCACTAAGAAGAAAGGAAGATCTCTATTCATGCTACCTTGGACTCTTTGAAATAAAAATCAGGATACAGATGTAACTAACAAATAAATGTGTCTCAGCTTATTAAGATTAGATTTCATTGTCTGTACTAGGCTATTTGTTTTCCCTCCATATTTTAGTTATGACTATGAGTGATCACATATGAATTACTAAGAAATTGGTAACAATACTGATTTAGGGTGATTGGTGAGGAGTTTTGAGATGGGAATGAGGAGAAAATCATCTCATTGCTCTATTTTCATAGCAAATACTGGGTGGTCTATACTCATACACTGGTACTCAAACTAGGGTCAATAATGCAACCCCCCCCCCCAATCCCTTTGGTTCAGTTCCAATTGGATGGGTCTTCTTGATGGATCTCATCTGAAAATCTCTTAGAGCCCAAAGTATCTATGCAAAACCATTAATCTCAGAATGTGCCTAAACACCATCCTAGAGACAGGCTGCAATTTACAGTTCTGTGTGACAAAGAAATAGCTGTTGTAGTACTGTCATTTAACCCCAGTTATTTCTTTGGTAGTTATGAAAAGAAAGGTTTTTCTTAGTGCCATGTCACAGAAGAGCTATAGAATCTGTCAACACAGTATAACTTTACATACAGAAGTAATACTATGCATAGGTATTTCAGTCATCATGAAAGATATCAACAAGAAGGGGGTTTTGATCAGTGCACTGACACACATTTAGCATTGGAAAACAGATGGAAAGTACCTGAGGCTAATATCTCAAGTGTATGGCAGGATTTTGTTCTCTGCACCTTAAATGGAAGGGCACTCTCCTCCTTTACAAGTGCACATTTACTGTCTTAAGGCATCTGACACATATCTCACAGCAGCAGTATACACCGTAACACTGTATATTTGTCAAATGTAGGTAAATCTTGTCAGAACTATTAAGTGCTCAGAATACTCTATTCTACTTATTTATTTATTTCAGAGCAGATGATAATTCACTCCTGGAATTCTCCTTATGAATTACCAGGCTCTGATCCTTTGGTGTTCTTTGTGAATGCCGTTGTACCAGTCCAAGGACACCCTTGGACCCGAAGGTATTGTTTCTGACATACCCCTTAATTTACTTGATGACTAAGCACTTGACACGTAATATGATTAATAATATCAGGAATATGATGTCCATTCCTTGCATGTGCTGTTTCTAAATAAGCAGGAAAATCCAATTATCAGTTTCTATCAGATTAGAACACCTTCAGGAAACATACAAGAAAAACCTAGTAACAGTAGGACCAACATTACAAAACAGTTATTAAAGATAAATTGTACAAGTGTTAAAGGTATCAAGCTGCAAAAGATCAAGGAAGCCCTATTCCCTGAGGTAGCAGGCCAACTAAGAAATGGATCACAAGTCTCAGAATCCAGGCAGAGCATAGTAGCACCTGTCCATTTTGTCCTTAAGTGTCCTCAGCATATACTTTCTTTGTCCTCACTAATATAAAGCCAATTTGAACAATTCTAAACTGTTATACATTGTACTTATACCCTCATCCTACATCCTTGGAGTTAGTTATGTTGAATGGGAGTCAACAGGCCAAAGACAGATTGTGCCGTGAGGCAAGCAAAATTAAGTCTTAGATTACTTGCTGTAACTGAAACCTGAATCCATTCTTAAACTGCTTGTAACCGCTTAGGGGAAGCATTCAGTCACACAATGGCCTTTCATAGGAAGATCAAGCATTGCCAGAGGCAGTTTTGTGTCTGGGATACCAAACTACCCCAGAAATAACGAACGTTAGGTTCATTTAAAAAGCAAGATGAGTTAACAGAAGTGTTTCCTTTTGTTTTTGTATCAAACATTTGGTCCAATCCTATCTCTAGAAAACAGTGGTTGGAAGTTTTACACTGGTTGGAAGGAGGTAATAATAGAAGAGAGCTCTAGTCATTTTTCCACTCCTGTCCTCCATCCATATTAAAATTATGGATAGGGAACCCTTTTGTACTTTACCACCTATTCCAACTGTTGCAAACTTTTGGTCTTGCAGAAAAGAAAAGCAGAATACAAGGAAAGGTTTTCAATGAAAAAAAGTATGTGTCTGTGTTTCTGGCAAAAGTTTTCCATCCATTAATTTAATTCTAAATATGCAGTTTACACTACAACACCGAAGAAACTGTCATGGTTCAGATGCTAATTCTGAGCTGTAGCTTGGTGTGTAGATCATGTCCAAACTAGGTGTGACTTTAGAAATGAAATCTGAATTTCTGCTCAGATATAAGTTTCACTGAGTTCAATGGGATTTCCTCCCAAGTATGTATAGGACTATAGTGTAATTTACAATCCTATACTCTCTCACCAGAAAGTAAATCCCTCTGAATTCAAAAGAACTTTCTGAGTAGACATGTACAGATTGCACTGTAAATGTGATTGTGCTTCTCCTCCCTCTCCCCACCCCCACAAACAAATACAAATAGCATCAGCTGGCAGTGAGGCTGATAATTATGAGGACTACCCTGCTGTTTTCCTAAGGAAAATCCTTTTTCTTATTAGCACTTTTTGGTAAAGAAGCACATAAATACATGCAGACTTCTCAAATGATTCTGAGTAGTATGCATGTTCATTGTTGTTCCTGTTTCAGGTATCTGTTTATGTAATACAATGTTTCTAGACTGCATCTGACACCAGTATAAGAAATTCACACAAAGATATTATGTCACAGCAGGCTCTGAACTGGCAAATCAGAAAACATACACACACACTCACATGAAACCCCTTCAGAGAGCATTGCAATGATTTATAAATGAAGCTGAGAGCAGAGGTGTGATATATGAGAAGTATAAGCAATTAAATGTGGGATATTGCTGGGTGTTGACAACAGACTGTATATAGTACACACAATCCAACACCTGCATGTTCCCATGAGGCATCACAATTCTCATCCTCACAAGAAATAACATTATTCTACACCTTTAACAAAAACTGCATGGCATAGCCACAGGTAACCATGTGTGTTCTGTCATGTTCCAGGTAGAGCAAGAGATGGATTAGATGATGGACAGACAGCTTGGCTAGAAGAACTGGGTGGGAATGAGAAGCAATACTCATACACTTATAAATACTTGCCATTTCAAGAAGAGGTTAAAATACAGGGCTAACTAGTGCAATATGGCTTGAACATTGTTTTTTTGAAAAAGTTATCAATATGGTTTTGACCATATTACCCCAACAATTGAAGGACATGTGTGTTTTTCATTTGTGTAAATATAAATATAAATATATACGCATCATACATATACAATTGTATATGTGGGACAGTGGGCCCTCTCTTTTAAAAATAACACTGAAGTGCATGTGTATATCTTTAAATTGTTTTCTCTCTCTACACATTGTCCTAGCTTTTTCAGTGGAGCAAAATCATTAGGTCTCACAAGTATAACAAAACCTGCCTTTACTGCACTTACATTTGTCAACTTAGGAGTGGTGCTGGTAGCAAGAGATAAGTGGAAAGAGTGACTCTGGTAGTTCTGAAAACATCTATACACCTCTCTGAGCCACAGCTCTTTTCTACAACTCTGGACACTTCCTTCACTTTCAACACCTAATATACTGAACAGCAGGGAGTTACAGACTGCTATAATGAGCTATGATTCAGTGAGCTACAGTGAGATGTTTTAATAAGTTCCAGACTAAATACCTGTGGGCAAGCAACATTAAAAAGTTGTATCAGTACTACTGATCAGTCAACAGAAATACATATTTGTTCATGAACTAATCCAATTTTTAATGATTATTAGTCTCCAGGGGAGATGATTAAGATAAATCTCATCCTCTAAAATTATTTTTGAACCATGCTCTATTTTATGTTGCATAACAGGTATTCTACAGTAGCATGTTCAGATCTTCATCAGAAGCATCTGGAAGAACATAATAAAGCGGAGCTTTTTCGAGTGGTGCAAGGCCTGGTTCGCCCGGGTCCTAAGGAAGATCCGATGCCACCCTCAAAGGCCCGCTGTGACGACTTTGCCGGGCATTTCAGGGAGAAAATCGCTCAGATTCGTCACGAGCTGGACTCCACTAATGAATCAGAGGTCTCTGAGGAGTCGCCAATGCCACCATCTGGTCCAAAATTATTGGAGGAATTTCAATTATTGCGGCCCAATGATGTGGACAAGGTGCTTGGAAGAGTACGTCCCACCACTTGCCTATTGGACCCTTGCCCGTCTTGGTTAATAAATAACTCCAAGCACGGGATTGGGACCTGGATCTTGGAAGTGGTTAACGCTTCTCTGAGGGAGGGTCGAGTGCCTGCCCCTTTAAAGGAGGCGGTAATATGACTGGTCCTGAAGAAAGCGTCACTGGATCCAGAGATGGCCACTAATTATAGACCTGTGGCCAACATCCCGTTTCTGGGCAAGGTGTTGGAGCGAGTGGTGGCGGGACAACTCCAAGCACTCTTGGATGAAACTGATTATCTGGATCCTTTTCAGTCTGGCTTCAGACCCGGGTACAGTACTGAATCTGCCTTGGTCGCCCTGTACGACGACCTGTGCAGGGAGAAGGACAGGGGGAGTACATCCCTGTTGGTTCTTCTGGATCTCTCGGCGGCTTTCGATACCATCGACCATGGTATCCTTCTGGATAGACTTGCGGGATTGGGGGTTGGAGGCACTGCTTTGCAGTGGTTCCGCTCCTATCTCGACGGTTGATTCCAGAAGGTAGTGCTGGGGGACCATGTCTCTACGTCATGGCAGCTATGCCATGGGGTACCACAGGGCTCCATTCTATCCCCTCTGCTATTTAACATCTATATGAAACTGCTGGGAGAGGTCATCAGGAGGTGTGGGCTGTGGAATCATCAATATGCTGATGATACCCAGCTTTACCTCTCGTTCTCCACTAATCCAGGTGAGGCAGTGGCTGTGCTGAACCGGTGCTTGGCCGAGGTAAGGGAATGGATGAGGGCCAATAAACTGAAACTCAATCCAGATTAGATGGAGGTCCTTTTGGAAGGTGGTTCAGGTTTTCAGGTACATGATTTTGGCCTTGTCGTGGACAGGACTGCACTCCCTCTAAAGGACAGGGTCCACAGCTTCGGAGTGCTCCTCGACCCAGAGCTGTCCCTGGAGGCTCAGGTGGTGGCAGTGGTGAGGAGCACTTTCATGATCTATCAGCTGCATCCTTACCTGGGCAAGCACTGCCTAGCAACAGTGACACATGCTCTGGGAACCTCTTGGTTGGACTACTGCAATGTGCTCTACATGGGGCTGCCCTTAAAGAAGGTCTGGATACTCAATTAGTTCAAAACAGACCTTCCAGATTGCTGTTGGGAACTGGTTGCTATTCTCATATAATACCAGTCCTCTATCAGCTACACTGGCTCCCCATTGAAGTCTGGGCCCAATTTAAAGTACTGGTATTGACCTATAAAGCCCTAAACAGCTTGGGACCAAGATACCTGAAGGAATATCATTTTCCCTATATGCCCTCCTGCCCCTTAAGATCTGCAGCAAAGGCCCTGCTCCGGGAACCTTCCTTGAAGGAGGTTAGGTGAGAGAACACTCAGAGGATGGCTTTCTCTGCAGTGGCGTCCCAGCTGTGGAATGTACTCCCTAGAGAGGTTCGCCTGGCACCAACATTATATGCTTTTTGGCGCAAGGTTAAGACCTTTTTATGTACCCAATATTTTAAAGTTTAAATATCATGAGAAAAATCTACAACATAAATTATAGTGTTCTCATCTAAGGGCAACAGATATCTCTATTCAGTTTTCTCAGCTCTGCTTTATACTGACCCTTGACAACCTACATTTGGTATGATGTGAATAAACACCTATCAATGAGTACTCATCTTTTTCACATTTGATGTAAGAGGTTTAAAGAATGTCAAACATGGGTTTTAAAAAATGCCAAGCAAACCCTGAATAAGATATTTTGTGTCCTGCATAACACCAGATTATTTATTCTGTTACTTGACACAGGCTTTGCCATTTTGTCTGTGTATGAGATTTCCCAACTTAGCCTTAAATTTTTCTTTCCCTTTGATAGTCTCTGAAGCTCAGGCTTTATTCCCCTTCAAGGTTCATTCTCCCACTAAATACTCATCATTGAATGCATGCAATAAAGAGAGTTCCCAGCAGTAGTTTTTAGAAATAAAAAGATAAAATACTCAGACTCTGAACGCGGAAGGCTCTAGTGACAGTACCTGGAATGCCTCCTGTTGACAATGATGGTTATCACTGGGGGCAACTGAAATCTGTTCATTCTGAACTCTCTTCAGAAATCACCCTTATCTGATTGTTCTTTCAGATCAAAAGAAATAGGAAAACAAAGTAAGCTGTGCATATTCTTCCCTGTGCACTTTGTTATTGAAAGAGGGAGGAATCCCACTAGGAGCTCTAAACCACTTTTAGATATTACTAATCTTGTCTGTGGATTTCTGGTTTTTCCCCTTCATTTACTGCCAGCTGACTGATTAAGGTTTGATATTATAATGACATAGTGAAGAATTACCTGTGCAAAAACAGTTAGCAAAATCTAGATATACAATGAAATATCTCTTCCTTGAGAAACTGCACATATTTCATAGCATTTATACCTTATGTCTTCCTGAGAGATGTACTTACACGTTTGTTTACATCAAGTTCAGTTATTTAATTACAATGCCATGTGCAAGACAGCTAAAAAGACATTCTAGAATATGCCTGTTTAACCAGCAGAGCTAACGAACTATTATTGGCAAATAATTTTTACAAGACAGAAAAAGTTCCATTTACCTTCAGTTTAGTAGAAAAGAAAATAACAGATTACTTGGCTTTCCCCTTAAAATGTGTTTCTTATTGGACACAGGAAGTCACTTTATATTAAACTGGGATATGACATAATGCAACATGTCAAATGCTTCATTTAAAAACAAATTGGAATCAAGTTGCATATAGTACAGCTAACATTTTGCAATCAGTTTCATACATTAAAGGGCTCTCACATACAAAGCTTAGGATCCAGCAGTGGTGCAGTTTTGGAACATTACCCAAACCCAGTGAGATCTTGCTGGGACCTCAGCAAATAGGAAAGCAATCTAAGCTCCTGAAAAACAACTGAACAAATTAAGAATTTGCTCCAGTAAAGGTCTCTAAGCTTATAAAAAGGCACTAGAAGTCTGTTTTCATTATCCCAACTTCCATTGTACAATCTCTTCCTTTGACATTAACCAAATCAGGAAATCTGTTGTTTAATTCGAAATGTTCATTCTGAATATATTATTTTGCTACACTTTTGTTGGTGCATCACTGAACCCTAATGATACCTAGTTGTAAAAGACTTGTAATTTTCTACCTGCCTTCATCTGTTGGGTGTTATATTCCTATTCTTAAATTTCAATTTAGAAGCAATCAGACCAGCAAGTGACTACCTTGTCCACTGGCTTCCAGCTTTGTGCTTTCTATGGTCCTATTTCTTAGTCTAGAAATAATGTTATAATCATGTGCCTTGCACACTAACCCCAGAATGCCAAGAAAATGCACCAGCATTTCTGGTTCAAATTTTAATACTGGAGTAAGGAATGGATGATGACTCAACATGATAACAGCTTGCTATCAGTCACAATTCAGAAAATGACTTAAAATACCTTTCATTAACTAGAAGATAAATATTTTAAGCCTGTTCTAAACCGCACTAGCATAGAGGAAGAACTGCCTCAGTCTTTCAACTTAGCCACCCTTTCTCATGGACTCCACCCCAATATAAAAAGGCACTACAGTAAGTTCAAATGTACCACAGCTTGGCATTTTAACAAAACAACTTTGATCAGTGCACTATTTAAAAAAAAATCACAGAACGCACAAAAAATGCCCCATCATCTATGCTTGCAGTATTAATATTCATAATGTAACTTGAGGATGAACACCAACTTGCACGATCTCTTCATTTCTCTGTGGCTTCACTTACTTTCCTGAGGCTCTGAAGGTTAAAAGAACTAATGAAAACAAATTTTAAAATTCATAACCCAAAATAGTTGGCAAATTATTCTTGAAAGTGTGACACTACTTGCCTTCATGTAAATAGCACTCGAGCAAACACTGCAGATTAGAAAGCTGGAATTTATCTTTAGAAATGTATTTTAAAATAATCTAATTGTCAAAAGCATTAACTAGGCAAAAGAAAAGAAAAGAAATATTTCTTTTACAAAAGAAATATTGCTACCATGCTGGAAGAAAAAGGATGGCTTTCTTTATATTCTTTGTATTACACACCACACTCTTGGGACTGAGAAAGGAAGTTGCTCTTGGTGTGCATTTCCAAAGCATGCTTATCTGGACTTAGAGAAGGAGTGGTGGGTGGGGGTGGGGCTCAGCATGTGGGCCAATGCCAAACAGCATTTATCTCAAGGCCAGACACCCTAGGTGCTCCAGTGGCCTCTGAGAATAACCAAGATGTACAGCTATTGGGAGGTGACTTGGAACAGGCAAGTTTCTCATACAAATGAAATGGATATGGCTCCTGACCCTGTGAAATGGCTTTGGAAGAGGAGGACTAGTCAGTTAGGTGGGCTTGTTTCCAAAAGGCCCGTCTCAAAAGGTTGGGTCCCAAACATATGCAAAAGGAAAGTTCCTAGAAGTAAATACCTGAGTGGGTTCAACCAACTGCTCTGTGCATGCTCAGAGATTCATTCTGCGTGATTGTGCTCCTGGAAAATACTTTGGTAAATAAATAAATTTTTGCAAAGAAAGGTCTATGGCTTTGAATGTGCAAAGGGAGGACACCTAGCTCACAACAGAGATAGAGAGAGAGGTGCTGTGCTGCAAATATTTAGATGGGCATTTGAGGAGAGCTTGAATGAAAACTCATTTAGTGCATATATCCACATTTTAGCTGATTCAACTGTATTTCTCATGCTTGATATCAGTTCCTGCACCACCATATTGAGTAGGTAGAACTTTGAACTTGTTTTAATTTCCCACAATACCTCAAAATGACGCTATGTTGGATACTCTGGAGCTGTGTGGGACAGCAGTTCCCAGACATACCTGAAATGCTGCTGGCACAAAAGTGCCAGGAAAACATGAGGAGGGCCATCAACATAGAGAGGCAATCTGCTCAAGTTGAGTCCCTTCCCTGCAAAAAGCTTGAGCTGGCCCAGGTATCTGTAATGCTTTATATGCCACACCATCTTTTTAAAAAATGAAACAAATTTCCCTTTATACTTATCTAGTCATCTGCTTTCAACACAAGGTATTTCCTTTTTTGTTCAAATGTTTCATTTCAGCAATAAATCTAGGCTTTCATTATAACATTTAGGCATATCTGAGTTTTAGAAGATCATTTTGAAGGATATTAGTGACCTAAAATCAAGTAGTTTAAAAAGGTACCTTCAGAAATAGTCACAAGAAGTCATATATCTGGGTAAATAGAGCTTTGGAAGTTCTACAACTGTTGTCAAGATGGGGATTAAATTTCTTCCCGAAAGAATGAGAGAGAGTGAGAAGGAGGGAGGGAGAGGCAATCATGCATTTCACATCATCTGGTTTTGGCCTTGCACATTTTAATTCAGATGGCAAATAGGCTAAGGCCCACCCTGACTGTAGATTTCTTGTTCTCATAACAGAGTCAAGGTTGATTTTGACAGAGATTTAGCAATTTCAAATTCTACTGACTGGCAGTTGAAAAAGTATCTCTTTTACTGAATGTTTTCTCAAGACACTTCTGAAACATCAGCCTCTATTGTTGCCACCTTTTCTCTGCCATCCTACACCTCCAACAGAAGACATATCAGGCAAAGCTTTCCATTTCATTTCTGTAGTAGAAAAGCTTTTCTTGATAAATTTCTCTCCTGGATCCATCAAAGGCAAACTTTTTCACCCTACACAAGGTCTACATCTATTTGACAAACCAGAAAGGTATTGCTTCATTGTTATATTTTCACAAAACTGCTTTTAGTCACATACATAGAATAAAAAGAAATAATAGTAATACAGAGAATACATCTTACACTAGAATTAACATACTAGTGTTGATGCAAATCTTACTGAAATTCATATAACTTACTTCTGAATAAATATGAATAAATTAAAGAAACCTTTTAGAAGTGATAGTGCAGACACAAAGTAACATAGTAAGGAGATACCAAGGTACAAGTTGATACAATCATATTTTATTTGTGTTATATTTTCTAATGGTTTTATCATTTTATCCTTATTACTGCATTTTAATATTTTTGTGTGCTGCCCAGGCAACTTATTTTAAATCCAGGGTATGCATTACATTGACTGGAGAGCTCTGCTCATGAAATACACCTCTGCCCAGTTTTGGGAAATTCCCTGCCATCTCTCACATCAAAGTTCACCCTTTTCAGCAGTCCCCTATCTGTATACTTGCAGAGGGTTGCAAGTGCTGCTCTGGGTAGGAAGGACATAAAAGCCTGCTTTTGCCAGCCTACTGAATGCAGCTTATTCTGAATCGATCCCATTATCTACGGAAACAGCTGTACAGTAACTAAGCAAGTCAATAAATTACAAAATGTATGCTTTGTGATTATGTTTTAGTAAGATATTACACAATTAGACACATCTTAATGATGAATTAAACTAGTCCCATCCCTAGTTTTATTCCCAGCTATCAAGTATTGTTTTGCAAACTATGAACTGACTATCTGAATTAAATTTAAGTTTTTAAAAGGGTTAGGGGGAAAGTATTTTGCCTAACAGGGGGTGCAAGTGGGGGGGGGATACCATTCTGTAATTGTCCTAACTTCGAGACATTTAAGCGTTTCAAACAATTTAAATTTCTGCCCCCTCCCCTAGTAGAATAGCTGGAACATCTTCTACATCGTTATTTGAGTTTGTCTAGCTATGGGCCTGTTAACAATTTCCTTCTTGTTTCCATGAACAAATAATTACAGAAAAAGAATACTTCAATACTTGACATATGAATGACAAGTAAACAATGTTTCCCAAACTAGTGTGACTATAGTACTGTCAAGGGTGCCCACTGTGTCAAGCCTATGAAACCAAAGATTAGAGCCACCTAATTTTTTCTTCATAGGAAATATTTTGTACATTATAAGTTTAAGGACACTACCACAAAGCCTTTTTGGCTAAATACCTTTATCACCAAACTAAGACTTATTCTTATTGTTTCCAAGAAGAAATCCAGTACAGTAATTGTGACCTAGCTCACTAGCCATGCATGAACAATAGCCGACATTGGAACAGGAAAAAGTGAATGTGTGCGAGCATATGTAAGAAAGCATACAACACACAACAGTAACAAAGGAAAATACTATGCCTTTATGCCTGGTAGACCTAAGCTAACTTTCTACGCCTCAGTTTATAAAAAGAAATGATTGTATTAGCTTTGTTAGGAAACAGCATATCCAAGTTACCTCCTCTCTTTCCCAAAAGGTAGACAGTTATGAATACTTATCTTTCAATGTGCCTCTCATAGGTGTATTAAAGCATTCAAGTCTATACATTAGCCATTAAAGTCTAAATGCCAACCCTGGAAAAATTCACTGTAAGAGAAGAACAATTTTCAAATAACTGACAAGAGGCAAGTTTGAACAGAGGATACTTAAAGGGTGACATGCTTTATTATAGTGGTATTCACACAGCTTGCTATTTTTCTGAAGAAACAAATAGAGAGCAGACCAAATGTTAGGGAATTGAAAGAATATTATCAACAATGCACCTCAGTGGAAGAGAGTACTGCTTTTGTATCCCATATGGAGTTACATTTTTATAGCAGAAAGTCCATATTGATTATTATTTTCCTAGCACAGGATGGTCCAAATTCTTCACCTAATTCTTCTGCACACCATAGGCAATTTACCCCAGGAGAATATTATATTGATAACAGAAGAAAGGATTTAGTCCCTAATTTACCATTTTCAGGTAGCTGACTAATTGTGACTAATTACAACTTTCTGAATCTCAGATAGACGACCCCTAGCACTACCATTCAAAAGGTATTGTGCAGTTATTACTTCCATAACTGATTTTTAATAGTAAACAAAAAGTGGAAAGTTATGAAGCCAAGTATATGTTCCCCTACCCTCTGAAAGAAAAGGATGTACTGAAAGAACGTAGGAATTTATTGGAGATGCCATGCTTACTGGAGTTTGTTTCCCAGTAGTTATCTGGTTAATTAGTTAGTTGAAAATAATCTCTCACTACCACTAATTCTTGATTCTGTGAAACACCTATAATTGGTTTCAGGACAACACAATTCATATTCTGTCTTTGGTAGGGTGGTCTGTAGTACAATTGGTTCACAATATTTTTATTTCTACCTCTTTTAGTTTCTCCTTAGCTGGTCTCCAAAGTGCTATTGAATTCACGCTCTTGAATTTCATCCAGGTGTACCCATTTTTGACTTATAATTTGCTGTTTTATCCAAATGGGCAAACTATGATTTGTGCAAGCCATAGTTTACCAATTTGGAAGTATGGTGTGCTATACTATTAGAGGTGAAAAGGAGAAGAGGGACTAGTGGTTAGCACAGAACTTATTTGTTAGGGCCAGACTGTGATCTAGTGTTACATCTCAACAAGCCATTTATCTCTAAGGCAGAGGTTCTTTGATGTGGGGAACCCTTAGGACTAAAAAGGACTGTTCCTTTTCCTTAACAGATTTGTTTCTGGTACAAATAGTGGGGGAATTGGAGGGTTACAAATGGAACATAACAATGTCTGGAACCCCATAAATATCCAAGAATTGTGCAGGGCAATTACAAAATAAAAGTCTGGAAGCACTCATAACAGTTCATTCAACCTTTCTTTAAAATAATTTGACGAAAGAGATTCCACAAATGATAGTCTGTTATTATCAAAATCAAGATCAAGATCAAATGCTAATAAAGTATTTATTACTTTACATCATAAAGGGTAAAAAGCAGAAATGAACTGAGGTTTCAAATCTTTATAATTTGTTCACAGTCACTGAAAATTCTGGGACTTGAAAGAATGTATCATTATTAATATAGTGTCTTACCGTTTCCCCTTACAAGCACTTTGTTTTCTGCTTATGACAAAAGTTGGTCCAGTAGGCATAAATGATCTTGAAATCTGTAAATACATATTATAAAACAGGATGTTAACAAGGATTGTTGGAAATTCAACTGATATTTATTTTGACACATATCAAAGAAATATTCTGTAATTCCTGCTAATGTAATGCTATACACGACTATGTCTTCTAAAAAAAAAAAAAATAGAATCATAGAATAGTAGGTTTGGAAGGGGCCATGAAGGCCATTGGGTCCAACCCTCTGCTGGTGCAGGACACCACGTTATACCATCCCACTAAGATGGCTGTCCAGTTTCTTTTTGAATGTCTCTAGTGTGGGAGAGCCCACCACCTCTAGTTGGCTAGTTCCAGTGTTGTATTGTTCTGACAGTGAGGAAGCTTTTCCTAATGTCCAGCCTGAATCTGGGTTGTCACAACTTGTATTGATTATTCCGTGTCCTACACTCTGGTATCAGCAAGAAGAGATCTTGACCTTTCACTTTGTGAGAGCCTTTGAGATACTTATAGAGGGATATCATGTCCCCTCTCAGTCTTCTCTTCTCAAGGCTGAACATGCCCAGTTCTCTCAGTCTCTCCTTATAGGAGATTTTTGTTGCCCTCCGCTGGACCCTTTCTAATTTACCTGCATCTTTCTTACATCTTGGTGCACAGAACTGGACACAGTAGTCCAGGTGAGGTCTGACAAATGAGGAGCATAGAGGAACTATTATTTCTCATGATTTGCAAGTAATACTTCTGTTAATGCATCCCAAAATAGCATTTTCCCTTTTGGCAGCTGCATCACATTGTTGGCTCATGTTTAGTTATTATCCACAACTACTCCAATATCTTTTTATTTTTCAGTTCTATTGAGCCACGTATTCCCCATCCTGTAACCCTTCCATGCCATTATCATCAGCTAATTTTGCCTTGCCACAGCTTGACTTAAAAAAAAAAAAAATCTGCTTTTTTTTTTTTTTTGAAGATCCAAAAGCAGCCTATCAAACCACTTTTGTGATTTCACAAGGTGCCACGCTAAGGATCCCCAAGAGTACCTTGGATGGTCTTGTTGTGGTCTCCCCCTCTATTATTCAGACTCGGTGAACAAAAAGTTGTGCTTTATTCATCCTTCAAGCTAGCTAGCTAGTTTCTCCTGAACTATGAACAATTTCAACAATGGGGCAAGTAGAATGAAGATCAGAGGACCATGGAATACATGCTGGTCAGAGTGAGGGCTGTTGACCAGAAACAGCATCTCTTATCCTCTCTAGTGCCTAGCACAGCTTGCAGGTGAGTAATTCCCTCCTCCCATTATACAGGGACCTCAGCTCAAGACTAGGCAACTCCTTGCTAAACTGGACCCACCCTTTCTATCCTCTTTACAGTGTGATCGCTTGTTTCTTCAGAAAGATTTGCTGTCTCTAGTTGCACCCTTGATACTGCTGGAATTCCTGCAAAAGGCACCTTGAGGATGCTAACACTGGTATTGGTTTACAGCCTGGTTTCTCAATCCCGACCTTTTTTCTCCATGACATGCTGCAGTGGACTCATAAAGGCTTGCAATTGTGACAAGGAATGAGAAAAACTCTGCCAGCTGTCATTATGGCACTTCTGTGGTGGGTGACAATTGTAGTTGTCCATTAGCTGCTTAACCAGAACTATCAACCTTTTGATACTCTAGCCACCTGGCTGTTGGATGTTTTGCTTGAACATAGTTTTTGCACTGTCTGGGTTCAAACAACACAGCAATAGCCATATAGAGTCAAGCAAACCACAGAACAAACCATGGCTCATTGGGTATCTTTATAAGCCACACAGGCATCGTGCCAGATTCACCTAACTAAGCCACTGTGGTTTAACGTGTCATGTAAAATCAGTTTAGGATTGGGATGGCCCTAATGAAATCTCTTCACACATTTGTAGGCTTCCTCTTTGCTCGGCCTGGTCTTCCAAAGCAAGTCAAGTCAAGAAAAAGACCATGAATGCTTGTAAACCCCAGATGCACAATCGGCAACCTTCTTCCATATCAGGTGCAGCAGAGATCATGGTGGGCTCCTTTCCTGGTGAACCTCTTGCAACCAGCCTTCTTCAATGTCAGTTGCAACCATTCAAATTCTTGCCATACTTGGTGCATGAGAAGGATGCTGTTTGCACAGTGCATGGGGCTTGATTGCTGGAAAGTGCCTTACAAAAGGAGGGTTCACTCACCAGGAACCCAGAATTTGGGCTGCTGAAAGCAGACTTCAATCTTGGGAGCCAAGCCCAGGAAATCCAATGGATTCCTATCCCTGGATAGATTCTCACACATCCTTAAGCCAGTCATACTCTTTTCTCTCTTATCAGGACTGGCCTTACCTTTCTTTCTTTCTTTCTTTCTTTCTTTCTTTCTTTATTTATTTATTTATTTATTTATTTTTCTATTTATATCCTGTCTTTTTCCTACAAAGGGCTCAAGGCAGCTTACATCTCCTCCATCTTATTCTCACAACAACAACCCTGTGAGGTAGGTTGGGCTGAGAGTCTGTGACTGGCCCAAAGCCACCCAGTTGGCTCCATGGCTGAGCGGGGACTCGAAACCAGATCGTCTGAGTCCCAGTCCCATGCTCTTAACCACTACACCACACAGTAAACGCCTGCCTTAGGTAGCAGACACTGGGGCTAGGAATGGTAATGATGCTGGAGGACAGAGCCATGTGTGCCATACAGTCTATCCTGTGCCCCTAAGATAATCTGCTGCATCCAGGTGTAATAACAAAGCAGAAGTAGGTTGGAAGGTGGGCACATGTACCAAATGAAAAGCTGTCATGGACACTACCATAAACTGGCTGCCATGGGAAGTGCAGAAAAGGATAAGTAACCTACCCAAAGACTAAAATGGGATATGAGCTCTGTAACGTAACTCCCTTGGACTCACAGTTTTCAGTACCAGTTGAGCCTCATTGCACAGCAATCCCTGCTACTGGTAAGACTGTTTTCTTTTTTAAATGGGGGTGAGATATTTTGGTGGACATCAAGAAAGGATGGTCCATACAGGGATACCATGATGGTGCACACAGATAAGCATGTTGTCTACACCTGTAATAGAGATGCTGCCCCATGACCAGTGTGAAGGAAGACTTTACAAACCATCAGTTGGCATCTGTACATGCTATGGATAAAGCATGCCTTCTGATTTGCTTCAGGAACCAAGATACATCTGGCCCAGTCCTCTATATTCTATACTAGAACCTTGTACTAACTGCAAACCAAGAACCAAAGCAAGGCACCAGGGATTACATTTTCCAACCTTTCTAATGATCTCCTTTAAAAAATAAAATAAAATTGGAGTAGGGCCACAATCCCTTCCCTAATGCCATTTTCCCAATATAAATGTTATGTACCAGGTTACTTAATCTTCACATTGAAAAAACATACAAGGCAAATAACTGGTTTGGTTTGCAAACTGAGTGGAAGGGACAGGAGATTAACCTCCATCAGAGGGGATCCTGATCTACTGCATTATTTAATGAGACATTGTTGGAATATCAAATACGGGAACTAACCTGTAGCTGATTTATAATTACTTTGGACAGGTGTTCTTATTTTTACTTTATTGCAGTTCCTGTTTAAGTGTGTACAGTATTTCAGTGAACCCCATTTGAAGCATATTCTTTCCTCTTTTAAAAAAAATTAAGAACAGGACACGTCCACTAAAGCAGCCAAGAACTAACAAATGTCAGTAAGTAGTGGTATTAAAACAGATTATGGAAAACTCAAACATTTTAACCAGCAAATATGGTTTCATATAAAAATGATGTGCTTTTTATCTTAAGGCTGCAATCCTATGCACATTTACCAAGAATAAGGCACATTAAATATACAGGCACTTTCATCTAAGTAAACATGTATAAGATTAAACTCTAAGGATGGATGTAATTCATATTCCACTGCAGTTAATGGCAGCTCTTCCACTGATTTTAATAGGCTATATCCTTACTGAATGATTATATTTTCATGGCATATTGTTCTTTGTTATACGGGGTTTTTTTTTCTTTAGTTCAGCAGGATTAGGGATAAAACCTGCTGAGATGCAACCTCCCATTTACAGTGTGTCAACGATCTGTCATACACACTTAAAATAATTGGTATCATATGACAGGGTAACATTAAAGAACTGTCCTCCCTGTGATATAATCTATGGGCACCTGTTCAAAATATATACATGATAATCAAGGTTCTGTGCCTTTTCCCTTTCCAACACAACTTGGCATTAATTAAATTGATTGAAGTCAAAATGTTGTGCAGTGTGTACTACTTCCAATGATTACCTTGTAGGTATCTACACTTACATCCTGAACTGTAAAATACAGGTTTCTAAATAGTACAACAGAAGAAAATAAGCAAGATGTAAGAATGGAAAAACACAAATAGATCATTTATATAGCATTTAGTATCTGCTTTACGCTAAGAACATATAACAACAAAATCCTGGGGATGAAATGAAAATTTAAATAGGAACTCAAACATTTTATTGTTTAAATTAATCTGAAACAAAACTAAAGTCTTTACTATTCTTTTTAGTAGCATTTCAATAAAGCACAATATATGCTAAACCAGAGAGCCAAATCTGTCCTAATGAAAAAGATTAATACTTTTTAAAAAGTATGTAAGTTATCTGGTTTAATTTAAAAGAGATCCATTACATTTGGTGCTGTTGATCATATAAAGAGATTGTGCTTGCTCAAGAAAGGACATCTGTGTTATTTAAATATCTCCTATGTTAAATCATCTGCAGTGGAAACAGTCGCATTTTTATGTATGAAAGAGTTTACAGGTTTATATACACAAGGATATGTGAGTAAAAAACTGAAGCTGTAACAGTCAGCATGGAGAGGCACACTCAGCCAGACAATTCTGATTCCATTTTACCCAGATCCAAGAGACAGAAATGTTCCTTTGCCAATCAGATGGAGGCCGCTGCTTAAGCAAAAGGCAGATGACCTGACTCTGGCATTCCAATGTAGATTACCTGGCTGAGGTCATCTGTAAACCAAGCATGACCACTCAGTAAAACTATGGATTACCATACTGCCCAAGTGCCTGAACAATAAGAATTCCCTAGAATACAGTCCAGAGTAATTGCCAGACAGTCAGCAGATGAAAAGCATAAAATTCTTCTGGAAACTCCACTCAGACAAAAAAAAAAAGAAAGGACCAGAGCAGATATGCTCCACTGTAAAAGGGAGCTGAGGATCTTTTTCTTCCAACACCAGGAGATACTGCTCCAAGAGTTTCCTGGCACAGGTACCCAGGTGTAGTTTTTTCCTCAGTGGGAAGTGGGAAGACCTGACACAAGCACCAAAAGAACTTCATCTCGGATATAGAACCAAGTAGACAGCTTGTGTAGGGCTGTGCTAGTGAGACTGTATTTTCCCTTTTTGTTTGCCTTTTGCTGCTGACTTGCTACTTTAAACTGCTTATTGTTGTGTGCTCAGAACCTGACCCAATTTTTTCTCCATCCTATACTTTTCCTGCATTCTTAATAAGTCTTTTGTAGGGACTAGGGACACTTCTTCCAAAATACAGCATTCCAATGTTGCTACGTCAGAATCTGGATCAGAATTAGAAGAAGTGGAGTTGAACTCTCAGCTGAAATTACAAGGCTAAAAGAACCAGAGATCACCAGAGAGGCTGAGAAGAACCAGACCATGTCTGATTTGGTAAACTCCACTGAACTGGAAGAGTAAGATCTGAAATGATCAGTCCCATAGTTATTGAGTAGTGTCCAACTTTCCCACTGTCTGGCCCACAAAAAAATCCCTGAGGGTAGAACCATTTCCTTTTGGTTGGGATGCAGGGGGAGGAGAAGGATTCCATTTGGAATCAACTTCTTAGTATTAAGTCATATTTGATCACTAGCAGGCATTCTAACTTTGCTGGCGCCTTTTGTTAATGGCTTCTGCTATACTCATCTTTTGTATCAATAACCAGACTAGCTGGCCAGTTTTAACATAATAAAGAAGCTACTGCCACCACCAATAGGGGAACTACTCCTACTTAAGGGATTTCTCATTTATAGCAGATGCTTATGTTCTAGGCTTGAGGAGTTCTCTGGAAGTATAATTCATAGTTCCAGAAGCTGTCTCTTGCTTCCAACAATTCAGTTAGAATACATTAATACCTCCTAGCAGTTTGTATAAGAGGCCTGAGAGTGTGAGATGCATACCATCCCTACAGACAAGTTGATCAATTAAATAAGCAATTAAAGGGATATTCTGTACATATGGGATTACTAATATATACTTTGTGGCTTTCAAATCATTACTTAGTGACAATTATTTAGGACTCAAGAAACACAACTGATGTTAAAAGCCCCTAAGGACTTTTTACTTCAGGCCAAATTTCTTAACCTTCCACCTTATAAACAGGTCCAGCTTTCAGGTAAATCCTTCTCTGAAATCCAAGCTGCTTCTGTTGTATTACTGGCTGACTGGATGATTTATCTGTCTGTTTAACTGTCCTCTGGCAAAATCCTAGGGCAGCCTCATTGGTGTTAACACAGCTGCCTGCTTCCTACTCCAGATCTTGACCAGTCACCTAAGTTCATTCCACAAAGAAGAACAGCTATACTTCTCAGTTTTCTCTTAGTCCTTCTCAAGCTCCCACACAAACCTTAACTGTAATTTCTCAATCGATCAGACTTAAATGCAGTCCCATCTAACAATATTCAAAGTGATATTCTTTTTGCTCTTCAGAAAGTTGCCAAGCAACAACTTGCACTATAACAAAATAAGGCTATAGGCCTACTGATAAACACTGTAGCTTCACAGGGATTTCACAAATAAAACCTGGCCTACACTGACTGGCAGTGACTCTTGGGAGGTTTCAGACAAGGGTCTTTCCCAGTTGTACCTGGAAATTTCTCCTGTCAAAGTTTCTATTCTATCGCAAAGGTACAACTCTTCTCTACAAAATCATGCAAAATTGTGCAAATTGCATAATCATCATCATCATCATCATCATCCATAGTGCTTCCATATGTTTTCTCTCACTCACAGTTGCAAAATAAACACCTATAAATGACAAGCTATATGAATGCATCTTTGAACATATGATTAATAAATGCCTTCCCACACACTCACCAAATATCTATTATTACATGCAAAAACAAAAGCACTGACCACATTATGTTAACAATGCAGTCGCTTGATAAAAGTATGTTTAAATCAGCACTGTGACAACCCTTAAAATCTAGATGGTACTGCATCGTTTGATAGTTTGCTAATACTTAAATGATATGGAATATATTGTAAAGAGATATGCAATGTTGCAAATCTACCACCAAAACTGAATGATCAAAATGCCTTTAGGCAATTTATTAAATGATCAAAATGACTTTAGGCAATTTATTAAATGAAATCAGAACTAAAATTAATATTGAAAATATTTGAACTGTTTCAGTGTATTTATTTATTTTACAGCTTGCTTATTTATTCATTTATTTATTTAACAACACCTCATACCCAAAGTGCACCAAGGTGGCTTTCAAATTTTTCAAAAACAACAATGATAATGTAAAAGAATCACTGAAACTTACAAAAATGTTTAAGCAGCTTCAGAAAATGAATACACTACATTAGAATTATCTATGTGTTGCACCTGCATAATATAAAGCTTGCCCCACAGCCTTCACAAATAACAGTGAGTTAGATATATACTTAGGCATGCACAATTGGCCTGACTGAATCAAATTTCTCTGCTGCTCCTCCCTACAGCAGCCCCTCCAGCTTCCTTAAAGGAAACACAGAATTCCAATAGACTCTGCTGAAGGGGGCAGACTATGCTGTAGGAGTCCGATCCTCAAAAATCAGGCAAGGGAAACTCAGGGAAGGTGGCTTCATCTAATTTTCAGAGATTCTTCCCCTGTTCCTTCAACTGCCCCTTTCTCTTGTACCACAGCCCATCCTATTCAGAAGAGCCTTCTTACTATCTGTGTCTCATATGTAGAGGGAAGGGAACTGGAGGGGGTTTTGTAGGGAAGAAGTAGCAGGGAACCCTGATTCTGCCAACCCAGTAACACATGCCTTAATCCAGATCTAACTGCTTTTTCACTGACCACTGAAAGGAAAATATAGTACTTCAGTGTATGAAATGTGTCCTAGCTTTTAGCACAGACAGAGCAGGACAGTAGGTGGGATGGGGGGATGTGAAGTTTGATGCCATCAATATGCAGATAATGATGAACTTTAGCTCTACTTTCCATCTCTTTCTATGGGGCCTACACACGTCTTGAAACTGAAAAAATATAGTTCATGACTATGCCAAGGAATACATTTGCCCAGGATAATATTCATTTGGTCAAGGTGACTCATGCTTCAGTTAACTGAGTTACTGCAATGCACTCCACATAGAAAGTATCATTGTCTAGCACCTGCAGCCAGGCTAACAGAGGAACCATACAGGCAGCAGACAGGCTCCTTTACTGAAACAACTACACCAGTTTCCAGTTTGTTTATGAAAGTACTGGTGATAAGGTTCTGTGATCTCGGAACAGGATATTTGAAGGATGTCTTCTCCCATTTGACAGTGCTCATTATGCTTTTTAGAAGCCTCTTTGTTTATCCCGCCTACTGGGGGATTAGGGGGAATGCCTTTCAGTGACTGAACTTCAATCTGAAATGACCTTCTGAAGGAACCTTCTTACACCTTCTCCAATAGTCTTCTATACTAGAATAACCCCCCCTTTCATGGTAATGGTTTAGATTGGACAATTATGATTTACAATTTACATTAATAAAACACTAAAATACCAGAGAAAAAGCCAATCATCAAACATAATTTAATGAGATCAGTTAAAATCACTTCAAAAAGGGAGCAACAATTTACAGGCCAAACGCCTTCCTAAAAAGGAAAGTCAACCAACAGTCTTATTGCATCTTGATTTGTTTTATCTTATGCTGTTTCCTACTTTGGGCTTGTTGGGTACAATTTTTTAAAAATAAATAAATAGACTTGGAAAAGTGTCCTTGTGGAAAGCTTTTAACTTTCTAAAATGAAAAAAAAAAAAAAAAACAACCTAAGCCAAATTAAATGAGAATCTAATTTAATGTAATACCTTTTGAAACTCACCAAATATATTGTTCAGATGGTTTAATTGTAATTAGTGAACTGTGTCTCTCTATCGTCATAGCAAGTTATTTCAAGTGATTATTTCTAAATGAAAGTTCAGCACTAAGATAACCTTCAGTACCAAAGTACAATAGATTTCCTGGTAAAAATTGCAGCTTATCCCATATTAGAAGAAGAGCTACCATAAAACTTAGCTCAGTTGTACAGTTACCAATTTACTTTTGTTATTTGCCAGTAGTAACACTTTCGTAAAATCTAAGCACATACTGAGCACAATTTTATTTTGTAGACACTCAGTCTAATCGTGTTACTAGATCTGGCTCACCCAAACTAAACTAAAGGTTATCATCACAGGGTGAAAAGACTGTTTGGTTTTAGATTTTTATTCCCTGTTTTCACAGAAAGAGAGGTCTTTTCAGAGAGGGCTAAAAGAACTAGAGTGAAAAAGGAGGGGATAAGCCCTGAAAGGTTTTGATGGGTTGCTCGTCTATATCCATGACTGGATTAGTTAAAAGACACCAAACAAAATGTTTTAAAAGCTTATGCTGATAAGCAAACATACGCTGGAAGGACTTTCTTTCTTTCTTTCTTTCTTTCTTTCTTTCTTTCTTTCTTTCTTTCAAAGCAATCTTAAGGGCATTTTTGTTCTTGCTTATTGTGAAAGGTGGGGTGGGCAGGGCAATGAAACAGAGGTATGCCTGCAAAATCCAATAAATATTTTGTTGGAAATCAGTGCTCTAGAAAAGTATGGTGACTGATAAACAATTACAGAAGATAATTGTCCTTGTCAACCTTGAACCTTACATAAACTAAAAAAACCAGGGAAGCAGAATCAATAACTTACTGGCTTTGCATATTGCTACTGTGTTTCAGTGTTTACACAAAGAAAACAAAAATCAATGTGAGGTGTAAAAACCTGCTTTCAGTATTCTATGTCTATGTATTAACACTATTGATTACAAAGAGCTAAGTTCACATGATCTGAGGCAGGAGATGTCATTTATACAGTACCACCTTGTAGTTTTGAAAATATTTGAATAATATGCAATTCTTTAGAGAGCAAGAGAGTGCTTTCTATTGGGTTGTATCAATGTTAGTCCAACTTAAGGTAGACCCTCTGAAATAAATGGGACTTAAGTTATGCTAGCATGGTATATGAAATGTAAGCACTAGTTCTGCCTCAAGATCTATATAAGTAATATTCTGCATGGTGATACATTTCACATGTTCACTGGCAGTGTTTTACTTTGTGGATTCAGCCATTTTCATCAAACTATTCTGCGCAGTCTGACCTTACTCCTCCATTTCATCTTAAGACTCTGCCCTACTCAGGTATTTTTTAAGTGACAACAGTAAACATGTGAGGGAAACTGTGCTAGCCCTGCCCTCACTGTCACCGAATTTGTTGTTCTCTATATGTGAGGACAACTTTCTGAAGAGGAGAATGTCTACATGATTTTGAACACTGATTTTCTAATGTTCCAGATCATGTGGAGGATCCCTGCAGACACAGGAGACTTTTGTCTTTGCAAAGTCACCATCTATGGATAGAGGAGGATGAATGTCACAACAAAAGGGAGTCAAGCTAGTACGTTCCTCCTCCCTCCTCCCTGGGATAATTGAACAGGCTTCTGACTACGTAAACATCCTGATTACAACATCCAATCACCCTCCCATGCTCCTAGTTTTCCCCTAACCCAATTTTTGTAAAACGTTGCCTTTTGTACAGATCTGGGGAACTCAAGGGTGTGCACATTTTTCATGAACTTCAAGTTGCCTTAATAAGGGTATTATGCTATATGGATTATGTTTTATAAAACTACAACTAAATCTTTAATGAAACAACAACAACAAACTCCTATATGCTTACCTGCTTATATTTGTACTTAAAGATTTATACATACAGCCTTCCTCTAAGAACTCTGACAAGGTGAGCATGAAATATAATTGCAATTAGAGATATGCTGAGGTTCCAGAAAAAATACAACCCTGTACTAAGTCATGAGGCCTACCTGCTGATTCCCAGGTAGCACAGGTACTTAATAAACCTCCATGCTGAGCATCTAGTTGCTGTTTGCATTTCACAGGAGAGATCCATTACCCATATCAATAGCAGCCATCCAATTATAAACAGAGCAACTCCCTTAGCTATCATAATATATTAGGCTGCAAAGAGGCAAATCATGGAGATGATACATCATAATTACAACAGACTGATAGCAGGTTATATGCATGTGAGAGCTATCAAAAGAGCAACACATTACATCCAAAACCAACACCAGCTATTAGAAGAGGCAGATTGGCCTTTTCCCTTTCCCCTTGTGGATTGCAGTGACAAAAACCCCCACTGAACATTGAACTACTAATGTTTCTGCTTTCAAAATCTGATTTTTACTGGCAGGAATTTTATTCCCATAATGACAAGTATCTGTTTTTCTTCTTACTCTAGAGAACATCATGTTGTTATCAGGAAAAAAGCCAATCAAAGGAAGGACTAAAAATGTGGGATTGGTCTCTGCAGAAAATGTGGATCTATTTTGAAAAAGTTTGCCCCTGCAGGAAATCTGATTTGTGGAGTTTTTTATTGGTGCAAAAGTAATTTTTTTAGGCATTCATATATTTCCTGTAAAAGAAGGCAAAATCTGATTAACTTTTATTTCCAATATAGGCTCAACTAGAAAGGCAAGATACAACTAGTTCTGGTGAAATGAGGAACACGCTGATGAAGTTTCAAATACTTTTGTTATTTACACGTTCTAGGAACTGAAACTTAATTCAGCTTCCTTGTGTATACTGTTAACAAAACAATGGTCAAAATAATTCTCTCATAGAACATAAACCAATTGTCTAAAACATAATATATTTAGGGGCATCATATGTCATAATCCAAGAATCATTATATAATATTCCTTTTAGCAATAATAGGCTAGAAAATTGTGCCTGATAGATCTTGATATGACCTAAGCCTTAAGTCAAACATACTTTGCAAAAAGAGCATACCATATGTTTTGGATAAAGAAAACCATGCACACTATTTAAAATAAAACTTTGGTTCTAGCCACAAATATTGAACCTTCCATATATGTAAAAGACCAGAGTATCTTGTCTATGCTTGAGTGTCATCAACCATGGGCTAGGTCAAGAAGAGGGTTAGATGAATGACCCATGCCTCACTCCCTGCATAGGAAGACTCAGGTGAGAGCTGTGAGATGGGGATTTTAAATGGTATATATTTATACCCTGCCTCTTAATATACATTCTTACAATGGGGCTTACCAAGAGTTTAAAAAGAGGCTCTAATCTATTTTATCATATTATAATCTATTATCAAATAATACATACAATGGAAAAGATAACTTTGTTAGCTTTGTCCCGGGTTCCTTAGAAGTGGAAGAACAGAGGGATATAAATGTAAGATGGTGATGCAGATGGTGGTGGTGATGATCTATCATTATTTTATCTATCTAATTTAGGGTGCAATTTTGTAACTGTATAGTCCTAAAGCATCCAGTATTCCTAAGCCGTGGTGAATGGGGAATGTTGAGAGTTGCAGGACATTTTTCTGTCTAAATATGCATAGGATTGTACTCTTATTTCAACATCAGTTTCCAGGGCAGTTTTCAAATAATAAAGTTCTCTCTTGCTTGCTGCTCCCCCTACTGCTTTCTTCTCTCCTGATACTCTTCCTTCCTGTATTCACTTTTTCTTTCCCGTGGGGTGCATTCTCCTCACCTTACCATCAGACAGCAATACCATGGTCTGCCTCTTTTATAACTACCTTATTGTTAGAAAGAGTTGGGCTTACTGTGGAGGAAGCTAATTTCCTTTGTGTGAAAAGGGACTCCTCCATGCAAAATCTGTGTTGCCACTCGGATCTGTGCTGGCAACACAACGAAACTGAGCGGGTTCAGTAGGAACACAAAGCTAAAACTGTGGAGACAGAATTTGTGTTCTCAGGGAATAAGTAAGTTCTTGCACACTGCTGCTGACTAGGAAGTTTTTTTAAATGAGACTTCTACAATAGAGAATTTAGGATCCTTGTACTGAGCTGAAGGAATAGATGTTTGCTCCAAGATGCAGTAGGAACTGTGCTATTGCAGTTGCAGCCTCTTCTGTAGTATGACTGACCTCTTTCAGCCATTAAACAAGTCACTGTTTGCTAAGGGCAAGGGAAAGAAGAGAGCAAGAGCGAGTGCTAGCCATGTGGGCCCCATTTAGGGGGCTCTTTGGGCTACGGGGGTTTGGCCCTGCCAGAGTCTCTTGACCTTGCCTTCTAGATCAAAGCAAGCTGAAGTCTAAGGTGAACCAATTTGCTATAACATAGGGGGAAATAAAATGTAATAAGAAATATAGCTTTCAAATCTTTGTTTTGTCTGTTGTGTGGGAATATCAAAGACATGGCCATTAAGCAGAGATCTACTTGAGTGTTCAGCCGACTCAGAGCTATGCATGTATGACCTATAGGTCAAATGAACTAATTTTTTACAAGAGGAATATTTGTAGGGCAAATTGCATAGCAGGAAAAGGAAGACAGGAGCTAGGAAACATGATCAAGGCATGCGGGATTGGAACAAATTTGCCTTGTGTATACTCACAATACGTTCTTGGAAGAACATGTCAGGACTGATGTCCATTGCAGGTATGGAGATTAAAGTGTGTGCAAGAAAACCCATGTGATTTGTAATGTTGGAAGCTTCCAGGCAAATATCTGTTGAGTACTTCTGATGCAAAAAGAGATTATGATCTTATGCACATTTCTTATTTTAAACAGCAGATCAAAGATTAGCAGAATCAAAAGGCATAGCATAACCCCAAAGAGTGCCTAATATACCCATCCCTGTGTTAGCTAAAATATTTTTCTTGCATTACAATGCCCAGGACCTCTACCACTTAAACAATGCTATGATGCTAAATTAACTTGTAAGTGGTAGCCACCATTAACAGGGGTCACGGATGCACTGATTGCTTAAATCTTGACCTACTGAGCAACAGCAGTGGTCCCCAAGGGGCTGAACACAAGAAAGAGATTATAACTCTCTTCTTCGTGCTTTTGGAACTTGTAATCTACAGGTAAGTACAATCTTCCTGGTGATAAAATGTTTTGTACCACCAATGCAGCTTCTGACATATGACTCCTTTTGTAATAAAAGTAGTTAGCCTAATTTAAACATGGCAAAAAATAGTGTATAAATGTCACTATGAATGTTAATTCATTGAATCCCAGGCAACTTGTGTGAGTACTTGAAGGGAGAAATGTATTTCCCCACTTTTTGAATACAACATGTTTGAATGCTAGCATTTATTTATTTTTCATTTATTTATTTGGAGAACTTATATGCTGCCCCATTCGCATAAGCCTCGGGGCAGCTTCCAAACTATAAATAAATACAGTCTATACAATTACATAAAATATTGGAGACATCCTGGCAAAAAATTGTTAACATCAATAAATAAAATCAACAATTAAAATAACGTTTAAATAAAAAGGTCTTGGCCTGGCGTCGAAAAGCAAATAACTATGGCACCAGGTGGACCTCTCTGGGGAGTGCGTTCCATAAGTTGAGTGCCACAGCAGAGAAAGCCCTCCTCCGGGTACTCACCCTCCTAATATCTTTCACAGAGGGCTCCCGGAGAAGGGCCTCTGCTGCCGATCTCAAGGGGTGGGAGGGCATTGAGAGGATTATCAAAATTCACTGGTGAATCTCTAACCTTTCAGGCACTTGCAAATTGCATTTAGCAATGACTGCACTGATATGTGCATATCAACTTTTAACAAATTGCAGACATCCATAAAAACATAAATACCTTTGTTCCTTGGTCTGCCTATCTGTCTGTCATGTCCCCCCTCCCCCATCTGAGATACAGTATTTGCAGTGGAGTATTCCCTTGGGTGAACACTGCTTGATGACTTTCTTCAACTAAAGGCTGTGGTCAATTGCTCTGCTGGCATTATACATTGCAAGTAAATAGAGGAAAGTCTAAGCCATATAATAAACATTATGAAAAGACCAATTCTACTGTAAATAGTTAGGACAGTATATAAACAGTACTGTATAAATCCAATGCAATTTTAGTAGAAAGGCATGTACTGATGATATGTTCAGATGAGGTACTGGTATGAATAACGAATTTAGGATAACAATCATTTATGAATAAGTCTTGATGAATTTAAAGGCAAGACCATGAATAGAACAGGCAGTTCTCTATTGATTGAATAATCTTGTATTTTAAATTGTGGATCTGTAGTACAGTTGTTAAAGCTATTGAGTCATGAATAAGGATATCCTCAATATGAATCAAGAAGACCATCAGCTAAAAGATCAGTAGGTGGTCTTAGGCAAGCCATTGACCCACTGTTCCACCCTACCCCCCTCAAATCTTTCTATCTTCAATAAGAGGAATGCTAATATTGACTTATCAAATTGTTTTAACAGGTACAGGTAAATAATGCATGTGAAATTCTTTGCTAATACATGTGAAAGTATAGCCCTGGAGTATGACCCCTGAAACGAGTAGCACTTTCAGCTGTATAAGTTGCTTGTTTTTTGTTTAGAGTAGGAATGGGTAGAAAGTAGATTTCCAGATGTTTTGGACTTCAACTCCAGAATCATCCGCCAGGATGCTGCATTCCAAAACAATTAAAGATCTACTTTCTGCCCATTTCTGGGTTAGACAGCTTTTTGATGTCTTCATCATATAACTGTTGCTGTGGAGACCAGGCCTAGCTGAAAAGAAGTATGTTTTAAACCTTAAACAGTTTGATACAGGTAAGTTATATATACATGAATTATATGGAAATTAGAGTGCAACAAGTTAATTCAAATCACTCCAACCATTCCAGGTGGGGTTTATAAAAAACAGGCCAGTGACAGATAATTTCAGATGATTTGTTGACTTCATAGCATTCAATAAAGACAGAGCAAATTAGGGATGCATTGAAGTTTTACAGAATCCTTCCCTCTAGCATTTACAGACTTCTGGTCTTAAAAAGTGAGCAGAGCTGAAAGGAAGTTTGAATGATCATGGAATAAAGGTTGAAAGACTGGCAACCTTCTTCCATGTCATGTGCAACATCACAAAGGCTGCTGCATGTAGTGTGAAAGAGGCACAGTTTTTTGCTGCATATAGGGTTTGATTACTGGTGAGCACTACATGGATGCTGGGCACACTCACCAGAAACTTGAACTCCCAGCCATGTCAAAGCAGACTGGAATCCGGGGAGCCAAGCCCAAGCAATCTGATGGATCCCAACCCCAAAACAGATGCATCACACACCAGTAGTGCAGATACAGCTGTTATTGTTTCCCTGGATGCAGAGAAGGCTTTTGATAAATTTACTGGGAATGTATTTAAGTTATTTGACTTATTTTTTATTTTCCTATAGAATTTTTGAAATGAATCAAAATTTTATTTTCAAGCCCAACAACTAAATGGCCTTTTATCTGATTCCCCTTGTCCCCACACTTGGGAAAGGTAATTAACAGGGATGTTCACTTTCCCACTGATATTTGATCTATCTTTAGAACCCCTTGCATGTGTTATTTTATACAATGCTAACAATCATCAACTTATGCATAATTGTTCAGACTTTAAACTTTCTTTATGCCAATGACCTTTTATTGTTTCTTTTCAAAATTCAATTGTCTCATGCAGTTTTGATGCAGATATTTGCCAGAATTCATTACTTATTTGGGAGTACTTGCCCCTAGTGATTAGGCTAAACTTCAGGAAGCTGATTAATGAGATCTCATAGGACATTGACAGATGGACATTCTTCAAGTTAAACCTATGGAGACAGGATAAATATACTTAAAATTAACATAATGCCTCAAACATTTATGTTTGATGGGTTATTCCTCTACTTAAACTTGGCAAGTATTTTATTTTTAAATGTAATATTTTGTTCTGCAAATTTGTATGAGGTTCCACCCTGCATAGAAAAGGATGCAACCTTTGATGAAGGTAGGTGGATCTGGCTTTCCTGGTCTTGTTTTATATAATATATTTTATATTTGTTGGCAAGTATTACATTTTGATCTTTTTCTCTCAGATTAGACTCACCTTCCAGTCAATTTTGGAATCTTCACATTTGAATCCTATCCCCATCAATGGGCTATTATGCATATCACTGTTATGCAGATTTTCTTCATTTGCACAGCCTCAGAAAAGCTTAAACTTTAAATTACCCATAGCTGGTTGAGAGCTGAAAGCGTGTCTTATATTAATTGAAACTTCCTGGGGGAAAATTTCACCCAGAAAAAGATTTTTCATATGAACCATTTTTCTTGCCTGTGGCATTTTTATATGAGGTAAAAAATGACCCCAAATGAGACTAATGCAAGTTTTTTGTTTATGCAGGACAATTAAGCTTTCAACTTTTGAATGGGCAGTTTTTAGGGATAATCTACAAGTGAACCAATACATGGATATTTGGTCTGCCTTTGTTGAAGTCTATGTATGTTTGTGACTAACCACACCCTTGACATATATAAAACACATAGGGGTATGTATTAGATATATTTATATTGTAATGGATATATTCAAACCTTATGCTGGAAACAGTAATAGCTAATTTTATGTATTTTATTCTTGGTTTTGATTTACTAAATGGTCAAAATTATCAAAAAATAAATTAAAAGGGAAATAATAACTTCTGTGATTGTTGACTAGACACATTATCTCATCTTCCTATTTAGTCTTGTTTTTTTGATCTAATGGTTGAAGAACATGGCAAGAATTGTGTTTCTGTCAGTTTATTATTAAATCCTTGAATAAAGAGTTCCTCTGAATAGTGATTGCAGAAAACATTAACTGTTGCTAATATTTAAACAATAGAAACAATTGATGACTTTGGGGAAATTACAGAACAAATAATACTTTGTTATTCTGTTATCTATATTATATGATTCCAGTAACTAATCCAAACCCCAACCCTCTAGAAAAACATCGTGTTGATTTATAATATTAGTGCACTCATTTGGTTTAATTAGTTCTACTTGGAATCTTAAGGAAAATAAGGAAATAATTTAAATGTACTGTACCTGAGTTAAATCTTACTAAACTGAATCTGAATGAGGAAAAGTTTACAGAATTTCAGAACATGTTTACTATAATGGAGTAAGCAAATAGAATTTGTCTGGATATTTAGATAGGGTAAAATTGTAATGCAATTGGCTAAAATTTTACCATGCTAACCTTCAGTTTTGTTGATACTAAAGAATTACAGCATATTTTTAAACTTTCATGTGTGTCTGAATAACAGAAATCAATTCATTAATTTATCATAACTGAACTAAAATCCCTTGGACAAAAGAAATATTGATGCCATTATTTTATTTTTAATGGCTTATTAAAGTTCCTCAGTAATTTTATTGTAATAATATTATCTCGCAAGTTCATAGTCTTACTAGAGAAGCGAGTATAAATGAAAGAATTCACCTTTTTGGCTTCAGTGAAGTTTTGCGTACTGACAAAATAATAAAGATTAACCCTCTAAAAGATAGCATCAATACAATGAGAAGAAGGGGAAAAACTAATTAAAGCAAATTAGCTTAATGTGCACATGCAGCATAAGACAGATCACTTCTTAAAATCTAAGAAGATAATAGCACCCATATGGGATATGTTTTTGGCATTTTTCATACAAATTGGACAGTTTTAGAGGATAAATATGGTACAAAAGTCCTTAAAGGCAATTATGTCTTTCCAATGCTAGTGGCTGACATCATAAAAGTATAATTTTAATTGCTATTAATTGCATTAAGTCTACTCTTATTGAATACTTAATGCCATCTCTGACAGTAGTACTAATTTATATACTTTAATGAACCTTTCATACCAGAAATTTGGAATTATATGCAATGTTAAAAGCTTCACATTTTCCTGGTTAAAAAACTTGTATTACAAAGGCATCTTGTTCTATAAATGTTCATTTTCCTTGTCATAATAAGAGATTAACATGAGTGTTTCTGCACGATGCATGTTTTGGAATAGAATTCATGTTTCAGATTCTATTTTACTTTTCAGGCATTATAGTACTGGCTTTTGACAGACTGCAGGTAATAAGGCAAACACTTTGTTAATCTTAGTTATATTGGATGTAGTTAAAAACAAAGGCTTAAATCATAGCTTTTCATTTAATTATTATTTTTTGCGATGATACATAAAATATGGTCAAATGCCACATTTAAGAAAGGTTGCTGCTGAACTGCTATGCTATATCTTTGTCTACTATCCAAGAAAAACAATTAAATTAAAGTAGTTTAAGTATATGGTAAGGCAAATGAAACAAGTTTTTAACAGAATATTATGCACAATGACTTGTTCTCTTTCAGTTTCTCACTTTCATTATGATTTTGCTAAAGCTACCAGATAGGCTTGTTTCTGTGACTTGCATTATGAAAAGATGAGAAATTAATTCATCTCAATCAGGACTAGTTTCAATATTTGTCAATTAGTAAACATACTGCTTACACTAATGGAAAAATGCATCCATTATTATCTTCTAATTTGTTTTCAAGTTATTTTTCTAAAGCTACATAGTCTCTTTAAAGTGGTTGAGGCACTATACATAAATTATTGAAGGGGTTGGGAATCTGTTTTAAAGAACTCTCAGACCTTTTGTAAATTTGAGTCTGCTGTCAAAGCCCTTCAAAGTTAATGAACAAAAGAGTTTTTAAAGAAAAAAGCAAACTGGTAGATAGAAAACACACTATTCATTTTTCTGGTGAGCTACCAAAGCTTTTTATAATTAAGGTGATGCCCCTTATGGATCCTGTGATGATGCAGAATATTTGTCAGTAGTTTTCAGTGAGAAATTTCAATGTGGACACAATTTCAAAGGCATATCAGTGTCAGATGTAACTGTTGAGTGTCAGTTACCAATTCCACTCCAGTTTCCTTGGATCATCATGTAAATCACTCTGTAATGCTTTTTTTCCTTTTAAATGTGTGTTACTAAGTATCATTGTTCTAGTTTTCGGAGTCCAAAAGAAAAGAACTAAAAAAATGAGTTTTAACATTAGTGTTGGATGATTCCGGCTAGATATGCAATGAAAATACTTTGGGTTCAATTGATGCAACACAGCATAGTTAAAGAAGTTTCAGTATTCTATTTATGATTTAATGCAATATCTGAATTGTCAAGTCACAGTTTGTATGTAACTGATAAACCATCATTAGGGCCAGCATTTCTGCTTTGGAAGTCAATTTCTCAGATGCAGAGAATGCAGAGCAGACTGAAATGAAAGCAACTTCTCCATGAGAAGCTGTGGCCCAGAGCAAAATGTATCCCTCTGCCTTTTGAGCTATCTGCATCATTCCACTATTGTATACAGTGGTACCTTGGCTCACAAATTTAATCCGTTCCAGGACTCTTGTCGTGAACTAAATTGGTTGTGATTTCAAAGTCAAATTTCCCCATAAGGTTCAATGTAAATAAGGTTAATCCTTTCTTTAACCATTTTTTAAATCAGAAAAAAAATTGAAACAAAGTGACAACAACAAAGATTGTGGCCATCTCCCCTCCACCCCAAGCACAAACGCGGCCATCTCCCTGGCCCCCAGCATGACTGAGATCATGCCTGTCATCCCTGAAGGCGCCTGTCATCCTGGCACGCTGGGGGGTGGGGGGGAGAGATGCGTGCAAATGGTGCGGTGGGAGTGAGGAGATGGCCTCCATCACAGTTCCATTCATGCAGGGAAGGTGTACCTGATCAGAGGAAAGACAGGCAGAATCTCAGCCATCTCCCCTGTGGCTCTGCTTTGCTGCTCCTGTCTTTCCTGCAGCCATGCTCCTCTGACCGCGGAGGTGCTGCATGCACCTCTGATCATGGACACCTTCCCTGCACGAATGGAACTGCGATCATGGCCATCTCCCCACCCGGGGGGGGGGGAGGGGTGGCTGCCATCTTGGTTGCCACCCAAAGCATTGTTCGCGACGCAAGTAAAAAATTTTCAGTAATTTTTGTTTGTGACCCGATTTGTTTGTGAGCCAAGGTGTTCGTGAGCTGAGGTACCACTGTATATTATTATTATTATTATTATTATTATTATTATTATTATTATTATTATAACATTTCTATGCCGCCCCTTGCCGAAACCTCGGGGCAGCTTACAACATGATAAAATACATTGAAATACAATAGTACATAATAAATTACCATTAATTATAAAAATACAAAAAATACATTGATTTACAAATACAAAATTAAAATTATCAGTGTTATCAGTACAAAATTATTACTGTTCACTATTCCATATATTCCACTATTCTATATATTTACATGAGCAAGTTCAGTTGTGATGTCCCTTTCTACAAGAGACATTTATTGTGCACTCATGATACCTCACCAACAGTAGTTTGTAGGTGCTAGACATGACATTGTTATTCTCCAGATTATCCTGTTCTTTAAAACCATTGTAGTGTTGTTGTTTTAATAATAAAGAAAGACTAGTTTTTCTGTGAATGAAACCCTGATGCATTTGTGCAATTCTGCTGCACCATAGCAACCTCATGTGGTTCTGCAATATAACTTTTTTTCTATTTTCTTTTTAAATTGTGTGTTATACAAATGAAACCAAACCACAACTTAAGGATAAAATGAACTAAAACATTCCAATTTTTGGATAAGATCTAGAAAGAACCATATAACTAGTTACATATATTATATGTCCTTTTATATTAGCATATAATAAACTATAAACCTGGAAAAAAGCAGAACGAATGTATTTATATTTATATGTTTGTATATGACTCCTAAAAAAGAAAAACCCCACAGATGATGTACATGACCTTATGAAAAGCAACCCAAAGAGCTTTGTCTGTGAGCAGTATACAAAGAAAATAAATAAATGCAACCATTTTAAGCTGAGTAAAAGCTGGTTTGGGGCAGGCCAAAGACTAGCATGTCACAAGCAAAATTACTCAATTTTGTAGTTCAACTGAAGTTCACTTGATATGAAAATAACCTTGATCACATTCAGATTGAGGTAGTTTCCATCATATGGTGCAAAGCACATACCACTTCTTGAGGGTCAAATTATCTACTGCTCAATATGCAATTCACTGGGGGCAATAACAAGACAATAACAATATTCTGATCAATGTATAATTAAATCCCTCAAAAACTTTTTTTGATAGTATCCTTCTCCTTCTTAATTGGAATGTCTAGTGCCTGCTGTTTTGTGTAAAGTTTCCACATCAGCTTCAGATATCTTACTGGACCATCCTTATCCAGGTGATGGGAACACTTTATATGGTAATCAGTACTATTTGTTATAGTGAATTGAATAATAATAAGGATGTGACTCATGCGTACATAATATAGCAGATAGACATTCCTTAAAGAATGTGGGCATGATCGAGCTTAAACTTATTTATGATTAGAATATGCATTTGGTTTTCAAACATCTGTTTTCGCCCTAAAGTTACACATAGCTGACAATTACATCACACAGAGTGAGCTGTCCAAACTAAAACATTTTCATGAAAATGAAATGAAAAGGTTAAAATCAAAATTTATAATGTTCCATGTGATACCAATTGCTTTAAATGAAATATTTCAGCTTAACTGGATTTTGAAAACCTGATTTCTGACTTCTTTTGGCCTTTTAACTACTTGTATTTCAGTTTATATATTCTTCATTCTTTTTCTTTTTAGTTGTTTCATGCTCTTGATGATATTTTCAGAACAGGGTCACTATTACAACAGAAATTCTTGTCTTTTTATACATGGCCTAAACCAATGTTCATTGTGTATCAAGATTAGATTCTGCTAGGCAGTTGTTTTAAAATGTTCTCATATGTATCAGTGTTGTGTTGATCAAAGACACAGGTACAATGTGATTTTATTATGGATGATTCAGACAAAAAAATCTTTTTGGATAAGAGCCATTCAAGTCAAAACACATACAATTCATTTTCTTATAACCTCTACATTTAGGCCAAGATTGCCACTAATCTTTTGGGACTTGAATAGTTTGCCAGGAATAAATAAAACTTCCTGTGAAAAAAGCATTATGAACAATCAACATTGAACATGAAACAATTCACTTTAATTTAAAAAGCATCCAAATATGTGTTTATATATAAACTACTCTTTTTTATACAACACATTCCTATGACTTCCTCAGAATCTTCTCCATTGTTGGTGCTCTAATATTAAAATTACTGTAATATTTTATAAATACTCCTTTTCTCCCCTTTCCTCCAATAGTGGCAAGGAGGTGAATTTCACATATATAATTAACAAAGCATTGTCAGTTAAGTTTGATAATAGTTTTGAAGAGCAACTAGACCTGCCAGTATAAAGTTTACTTGCTTCAATGAAACTGAGCTCTTAGGCCTGGTATAGTGACACAAATTAACAAAGGTAAAATGGTTGGAATCACATTCTCTACTTCCCCTTTCATTTCTTTCCTCTCTAATATGACTTTCCAATACAGAATTTTCAGTTCAGCATTATATACAACTGTTAAATAAACCCAGAGATATGCTAAATGCACTTAGAGTATCCTGGTTTACTCACACAGACTGTTTCTTTTAGCCCCAGCTTATTTTGCATTTGAACAAATTATCTGCTTGAACAAGAAATAACTTCATTGTTTTATCTGACTGCACTTGTAAAAGCATTTGGAGTTATAGAACTACTCACTCCAGCCTGGAGGAGCTAAAATATGCACATGTAAAGAATCCAAAGTTCCTGCCACGTGAAGGAACACTTGTTCATAGAAGACCCACATATTCTTCTCTTATCCCCTGTCATTATGATGTGAGGTAGGGCTTATTCAATGAGCAGCCCATCTCTAAAGATTCCACACAGAGTAACACCCTACCTACTTTGAAAGTAGTGCTGAGAGGGAGGTATTCAATGTTGAAAGCAAGTTTGTACAAGGTAACAGGGCACCTGTATGTATCTCCCTGTATCCTATCTCCATCTCACCTGTATCCACCTGTCATCCATGCCTGAATGATGGATTGTAGACACAAAATTCTGGTGTTATGATTTCAGGAGGGAATGGGACAAGCAGGAAGTGACACAGAATTTGACATTATCCCAAGCACTCACAACCAATGTTGATCTTCAACATGGCTACTGTGTGTGGGAATGGCTACCAGTGCATAGCACATCTACAGTGTGTTTATCCACCACAGTGGCAGTGATCCTGGCATTATGGTGTGTAGAAACCAATGCTTACTAGAAAGATAGGTAGGAAAGGGGCAGAGGAGGTGGATGACCAGGAGGTTTAAGGAGGTGAAGATACTGCAGCACTGGCGCATAGGGTTATAGTATGTATGGAGCTTGTCCTTGGTGGACTTGCATTGTTGCTTGAAAGGCTTCTTTCAAGTTTTAAAGCAAATCCTTCTATTTGATGATGATGGCAATTTGATCCTTCATTTTCTGATTAAGGATGGTATCTGAAACTGTCACGCTTTCTTGCAATGGCTCATCTGATGCATGGATAATGTTAACTATTGTCTGAGTTGGTCAGAATGTCTGTAGATGTTCACTGACACTCTTGGTATGTCTTTCAGTTCATATCCTTTAAAAAGTTGCATGTGTGTTCCACTACAACTGTAATGTTATCGATCAAGTCCATTGAAAGTTGCACCTGGCCAGTTTTAGACTTCTTATGGATATTTCTCTGCCCATTGACCACTTATTTGTAACAGCTCCCTCTCTGCCGGTACTTGGACTCTCTGGCTTCCATTCTTAGTTGCTGTGCTGGCTTTTTGGGTTGCACTTCTTTAGGCATAAATGTACCTTCAGCCTCTTTCCCCCAATTTCCTCTTTGGGAATCTGCAAAACTGCAGCAACTCTTTTTACGTTGAATAGTAGGTTCCACTCTCAGAGGAGGTGATTCAAGGGATTACATTTTCAAGCTCTAGCAGCTAGGAGAAATTGGTTATCAACTGTGGGAACATTTACGCAAGCAGAGAGAGATGTCAATATAGCTATCAATCCATTTCTACACACACCATCACATTAAGGGATTGTAGAATATGAAGTGTCAAATGACTGCTTAAGTTACATTTTAATCAATGATATATAACATTTTTAAGGAAATTATTATTACAACATTGAAGGGAGGAGGAGAAAGGGCAACTTAAAGAACAGAAGTTGGCAGGATATCAAGCTTCTTGTACAGATTATACAGAGCTGACTCACATGGGCAAGGACAAATAAGTCAACTAGTGAAAAACTGTGGGAGTTGGAGTTGGGGACATGACTGCCAAGGGAAGGAAGGGCAGGCTGGTGTAATATGTTGCTAGGCAGACTTCAGGAGGCAATATTGCTTGTGAGGAGAGTAGCTTCAGCATTTTTGGTATCCTTGCCTGAAGACTTTGTGGCACTTTTCAACAAGTCAGGAAAAAAATAGTCTCCCAGCTCTGAATAATGCAACAAGCCATTGTCCCTCTTCCATACCACATGTAGCCACCAGTTGGGTTGGTGCAGAAAAAGGCTTGTCACACAAGGCTTGCCAGCAATAGAGACCTGCACAACTGCTGTTCCATCTGTAGCAGTCATTCGTGCTGTTGCACCTGACAGTGAAGGATGTTGCCGGTTGCACAACCAGGAGTCCATATTCACGGACTTCCACTTGGCCTGGCATGCTTTGGGCTGAGCATGAGAGGAATCTCCATGAATGCTGGAGAGATTGTTCCCGCTATTTCAAGCCTATTCCTATGACTCATTAGTGGCCTTGAACTATAGTCTGCAAAAGCACTGACTTCTAAGATGTTCCTGCTTTCGAAGCAAGCTTTACATATTTGTTTTGTTCATTTTAACAGATGGTCAGCAGCAGAAATGAAAGTCAGCTGTTTCCTTCCCACACACTTACGTGCTTTAGGCATATCCTATTAGTATACACAAAAGGTAAGAATGGAATTAGGGTGGCAGAAGACATAAGCTACAGGCACACTACAGACTTCAAAGTAGGCACCTCTGCAGCACTCACTCATCATTTCAACTATACAACCATTTTGGCTTGTGTAGGAGAGGTCATGTGGTACATGTGAGATCCAAGCTGCATTTACACAGTAAGGACCTTGCTCTTGGCTCATCTGTTCACCTACCCAGTAAGTTGAATGCCTGAATACATCTTTAGAACTGAAGAATGCCAGAAATTTGGTTCAGACACCAGCGGTAAACTGAATTCACAGTTCTTCAACACACAAAAAGCACTCCTGTTTATCTCCAATGTTACTTCATTTTAATACAATAGTTTAAGGTGTGGGGAGTAATTTTGTTACTACACTTTGAGTTAAAAATCCTTGCAGATTTATTTCAAATCCAGAGATCTACCAGGAGATCTTTTGCTTATCCCTGCTCTAAAGCAATATATTCCAAACAGCTGTGACCACAGTTGCCTCATCTTGTAGTAAGGAACCAATTGGCTGATAAACAGCGAGGAATCCCTGAAGATCCCATTTTTTCTGTAGTCACTTTGCCAGTCAAGCCAGCCACAATGAGAGTACTGCAAGGATATACAAATACCAAAACATGGATTCCTGGAATAATATATATTGGTATGAATTGCATGGTACCACTATGATTGCACTACAATAATCATGTCTGACAAATTCAGTTCCTTTGCATTTTAACCTTGTAATTGTTAAGCTTTTCATTTTTAATTGTACAAAAAGTTAAAAGGAAGTTCTTTACAATAGCAACTAATACTAAAACCATGGCATGAATGAGATTGAGTTTTCACTTCACTAGTAATCATATATATTCTTATTTTACTGGTGCTAGTTCTACCAAAAGTACCTGTAATCATCCACAGAATTCTGTGGATGGAGTTGCTTTCAAATGAATGAGACATTCTCTCTTTTACAGAGAGGGAGAGAGAGAAAGACAGGGAGAGAATGAAACTGTTGCCCATGTGTTTACTTGAGCTCAGTATGTTTGCCTATCAGTTATATTTTATGTGAAAGGAAAAGAAAGAGGATGAAGTTAAGCTGGAGACAGAATGGTCCCCAGGGGATCTGACAGAAAGTGAATAGCACAGGGGAGCTGATAGAGGATCAGAACAGAGAGCTGAAAACTGGGAAAGGATTAAAGTGACACCAAGGAGCTTTGTAAGGATCAGAGTGAAATGGGGTGTGGGTATGGAACAGAAAGTTTGAGTTTGGCATGAAAACATACCGAACCCCCAAACCATTATATTCTCAGGAGAAATGCCCAAAGCTATAAAACTATAAAAATGAAAGGGAATCTAGGTCAGAAAATGTGAAAGTTTTGTCTGAAATCTCTTAAGTGAAAGCAAATGCTGAGCTCTGTAAAACATACTTTTTTACCCAAAAGGCCTCTTATCAGTAGGTGATCTCCATTTGTCCTTAACATATCTCACTGAGTTTTTGACTGCTCTGAAACATAGCATGGGTATCTGGAGTTTATAGAAAAGTTCATTATAGGGGAAAAATCACCTAGAGTATACCTATGTATTTTTCAGGTAGACTGACAAGAGAGATGAATAGTTTATGATGAAAGTTCTTCCAACACAATGGAATAAGAACAGTAGACCAAAGAAAGAACATGGGAGATCACTGATACATTGAAAACATGTTAAAAGCAAATAATCAGCCCATCAGTGTAACAATGCTAGTTGCCACCTCTCCCAAAATATGGGATATTACCATCCCATGCACTGTGCCATGCCATTTCCATAAGGCTTCCCTTCCCTTCACTGATCTATCAAAAACTTCTGTCTGTGCCATCAGTATAAGCCTTGGTAGCTCAATAGAATCTGCATGACCAGAAGTGGTGCTTCTCCAGAATCTGGGGGGGGGGGGGGGGAGATGACACTGGAATGCTGTTGACCTCATGCTCTATGTACAAGGCAAATATACTTTAGGAAATGAATACATAATATAGTGCAGAAAGAGTTTTACAATTATATTGCTATGTATTATATCTCTAGCACTTGTACTGATTTTTTTTTTTTTTACTATTCTTAACACATTTATCATCGGACTGCCCTGTGAGATGGGTTAGTCTAAGAGCATTACTTTTCCAAATTCATCCTGAACTCCATAGCTTAATCAGGTGAAATGGTGGCATGAGCTCTA
Organism: Varanus komodoensis; assembly: GCF_004798865.1. Classification (NCBI taxonomy): domain Eukaryota; kingdom Metazoa; phylum Chordata; class Lepidosauria; order Squamata; family Varanidae; genus Varanus; species Varanus komodoensis. The sequence goes on along the minus strand of NW_025335589.1, from coordinate 21,445,778 downwards.
GAAGGAAGTATCAGTCAGTTAAGTGAAAGGTGTGGGAAGAACAAATAGAGGTCCATCAATATAAAATTTGAGAAGAGTTATAAAATTTTCTTCTATGAACTAGCATTCAGTAGCAAGCATGCTATAGTTTTAATTTCATTTGACATTTTATGTTTAAGTGGGGTGTTTTTATTTTTTAACTGTTGCTGAGACCTCAAAGCAGATAGGTAATATATTAAATAAAAATAATAAGCAGTTCATCAGTTGTCAAAGCCTCACAAAATATTGTTGATATCACTAACTTATTCCAAACAGTTCAGACTAGGATGTTCATGTATAACTGTTAATCATCTAAAGTTCTGTTAGAGATAAGTCTTCAGCACTGTAACACTCTATGAATGTTACGGAAGGAAAATACAATAGGTTGCCTTTCATTTGGTTTGCTTGTCCTGATTTTGTCATAACTTGCTCTGCTATGTGCTACATGTTAATTGGCAGTAATCTGCTGCTTTTGTCTACTATAAAGCAGGCACATTTATTTATTGAGCATGTGCATTTTTAGTAACATCCCTTATGGTTAATAAATTCAGTAATTGCCTTTTCTGATTTGTGGCCAAGGGCAATTAAGAAAGTATTAGTTGACTTGCTGTTGCTTGTAGCTGAAGAGAGTTTGTGATGAAGTTACTGCATGTTAACAAGCAATATTTTAAAAAGTCCACTTGGTAACAGGCTTTCGTCAGGTTTTAATTGATCACTATGGATTATTTTGTTAAGACTTTTCAACAAAGTTGAGATGGTGCTGTAGTGGCAGACACTTCAGACAAGAGACAACAGCAGTGAAATGTCTGCATCCCTGACAATATGAGGATTGATTGCTTCATTGTACAAGTACCTGCATTCAATTAAGCAATACACTAAGATCAAATCCAGAGCAATTAACGTCATGCCATACAACTAAAGATATATAGCATATTTGAAGTGTCCCGGGATCTCTTCCTTTGTACTGTACATTATTCTTACCTCATGTGTTTACTCTGGAACATTATGTTCATAATTACTCTGGTGTCAGATTATTGTCATTCTGTAGCTAGATAGTGGGCTTTCTGTCACCCTTTGACCAGTCTCTCTCTTCACCCATTTTACTATACCTGTGATGTTGCTGAATCACTTGAAGCACCAATACAGTGGCTCAGTGACACATTATCTCTTTTGTTGAAAGTGGAATTTTGCTAAAAGATGCAGCATGGCCTGTTTCATTCCATTAAGTTTATTGCATTATTTCATCTGTTCTGCTGTCAGTTTTCTAGACAAATTAATTTTTACAGCCAGTGATGTATTGAACTCAAAAGACATGAGTTCAAATTCAGTGTGACCTTGAAACAGCCACTACCTTTCAGTCTAACCTATCCCCAAAGGCTGATGGGTGGATAAAATGCACTAATTTTCATGTATGGTACATGGATCTCTTTATAAAAATGGTAGTCAGGCAAAATGACATACAGCACTAGTATGTAGTTTCCTTCATGGAGTATAATATTTATCTATTTCCATGCTGATTGTAGATACAATTGGACATATCATGAAATTTGTTTTTTCCCATTGTGTCATCACATTCTATGGGTCAGAAATAGAAATCTGATGGAATATTTACTTATATAGGGTCACATTTTCAGCAACCCCTTATCATAAATCTTGGATTGCTGCCTTTACTCTTCACCACTGTAGACCCCATGTTGGCACGATCAATTATTTCAAAAGATTCTGAGTGACTGAGGAGAATCAATAGTTTTATACTCCTTTTCCCAGTTTCTGCCCTAGCATAGGTCATCCATCAAGACATCCAAAGTTTAACTAAATTCCAAACTTAGTTCTAAACTAAGACCAGATTGAAACAGGTTAAAATAATCTGTTTCATGTAATAGTGCCTGGAGTTAGACTGCTACTACTCTGTGATGCATCTATAATATGACAATATAATATAATACAATACAAAACTTTTTGCTTGCTTAATCTGGGTCATTGACTATAAATCCATTGATATTTAAGCATGCCAGTTTTGCAGTTATTCTGATGGATTAAATCAACCCACAGTGATTATATTCACTATGTCCATCATAATGTGGTATGTGGAGATATGGATAGGCACTTGCTCTTGGCAAATTTATCTTACAGAAAGGCATCTACTAGGTATCTGAAGAACTGACTCTCCCGCATGAACTTGCCCACATAAGAAGATTATTTGCAGAGGCTTCTCTTTGAACTTCACTTCAAGAGGTTTCAGAGGTAGTGGCTACTGGACAAAGGATCTTCTCACGTGCCACCACTGAAACAGTAATTCCAGGCTGGCACAAACTTGCATATATTTTCAGGAGCAGCCAAAGACAGCAATTTTACAGATAAGTTTGAACCTGATTTGATTCTTCTCCTGGTATTTTAAGCTTTTATGTTCTGCTGGGGGTTCATTTTTACTGCTAATACCTCTTTACTTGTTTTAAATGTATTTATGCTTCATTAATTACCCTAAGTGCAGCAGTGCTGAACAAGGGAAGGTAGACATTCTACTTATTTATCTTATTTCTAGACCACCTAATAGCTGAAGCTCTCTGAGTAATATTTATTTTCTAAATAAATACATAGATGCCTATTATAGTTAAGCTGGGGAATCCTGGGAATTGTAAGGTTTTTTCCCCCCTGTCCTAACATACAAAGGACAGCACCCTTTGGGCTTTAGCAACATAGAGGCTGGCTATTGTCAACACAGGTAATAACACTGCATTAGAGCAGACATATGACTAAAGCAAAGATGTCTGTGGAAATAATCCTCCCAGATAGTTTGTCTACAATACACATGTGATGCAACATACCTGATAGGAGTGTACTGACCATTTTCACATCCCTCTGCTAGTAGAAAGCGTAACAAGGAGTTCTAACACGACCTCAAACTGTAACTGTAGTATAAACTTTTGTATTTGTTAGCACTAGCTATCTTTTCCTTGAGGTATTTTTCTGTTTTAGTGGTACATTATTGAAACAGTTATGGAGGAAGGTGTTCTTTTTACACAGCCTTACCAGTAAGTAAACCTGTTAAAAAATAAAGAATAAAAATAAAGAAAACCAGACAGGTACTGGTTCATATTGTTGACATTGCTCTCCTTTCTAATCCGGGTTGGAATACACAAAGACATTTTTGAAATAATAATTTTAGATCAAAGATTTGACACCATGATCCCAAGATAAAGTATTTGATTCATCTACAAGGAGAGAAAATAATGAAGAAATTTGCTAATTACTTTGGAAATGACCTGTTGCATATATTTATGTAATGGTTATTACATTAGGGTAAACATGTATACAATCACTGTTAATTTTGTTTAAAAAGCCAAAATGTATTGTTTAATTCTTTTAGAATTCACAGGTTCAACAAAATCTAAAAGAAAAAAGTAAGTAAAAAGTTTCCCCTAGTTTTAGGTTCATTTTGCATCACTAGATTTAAAGAGGATTGTTAAAAAGAGGTAAGTATTCCTACCAATTAAAATAACTCCAGAGAGCAAAACTTACAATGATACCTTTCAGACAATATCCTCATGTCCACAAGTTGTTTTAAAAGCTGAATAAAATAGCATGCCATAAATTCTACCTTTCATTGTTTAAAAGGCTGAACCATGCTACCTGTGGTCACTTAGAAGAATGAGACATGCAGTGTATGAAATCTGAAATATAGCTACTGAATATCTTCCACTTGTATTTTCACCTGCCACAGAGTACCAACATAGACAATCTAATAAACAATATACAGGTAAGAGCTGAATTGACCTGCTGTATGTTTATTCTTCAGCACATCTGTTCT